>NC_142018.1:11765000-12126250 GCF_049901735.1 Notechis scutatus
AGTCTGCACTGCTTCAGTCCTAAGGAAGGTTCAGCTCTGCTTAATAGAGCCGAAGATCTAAAGATTAGCTAGAAAGCAAGAAATCCAACAATTTCCCAGCACAGCAGAACTGCGGATGGTTAGAAAAAAGAAAAATAGCAACTTAGCAGGCAAGTTTGCCAGGTAAGGAGTGGGTGGGTGCGGAGGGTTTCCGCGGGCCATGTGGGCGGCGCACAGCTTGGATTAATTGCTTTTCAGGGTGCTCTGGGGGTGACATTTCTCTGCGGCCCACCAAAATTTTCTCATGGACCACCAGTGGGCCACGGACCACCAGTTGGTGACCGCTGGTCTAGGCCATCTAGAGAGAGGACATAAATGTAAAATTCCGATAGAAAAGGAGGTGATAAAGAAAATAACGGAATGTGCAGAGATGAGTTGATTGACATTGGCAATTAGAGAGCAAGAAGAAAAAGAATATTATAAAATATGGGATTTATTTTATCAACGGCTAGATAGGAAAATAGGGAAATGAAATAGTATAATATAAATATAACACAATACTAAATATAACACAATGATAATGATATGTTATAATTGATTATTACAGAAGGAATTATAATATGAATTAGGACTTGTAAAAGTTGAGATTTGCTCGAAAAGGATAATGTGAACTTGCAATTAAAGTCTAATGATGATGTAATAATAATATGATATGGAAAGCTGATTAATATAATATGCATTTTAATTTAAACCTAAGAGGGAAAGACTATTGATATCGTGCACAAAAAATATGTACCCACCGACACACTGTACAATTGAAAGAAGGTTTTATTTGTCGTTTTGTGTTTGTGTTTCTTTATGTTTGTTGTCAAAAATATTTTTAAAAATTCAAAAAAAAAAAAAAAAAAAAGAAGAGAAAGGAAATGTAAACCCCTGGGAACAAAGCTGCTTGCGTTTTTCCCAATGTTCAAATGCCGGAAACGAAGCCCCCTGAGAAGGATTTGGGGGAGGGGAGAAAGGAATTATTGCAGAGGAATGATAGTTCATTCATTTAAAATACAAACATAATTAATTAATTGGTGAACAAAGTGCTTATAAGGAGTGAGGCAGATGGCATTCCCCCCGCTGTCTAAATATTGGAAATAAAGTAATGGAAATCTGGACATTTGCTCAAAACCTTCCAAATCGCAAAGCATCTGGTCCCATGTAACAGTTGCGTATTGTTTCCATATCTTCCATCACCCACCTGTTACTAAAGCCGTCACTGCTGGGCGCAAGTAAATTCAAAAGCACTGCGAGTTTATCCATTCATACAGTGCACAAGCAGTGGTGGGATTCAAAATTTTTTACTACCAGTTCTCTGGGCGTGGCCCCTCCCTGCCCCATACTGGAAAATTCCCATTCCGTCCCCACCCCACTAACCTGCTTTCCAGCTCCGTTCTCCTGTGCAGGGCAACCAAAAAGACCCAGCCAATCAGCTGGGACTCAATGGGAGGCAGAGAAGAGATGGGGTTGGCGGGGCCAGTCAAAGGTGGTATTTGCCGGTTCTCTGAACTACTCAAAGTTTCCGCTACTGGTTCTCCAGAACTGGTCAGAACCTGCTAAATGCCACTTCTATGCCCAAGGCCTACAGTGGTGGACCATGAATTGTAGCTCACTTCATTTGACAGAAATAAAATGGGCTCCTTTTGAAAAGTGTTCCCAACCTTCTTCTGAAGTTGTGCTGCTCTGGCCTTACCCAGTTCTTCTTCTCCAGGGCCGAGAACTAAAAACTGACCAATTCCCCTGTTGCATCTTCAAAGCCCCCGTGGCATCCAAATCCATACAATGGTTCATTTCTTTTCTTTTCTTTTCTTTTTTAACCACACTGCTAACAGATTGTTTGTTTGGCTCTCCTTCAAGGCATTTTTCATCTCTGGAATTCCCACAGTGCAAGATAGATGGTTGTCACCGGAAGCCCTTCCCATCTGCTCCAGCATGACAGCTCAAGCACCAGACACAAGTCAGCAGAGAAGAGAGAGAGAGAGAGAGAGAATGAGAGAAAGAGAGGTGAAAGAGAGGGGAGAGGGAAGGAGAGGGAAAATGAGAGAGAAGGAGAGAGAAGGAGGAGAGAGAGAATGAGAGAAAGAGAGAGGAGAAAGAGAGAGGATATAGAGTGAGATAAAATGAGGGAAAGAGAGAGAATGAGAGAGAGAGAATGAAAGAGGGAGAGAGAGAAATGAGAGAAAGAGAGAGAATGAAAGAGAATGAGAATGAGAGAAAGAGAGAGAATGAGAGAGAATGAAAGAGAGAAATGAGAGAAAGAGAGAGGATGAAAGAGAATGAGAATGAGAGAAAGAGAGAGAATGAGAGAGAATGAAAGAGAGAAATGAGAGAAAGAGAGAGAATGAAAGAGAATGAGAAGGAGAGAAAGAGAGAGAAAGAGAGAGAATGAGAGAGAATGAAAGAGAGAAATGAGAGAAAGAGAGAGAATGAAAGAGAATGAGAGAGAGAGAATGAGAGAGAATGAAAGAGAGAAATGAGAGAAAGAGAGAGAATGAGAGAGAATGAAAGAGAGAAATGAGAGAAAGAGAGAGAATGAAAGAGAATGAGAATGAGAGAAAGAGAGAGAATGAGAGAGAATGAGAGAGAATGAAAGAGAGAAATGAGAGAAAGAGAGAGGAGGTGGGGGGGTTCACAACACTGAAAGGAAATTGTACCCCAGACAGAAATGGATCAGAGTATAAGGGGTAGTCATACAACAGTTCATTTTGTCACTGTTTGAAGTTATAACAGCCCTGGAAAAGGTGGCTATTTTGACGCTTTCACCACACTTACGACCCCCTCAGCGTCCTCTTGGTTACATGATCCAAATGACATGATGCTTGGCAACTGGCTCACATTTATGAGGGTCGCAGCATGCCAGGGTCACATGATCCCCTTTTGCGACCCTCTGGCCAGCAAAGTCAACAAGGAAGACCAGATTCACTGAACCAGGGGCTTACTAACGTATCAATTGCAGTGACTCCCTGAACAACTGGGGCAAGAAAAGTCACAAAAATGAGGAGAAAATGTTTCATTGAGCTACGGAAATTTTGGACTCTGCCATCGTCATAGAATCGAGGCTGGGCGGCCCGTTCTCTTCCCTTCTGTTGTTCTCATCCTACCCATTCCCAATTATTGGCGGCTGGAACAAGACCAAGAGAACCTCAGCAAGGACAGAAGGGATAAACATCTGAGCGATGACTTCCTTCCTCTACTAGATCCAATCTTTTCCCCGTCTTTTTTTTTTTCAGCAGAGAGAGGAAACCAAGTTGCCTGTGAAAAATGCAAGACAAATAAATATGCCCTTAGAGGTCTCCGGAGCAATGCAAAAGATTTCGGGGAGGTGGGGATTCAAAGCTCTTTGGAAAAGAACATTGATGTCCCAAAGGTGGTTGTTTTTTCAAGAGGCAACTGCGCTTTCTTTGTTTTTCCTTTTTCCAAATTCAATTTCAACAGTATCTGATAGACCTCAGTGGTAATCAGGAGTGGGATTCTACCGGGTCGGACCGGTTCTATAGAACTGGTTGTTACAATTCTGCACAGTTTGGAGAACCGGCAAATCACGCCACACTGGCTGGCCCCGCCCCTCCCTGCCCCACCCACTCACTCCTTACCTGGCATGTGCACCATCCAACTTGCCTGTGTTGTGCCTTCGCCTAATTTTTGGTAAGTTGCTATTTTTCCTTTTTTTCCCCAGACCGTTAGCTCTTTCCGACTATCAGCTGTGCCAGGAGATTTTAGATCAGCTAGAAAACAGGAAATCATTGGATTTCTTGCTTTCTAGCTAATCTGAAAGCAGAGTTGAACCTTCCTTAGGAGTGAAGCTTCTATTTTTCAGTGCAGATTCAGGTAGCAGATTGCAGAATGGTAGATCTCTGAGTGAATCTGTGATTCTGGGAGCAACTCAATCTGCCTGCCTGCTTTGCCTGCTTTGGGGTAAAAGTTGCTCTTTTTTATTAAAAAAAAAAATCAATATTTACATATTTACAATATTTACATACAAGCGATGCCCAGCCAGTCATGTGACCACCAAGCCACGCCCAATCAGCAAGCCACGCCCAGCCAGTCACATGACCAGGCAACACTGACAAATTAGGCCACGCCCACAGAACCGGTGGTTAAGAAATTTGAATCCCACCCCTGGCGATAATATGTTCATTGTTGCCACCTAATGAAATGTCCCATTCATTTTTAACAAAGTCAAATCCATAGCACTTTTTCTTCCCATTTAAACCTTTCTTTCAATTGTTGATAAATAAACCCACGGCAAACCTAACCTTATGATTCAAGTTCTTCCCTCGGCTTTAATGTTGGGTCATGATTAGATTATAATTTAAAGTCAATTTAAACCCTTTGTCCACGTATTTTCCCATTGTTCAAGCATCACATTAGATCCAAAATTCCTTGCCCACTGAATCATATACTGAATCATGGAAGGGTTGACTGGATGACCTACAAGGTTCCTTCCAACTCTGGTAATCTGAATACAACCTCTTACATGTTCATTTTCCAAATTCAATTTTAACAGCCTCTGATAGATCTTAGCGATGATATGTTCATTTCCCCCATCCAAGAAACTTCTTCAGCTCTGAACTGAAGAACTGAACTGAAGAAGCTTCTTGGATGAGGAGCGAAACGTCTTCGAGGAGAAACAGAGGAAGCCCAGTTGCCTCTTGAAAAAGCACCTTGACCTGGGTGACTGAGAATCTCCTTGGACAGAAAATTGAGGTGGATTTGGGCTGTCTTGGGGTGCAGTACAGAGGATACGGTTCGAATCCCTAGTGAGCTCCCGTTACTTGTCCCTTCTGCCAACCTAGCAGTTTGAAAGCATGTAAAAATGCAAGTAGAAAAATAGGGACCCCTTTGGTGGGAAGGGAACAGCGTTCCGTGCATGGCCGAGGGGAAGGTGTGGCCATGATGGGGGTGGGCAGGGGTGGGCGTGGCCATGCTGGATGTGACACAGGACTCGTGTTGGATGCACCTGTGGTGGCTAAGTGCAGGGAAGGACTTCCCTGAGACCATCCCTGACTCTCATTATAATCTCCTTCCTTCCTTCCTTCCTTCCTTCCTTCCTTCCTTCCTTCCTTCCTTCCTTCCTTCCTTCCTTCTTTTCCTTCCCTCTTCATTCTGCTCTCTTCTTCTGTTTTCGCTAGCAGAGGCACCGCAGGCCAGCTCTTTGCTGCTTCCAGGCCATCTAACTGCTGTCATCCCTAAAGAAGATAAAGTCTGTCCGTCCGTTTGTCCATCCATCCATCCATCTGTCTGTCTGTCTGTCTGTCTGTCCGTCCGTCCGTCTGTCCATCCGTCTGTCCGTCCGATCCATCTGCCCATCTGTCCGTCCATCTGTCCATCCGTCTGTCCGTCCATCCGTCTGTCCATCCGTCTGTCCATCCGTCTGTCCATCCATCTGTCCATCCATCTGTCCATCTGTCTATCTGTCCGTCTGTCCGTCCGTCCATCCATCCATCCGTCCATCTGTCTGTCTATCCGACCGTCCGTCTGTCTGTCCATCCGTCCGTCCGTCCATCTGTCCATCCGTCTGTCTGTCTGTCTGTCCGTCCGTCCGTCCGTCCATCCGTCCGTCCGTCCGTCTGTCCGTCCGTCTGTCCATCTGTCCGTCCGTCCGTCCGTCTGTCCGTCCGTCCATCCATCTGTCTGTCCGTGGGTGACAACAAATGCTTTGATGGTAACATATTTTATCACAAAGCAGTGATTGCTAAGGACCTGCCTTTTTACCATTAAGCCTCATGATGACTTTTCCAGGCTCAATATTGATTATCACTAATTTGCAAAAGTCTACAAGGTTCCAAAAAAAACTAAGGGGTTGCCCCAAAGAAGAGGGAGTCAACCTATTCTCCAAAACACCTGAAGGCTGGACAAGAATCAATGGGTGGAAACTCATCCAGGAGAGCAGCAACCCTGTGGGCTGGATCTAGCCCGCACCCCTGGCCTAGCGTGACCGTCCCATGGTTATTTTGGATAGGCAGAAGGGGATGTTTGACGGTGTTAGAGGGATCGTTGCAGGATGTAAACTGTCCCAAGTAAAGCCGCCTTTTGCAATTGACTGGTGGGGATGTTGGCAATGCCGGTGGTGTTCAAATGGTTGAGCTGTTTTAGGATTGCACCCAAGGTGCCCATTAATTACTCCCTTTGCTTACTTTTGTCAGCCTTTATTTCGGAAATGGGAGGAACCCTTCTTCCTCCGGAGAGTCGGAAAATCCTTCCTTCCTAAATCTCTGACAGGGAAATTGAAAACGGGAAACAAACTTGCACCTGAAGGCAGGACAAAAAGCAACGGATGGAAATGAACCCAGGAGAGAACCGACCTTTAAATAAGGATAAATATCCTGACAGGGAAAACAATTGATCAGTGGAACGGCTTGACTTCAGAAGCTGTGGGTGCTCCAACAGAGTTTGGAGGGACCTTTGGAGGTCTTCTAGTCCAGCCCGCTGCTCAAGCAGGAGGCCCTGATATAATTGCAGTCAGCCAGATGTTCTTAAGAAGAGATGGGGAGATGTTGGTCTGAAATGAGATCGGGTCTCCTGCTTGAGCAGGGGGCTGGACTAGAAGACCTCCAAAGGTCCCTTCCAGCTTTGTGACTCTATTATTTTGTCTGTTATTCCCTGGTTCGGCAGGGAAAGAAGACCCTGTTGAGCTTGACTCTAGTCTGGCCCTGTGAAGTGACATGAGAGGCGTAGGGAAATTGAAAACAGAGCCTGAGGCTTGCGCTTTTTTTGGTTAACGCAGGAGGGAAGCAAAGGAGACGGTGGTGTGAACATCCAGAAGGAACAAGATCCTCGTTCAAGAGACAGAGGTCATTCCCATGGACACCAGGCCTGGCCACCACCCGCCAGGGGCTGGAACGGGATCCCTCCCACGCCCCCCCCCCCCCGAGGGGTGCCAGCAGCCCTCAGGAATCCCAAGCAGGGCCTGTGAAATGTTCTCAGGGAGGCCAGAAATGCTTAAACTTTGAGCTCATGGAGTGAGTCACCATCTTGTTTCCTCTGGGAACTGGCTCGGCATGAGAGCCCCTGAAAAGCTCTTCCATTCCTACCCCCAGAGCAAGACAGTGATAAAACATGTCCCTCAGGATCTTAAAGTTGTTGTAAGCCTTGCTAGTTGGAGCAAGGGGGGGGGGGGACAACAACAACCAACCAGTCGGATGCCGGGAATATGAAGTGGAGAAGTTCATCTACAAAGAAAACAAAGAAAGTCCAGTTGCCTTTTGTGGGGGGGAAAGTACCTTTGGGAGAACCGTGGCCTGGATGACTGAGATTCTCCCTCGAGCAATATTTCAAATTAGGCTGTTTGTTAGGATTAATATGTGTCGCTCCAGCTGCTTTTCCGAAATTAGGGTTCAAATGCCAGGATCAGGAAGCGAAAGGAACACAAGTGAAATTCTCCGTTTTGGGGATGCGTCAGAAGAAAAAATGCACCGATGCAGCGAGGGAAGGACTGGCTTCACATTTATGTTCAGGATTTCTTGATTATAATTCGTTCAATTCAGGTGGTTCTTTGAGATTTCGGATTCTTCCTAACACGTCCTGAAAACCTGGCGCTGTTAATCAAGGCAGATTTAAAAGCAGTTGAAGGAATGGGTGAAGCTGTTTTTCAAAGCTGACTGGGAGGAGGAAGACAAATGAGTTTTTGGATCAAATGTGACACACAAAACCAGTAGTAGGATTCAAATTGTTTTACTACCGGTTCTGTGGGCGTGGCTTGGTGGGCATGGCAGGGGAAGGTTACTGTAAAATCTCCAGTCAGAGGTGGCACTTGCCGGTTCTACAAACTATTCAAAATTTCCTTTACCGGTTCTCCAGAACTGGTCAGAACCTGATGAATACCACCTCTGCACAAAACACCTGCTAAGTAGCTATTTTTATTTATTTATTTTATTTTATTTAGTTTGTCAAGCATGTATGAGAAAACAAGTAGGAACATAACATATAAACATAACATATAAATGGGTATAAGTATATACATAATACATGAATACGGATAAATGGGAAGAGTAGTACAGGGACGGTAGGCACGCTGGTGCGCTTATGCATGCTCCCTTACAGACCCCTTAGGAATGGAGGGAGGTCCACAGTAGACAGTTTTAAGGTTAATGTGTTTGGGGGTTTGAGGATGTCACAACAGAGTCAGGTAATGAGTTCCAGGCACTGACCACTCTGTTGCCGGAGTCGTATTTTCTGCAATCGAGTTTGGAACTGTTTACTTTGAGTTTGTATCTATGCTTTACCCGTGTATTGTTGTGGTTGAAGCTGAAGTAGTCACTGACACATAGGACGTTGTAGCAGACAATTTTGTGCACAAAGCTTAGGTCAGACTGTAGGTGGTGTAGTTCTAAGTCGTCTCGGGCCAAAATTTCAAACTTGGTGGCATATTGCGGGCTGAGGAGTAGAGTGCACAAATACTTTCCAGCACACAATCGTGGATAGGACCAGTGGTGGGATTCAATTTTTTTTTACTACTGGTTCTGTGGGCGTGGCTAGGTGGGCGTGGTTAGGTGGGGGTGGCCATGTAACTGGGTGGGCATGGCTTTTTTTGTTTGTTTTTTTTGCAGTTATTCTCCCCCCCACACCTGTTTTTTGGGCCTTCTGGGCCTCAGAGGAGCCTCGGGGGTGGGGGGGGAGGCATTTTTGCTCCCAGAAGTAAGGTGACCAACCATCCTCCTTTAAGGGAGGACAGTCCTCCTTTTGTAAGTTCTGTCCTCCATTGAGAAGTGCCCTCCTACATGTCCACCTTTTTGATATTTGAAGACTAATCTGTAAATCTCCGTATTTGATCGATGCCGATCAGATCCGTTGTGATGTGACATATTTGTGTTATGTCTCACCTGTACAAACGAGGTGAGAAGTCCAAATTTCCAACTAAATACAAACAAGCAGGCAAGTCCAGTAATTATGGAGTTAACTCCTTTGAGCCGATAAAGTTCTTGGCAGTCTCACACACACTGTCTGCCAAGTCCGACCAGATAAGAGGAATACAAATCATACAAGCTGTCACCACACACAGGATACTCTGAAGCTTCTCTCCATAAGTAACACATTGTCCCGAACAAGTTCCCAGAGCGAACACACCCACTTTTATTCCCTGTGGGCGTGGCAGTCCCTCATCTCAGTCTCTGATTCGTCCCTTCTTTCTGCGTTGCAGCTCACACTTTGCCTACGGCGCTGCCTCGCATCAAGCCAGCATTCCTCTGCTGGATTCTCAGTCAGAGACTCTGATACGCCCTCCTCCTTTTCCTGGTTAGCCTCAGGTCTTCCCTCCCGGTTATCTGCCGACACCTGAGGCACAATCAGGGAGGAAGGCATTGCCGAAGAGGAAGGTCCTGGGGAGGAAGGCATTTCCAAAACCTCCTCTTCCCCACTGTCCGAGTCTTCGTCCTCTAATAAAGCAGGCTCAAACCTCAGAGCCACAACATATTTGTATTTGACATGGCAATTCGTCAAGGCTCGGTACAGTGCGGCGAGACGCAATTATGAGACACATGCACTCCACACAGGAGAATTGTTTTGAGAAAGTGTGCCATGCGCAGGGGTGCACCGTGCACAAGTGGCCTTGTTTTTTTTTTTCTTCAATTTATTTGTGTCCTCCTCCTCATTGTAAAAAAGTTGGTCACCTTACCAGAAAGGGAAAAAAAACAGCATGGAAGGGGCACGTGGCACCCCTCCATGCTCTGTTTTGGGACCTTCCTGTCCTCAGAGGAGCCTCTGGGGGTGTTTTTGCTCCCAGAAGTCTCCCCTGGGGCCCAGGAAGGCCAAAAATGGAGGCTGGGCTGAGTCCCTCCTTCCATTTTTTGCCTTCCTGGGCCTCAGCAAGGGGAATCCCGGCACAGCTGATCGTATGGACAGCTGTTTGTCTGGAGGGGAAAAAAGAAATACCTTAAGGGGCAAGCGTCAAGCGGGTGGGGTGAGCAAGCATCGGGTGGGCGGGGCAAGCGAGCCATCGGCAACCAGGCGACTGGGTCGGGGGCGTGGCCAGCCAGAACTTACTACCGGTTTGGCGACCTACGCCAAATCCTTGCTACCGGTTCGCCCGATCCGGTGCGAACCGGCTGAATACCACCACTGGATAGGACAAAGTAGTTTCCAGCACACAAAGGTGGATCAGAGAGAGCAATTCAAATGGGATCTCTTTTCCACTCCTGTTGAATGCGATTCGGGAGAGAGAAAAATTTAATATCAGCAGGAAACTGGTTTCCTCCAGTTCAAGGAATATGCATATGGTTCAAATAGCATCCTCATTTTTTTTAAAAGGCTCCAGTTAATTGCTAAGACTTTCAGGCATGTTCCCATGTAATTCCCCAGTCACGACAGCAAACATATGGATGAGTTTGCCTCTTGGAGCACCCTTGGCCTGCTCCTCTTCAATTTTGGCAAACCCCAGTTCTGGTCACTGACACAAAAGTAAGGATAGCACTGCAACACGGGAAGGCAGGCACACTTCTTCAACAAGCCATCTGTTGTTGATGGTTTTATTCTTCAGTAAGCTTGAAAGGGGAAGAAACGAGGTCTATGGAGATTCTAAGTCATCCAGGCCATGGTTGTCCCAAAGGGGCTTTTTTAAGAGGCAACTGGACTTTCTTTATTTTTCTTTGAAGACGTTTCACTTCTCATCCAGGAAGCTTCTTCAGCTCAAGCTTAGGAAGACCACACTTAGAGTACCGTAGACCAGGGATCCCCAACCTTTTCGACGCCTGCCCGGTTCCGGCATCAGCTGGGCGCCGCGGCCCGGTACCGGCGTCAACTGGGCGCCGCCATCTTTTTATGACGCAAAGGCGCTTCCGGTGACGTCACCGGAAGCGCTGTTTCATCAAAAAGATGGCGGCGCAGCGCTCGGTGAGCTTTTTCGGGTAGAAATGGCTTTCTACCCAGAAAAGCTCACGGAAGCGCTGGCGCCGCCATCTTTTATGATAAAGCGCCCGGTGAGCTTTCTACCCAGAAAAGCTCACCGGAAGCGCTTTTTAAAAAAGATGGCGGCGCCAGCAACCAGCGGCCCGGTAAGGCTTGTTCATGGACGGTACGTCCGCGGACCGGCGGTTGGGGACCCCTGCCATAGACCACACCTAGAGACACCACACTATAAAAAAGATGTTGAGACTCTGGAAAGAGTGCAGAGAAGAACAACCAGGATGATTAGGGGACTGGAGACTAAAACATATAAAGAACAATGGCAAGAACTGGACATAGCTAGTCTAGCGAAGAGAAGGACCAGGGGAGACAGGATAGCAGTCTTCCAATATTTGAGGGGCTGCCATAGAGAGGAGGAAGGGGTCAAGCTATTTTCCAAAGCACCCAAAGGCCAGACAAGGAATAATGGATGAAAATTGATCAAAGAGAGATTCAACCTGGAAATAAGGAGACATTTTCTGACAGTGAGAATAATCAACCCATGGAACAGAAGTTGCCCTCGGAAGTTGTGGGAGCTTCATCACTGGAAGCTTTCAAGAAGAGACTGGACTGCCATCTGTCAGAAATGGGGTAGGGTCTCCTGCTTGGTCAGGGGGTTGGACTAGATAACCTACAAGGTCCCTTCCAACTCTGTTAATCTGTTTTTTTAAAAAAAATCAAGGAAGTCCAGTTGCCTCTTGAAAAAGCAGCTCTGGGGAAGAAACCACCCAAACCTCTTTCAATTGTGGAGTAGGGCGGCCTCTAGTGGTAAGAAAAGGGCTTTTACGCAGGCTGAGCTTAATTCCATTTATTCAATGTCAGCGCCAACCAGCCTCTGGCCAGTTTACAAAGCGTAAAAGCAGCATCCAAACAGTAAGTTAGAATGAAATAAATCAAGGAAAATTACAACAACAACAACAACAACAACAACAACAACAACAACAACAACAACAACAACAACAACAACAACAACAACAACAACAACAATGCAGATTATTGGGGAGATTAGAGGGATGGAGGAAAGCAGAGCTGGAGGATTGAAAAGTTTTTTGTTTTTTGTTTCCTTACCGCAAGGGATCAGCTTGGAACAACATACATATTAAAAAGGTACTTGGTCGATACCTAGAATGCTGGCAGCAACCTGTATCAACCATCAGCACCAGTCAATGATATTTGTGAAACATTTTTAAATGTTCAGTTGATTTGAGTTTCATGTTTAATGAATAGATAATACAAGAATAAGAATAATAATTTTGGAAAAAGAAATCGTGTGTTATCTCAATTGTGATTTGGAGCCCTTGGAGCAATAGCTAAAGGGCTACCTCATTATTTGGAAATTCTGAATTTATCAGACTTGAATACCCTGATTCTCCAAAAAACCTACTTGGAACAGCTTATATCCTCTGACACTACCTGAACAGTTCCTAGGTCCTTGGTTAGGACTCGAGTTCTTGAGCTAGCAACCAGCCCCAAAGGCTGTGAATCTCACTAAAGATTAAATTGTTGTTGTTGTTGTTGTTATCATTAACATTATTATTATCATTATTAAGAATAATAAAGCAATAGATGACCATGCAAGGCTACAACTCAGGATCTCGCAAATAACCGTGCAATTATTCCTTGGTGGAAAATAGAGGGGAAGCATTTTTTTTTTAACCCGCATGATCCATTGGGATCCGGAAGTGTCCTGGCGCATGCCTCTCTTTCCCCCTTTGCGCTCTTTTTCCCTTTCTTTCGCTAGGGGCGGGATACTTCTTGGGGCCGCTCTGCCCCGTCGCTCTATGGTGGCCGCTGCCCTTCTCCTCTCGGAGGGGCGGGGCGGGGCAGGAGTCCCTCTGCTGTCCGGAGACCCCGCGAGGTGAGTCCGTGTGTCTCGGTTGCTGCAGGCATGAAATGGAGGAGGAGGAGAAGGAGGAGGGAAAAGGAGCCAGGGGAGATCGGGGAGGGGGCTCGAGAACTGGAGGGGTCTCTTACTGCATTGCATTGAGAGGGAACCTCGGAAGCTCAAGAAAGAGTGTTTCTGAGCATGTCCAGAGTGCATTTGCTTTGCATAGGGTCCGCATGAAAGCATTTGCAGATTTACAGGTTAATAGAGTTGGAAGGGACCTTGTGGGTCGTCTAGTCCAACCCCTGCACCATTTCTGACAGATGGCAGTCCAGTCTCTTCTTGAAAGGAATAAAGCAATTTGTTCCCCAAAGAGAGCTTGGATACTGTTTTTGTTGTTGCTTTCTTTTCTTTTCTCTTTTCTTTTCTCTTCCTTTCTCTTCTCTTCCTTTTTCTTCTCTTCTTTTCTCTTCTTTTTTTCCTCTTCTTTTCTCTACCTTCCTCTTCCTTTCTCTTCTCTTCTCACTTCTCTCTTCTCTCTTTTCTTTCCTCTTATTCTTACTCTTACTCCTCTGCTATTTAATCATAAGTCACTCTCTTTTCAAGATTTTGCTCCCGTGTCCTTGGACCCAGAATGGCAGGCTGGAGGTCCTGCCTGCCTCCTCTTGTTTTGGCATCCCATAATAGCCAGCTGCTGTTAAACCCGAGCTGCATTGGGCTTGGGAGCGTGGCTTTGGGGTAAACATCCCTCTTGCGAGTCCTACTTGCGGGCTTCAATCCTGCCAAAGTCTTACCGGGAGTGACTTGGGTGAAGAGGTGCCCTAACTCTAAACCTCCAAAGAAGCTGCTTTAGATCAGGGTAGGAAGGGGAAACAGTCTGCTGTGGTCGAAAATGTTTGGACTTCAACTCCCATCAGCCTCAGCCAGCGTGGACTTGTTAAGCCACCAACCTCTGCATCCCCCATCTGCTAAGCCTTGTGCAGAATCAGTTACTTTCCCCTCTTACCAACAGCCTAATCTTTACCCTTTTCAAGTCGGAATGTCATTTGGGGATTGCAAAGGAGAACAACCAGGATGATGGGGGAACTGGAGGCTAAAACATATGAAGAACAGTTGCAGGAACTGGGCATGGCTGGTCTAGGGAGGAAAAGGACCAGGGGAGACAGGAGAGCAGTCTTCCAATATTTGAGGGTCTGCCACAGAGAGGAGGAAGGGGTCAAGCTGTTTTCCAAAGCACCCAAAAGGCCAGACAAGGAATAATGGATGGAAACTGATCAAGGAGAGACTCAACCTGGAAATAAGGAGACATTTTCTGACAGTGAGAGCAATCAACCCATGGAACAGAAGTTGTCTTTAGAAGTTGTGGGAGGTTCATCACTGGAGGCCTTCAAGAAGATATTGGACTGCCATTTGTCAGAAATGGTGCAGGGTGGAGGGGTTGGACTAGATGACCTACAAGGTCCCTTCCAACTCTGCTAATTGTAAATTCCTAGCACAGGCTTTCGGCTTCAAATATTTAAAAAGAGAGTCTGATTTTTTTTGCTTTTTTTGGATAAGGCTTCCTTCTTCCACCACTAGCAGTAGGACTGTAAATTTTTCTCAGCACCTGTCATATTGGGTTAACAATATGCTGCTTTTGTAGGGCTTTGCTGGGTCCAAATAATGTGAACTATTCCAATCCTGCACATTTCAGGATTACTAACTTGGAGCTGCAAATCTAATGGTCCTTCCTTCCTTCCTTCCTTCCTTCCTTCCTTCCTTCCTTCCTTCCTTCCTTCCTTCCTTCCTTCCTTCCTTCCTTCCTTCCTTCCTTGTGGTTAGAATGCAGAGTTGCAGGCTAATTCTGCCCACTGTTAGCACTTTGAATTTCACCAGGCTCAAGGTTGACTCAGCCTTCCCTCCTTCCGAGGCCAGTAAAATGAGGACCCAGATTGTTGGGGGACAATAGGCTGACTCTGTAAACTGCTTAAAGAATGCTGTAAAGCACTGTGAAGCGGTATATAAGTCTAAATGCTAGTGTTAGTTCCATACATAAATTGCAGAGCTAAAGTAGAGATTTTTGGCACCTTGAGACACAAACCAGGTACACACACACATGCAAACACAGTATCTGGGAGATATGAAATGCTTATCTCCAAATCACACTACTGTATGTATAAAGGATGTATTCATCAGTGCTATGCAGAGATGCTTCTTGCAATACAATATTCCTGAAATCATGAAAGTGAGCAGTTAGTTAACATATTTCTTACCTGCCTTTTCACTATCCAGCTTAGTGTGTGTGGTTTTTCCTACCTGATACCAGAATGTTAGTGGTTTTCCAATATTGGGGGTTCAGGGTAGATCCATTGCAATAGACTGAAGAATTATGAAAGGCATAAGCTTGTAACTTGTGGAGGCCTTGCTGGTCTCCGAGGTTGAGGGTTTTCTTGCAGACATTTCATTACCCAACTAGATAACATCATCAGTGCTAGAATGGAGTGAGTTTGTTCTCTGTTTATGCCCTGTCAGTATTGGTGTAACTGTTATTAATGGTTCCCTAATTGTTTGAGTTGGTAGTTCTTTGATTGGGGTTGTAGTTTATTGCTTGACTGTTGGCCTCAGGCAAACTATCAAAGAGACAACTCGGGAAAATATTCTCTTCCTTTGGTAGCTTGTAATCTGGTTCCCTTGAAATGTCTTGGACTACAACTTCCATAGACCCCCATTTAGCACATCTAATGGGTGTGATTTATGGGTATTCTTGCTTCAAAGAATGAAGCAAGCACGTTCCTGGGTTGGTCAGTTGTAGGATATTTTACCGGGAGAAAATTGGCATTTGGGATCTACTGGGTTTGGGCCCAGTTTTGTTTGTTCAAAGGAATCTTTTACAACACAACCAAATTGCTCTCTGTTTGCTTTCCTGAATCCCTAGAAATTACTCTCTTCTTTTGACATCTCTTGATGCTACCTGAACCTGATCTGACTTTTCCCAACTGAGGTTTGTCCTAATGAATCATTTTCAAATGTTCAGGGACTCGGAGGAAAACATGGGTAGAAGGTTAAGTAACCTAATATCTGAATTTCTTCCCATTATTGCAGCCTGGATAAACATTGCATGTGTGTGTTAGAGCTGCATGACTATTTTAGTAGCTGGGAAGGTAAGCCAATAAGTGCTTTTGGGGTGGGAGGAAGGAACTAAGTGTTCCTTATTGTTCAATATAGCCTTTTATTGTAAGACAATAAGGGGTCTGGAGGCTAAACCGTGCTATGAAGAGGAAAACCGGATATATCAAGTCTTGTGAAGAGGACTAGGGGTGATAGGAGAGCAGTCTTCCAATACTTGAGGGGCTGTCACAGAGAAGATGGGGTTGATGTATTCTCCAAAGGGAACAGGTGCAAGACAAGAAATAACGGATTTAGATTAGCAGAGTTGGAAGGGACCTTGTAGGTCATCTAGTCCAACTCCCCACCTAAGCAGGAGACCTTACACCATTTCTGACAGATGGCAGTCCAATCTCTTCTTGAAAGCCTCCAGTGATGGAGCTCCCACAACTTCCGAAGGCAACTTCTGTTACATGGTTTGGTTGATCTCACTGTCAGAAAATGTCTCCTTATTTCCAGGTTGAATCTCTCCTTATTCAGTTTCCATCCATTATTCCTTGTCTGGCCTTCTGGCACTTTGGAAAAAAGTTTGACCACTTCCTCTCTATGGCAGCCCCTCAAATATTGGAAGTCTGCTATCGTTTCTCCCCTGGTTCTTCTCTTCGCTAGACTAGCCAGGCCCAGTTCCTGCAACTGTTCTTGGTTGATTTTAGCTTTACATCCCTTAATCAGGGGTGGGATTCTACCAGTTTGCACCTATTCGCTAGAACCGGTTGTTAATATTCTAAGCAGTTTGGAGAACCGGTTGTTAGAAGAAATTACTGGCCTAATCCTGTAAGAAAGGCAGGAAGGAAACATTCTGGTGTTGCTTACAGAAACTGCCTCTCCATTAACCCTTATTACATTCTTGGCAGGACTAGACTTCCTGTCTCAGGAACTTCTCTGGAGTTGTTTTTCCTTCCTTTGCTGGTACTTTGCTTGTGTGGAGTGACCATTCAAAGTTACAATGGCACTGAAAAAAGTGACTTATGACCCTTTTTCACACTTACGACTGTTGCAGCATCCCCACAGTCATGAGAGGCCAGGCGAGGAGATGCATGCCTCGATGTGAGTGATATTGAGTGGGCCACGCCCAGCCAATAACATGACCACCAAGCCACGCCCACCAACTTAGCCAAGCCCACAGAACTGGTTGTTAAAAATTTGAATCCCACCCCTGCCCTTAATCCTCTTTGTTGCTCTTCTCTGCACTCTTTCTAGAGTTTCAACATCTTTTTTTATAGTGTGGTGACCAAAACTGGATGCAGTACTCTAGGTGTGGAAGGAATGGATGGAAGCTTATTAAGGAGAGATCCAACCTAGAACTAAGGAGAAATTTCCTGACCCTTAAAACAAGCAACCAGTGGAACATCTTATCTCTTCTTAACCAGTGGAACATCTTATCTCCAGAAGTTGTAGGTGCTCCATCACTGGAGAATTTTGAGAAGAGATTGGAAAGACATTTGTCTGAAATGGTACAGGGTCTCCTGCTAGAGCAGGGGTTGGACTAGAAGACCTCCAAGGTCCCTTCTACCCCTCTTTCTCTACATTCTAAGCAATTATATGGTGGGCATCAGTGCCCCTTTCTCATTCTCTCGGCCCTCCCTTACTGAAATCGATGCAGCTTTTTTCCCCCTCCAAACCTGAAGCTCTTCTGGATGTTATATTGAAAAATTGCCCTCCTTAATTTACCCGAAGAGTCCCAGGTTGGAGAAAGCGGGGCAGCAAAGAACCTGGGAAGTGGCTGATGGTTCTTCTACCTACAGGGGGGGCATTGCGGTCCCCATCCTAAAGTCAGCAAACCAATCCCTCCTTCTTTTCCTGAACGTTCGAAAAGGAAAAGCCAATTGGCCAATTTTTTTTACAAGAGTCATCTTTGTTCTGCCCAGCTACGTGCTAAATGAGCAGATGAAAAGTCTCCAGAGGAGCTTCAAAGGAGGAGCTGACTTAATGCACCAATTAATACACTCATTTCCAATTAGAAGACCTGGGATGGCTCAGAAAAATGGTACAGGGTGACAAAAGAACCAGTCAGGGGCCATACACCCTTAACAAAAATCGGTTGCAAAGTTAGTACCAATCTCTTGCTTGCCTTTCAATTCTCAAAGAGCGAATAGCAGCAATGGCACTTAAGATTTATATACCGCTTCATGGTGAAGCACTGGGAAGGAAGGAAGGAAGGAAGGAAGGAAGGAAGGAAGGAAGGAAGGAAGGAAGGAAGGAAGGAAGGAAGGAAGGAAGGAAATGAGAGAGAGAGAAGAAGGAAGGGAGGCAGGAAGGGAGGGAGGGAAGGAAGGAAGGAAGGAAGGAAGGAAGGAAGGAAAGGAAGGAAGGAAATGAGAGAGAGACAGAAAAGACAGGAGAGGGAGGGAGGGAGGGAGGGAGGAAGGAAGGAAGGAAGGAAGGAAGGAAAGGAAGGAAATGAGAGAGAGAGACAGAAAAGACAGGAGAGGGAGGGAGGGAGGGAGGGAGGGAGGAAGGAAGGAAGGAAGGAATGAAGGAAGGACAGGAAGGAAGGACAGGAAGGAAGGAAGGAAGGAAAGAGAGAGACAGATAGAAGACAGGAAGGAAGGAAGGAAAGAAATGAGAGAGAGACAGATAGAAGACAGGAAGGAAAGAAATGAGAGAGAGAGAGAAGACAAGAAGGAAGGAAATGAGAGAAAGACAGATAGAAAGAAGACAGGAAGGAAGGAAGGAAGGAAGGAAGGAAGGAAATGAGAGAGACAGACAGAAAGAAGACAGGAAGGAAGGAAGGAAATGAGAGACAGAAAGAAGACGAAGGAAGGAAGGAAGGAAGGAAGGAAGGAGGAACGGAGGGAAGGAAGGAAGGAAACAACAATAGCCCTTAGACTTATGTACCACTAAACAGTGCTTTACAGCCCTTTCTAAGCAGTTTACAGAGTGAGCATGTTGCCCCCAATAATTTGAATCCTCATTTTACCCACCTCGAAAGGATGGAGTTAACTTTGAGCCGATCAGGATCGAACTGCTGGCAGTCAGCAGTGAGTTAACCTGCAATACTGCATTCTAACCACTGCGCCACCACAGCTCTTGGATTTGTTGTACAGGTAATCCTTAACTTACAACCCTTCATTTGGCCATCATTCGAAGTTGCATCAGTACTGAAAAAAGTGACTTACACCCGGTCCTCGCACTTACGACTCTTGCAGAATCCCCGCTGCACCTAAGCAAAACTCAAGCATTTGGCCACAGGCATATATTTAGCAATGGTTGAAGCTTCCTGGGAAAAGAACCATTTCTGTAAATCTAAAAAAAAAACACCAAAGTTTGTTTTTCGTTATAAACCAGACAGAGGAGTATTATTTGCCCAGGATTATATGTGTTATAAATAGTCGATTCCTGAGGACAGCAAAATCTAGGCTTATAAAAAAAATCAACCTTTTTTTGCTTTAAGTTGCTTCCTCTGGGAGAAAGGAACATTCTCCTTGAATTTGACAATAAAGGGACTTCCCAGCCGATCCCAGGATTCATGCATGACATTTGAGAGGACCAGAATATTTTTCAAGCCGACATCTGTATGTCTCTCTCTCTCTCTCTCTCTCTCTTTCTCTCTCCTTCCCTCCCTCCGTCCCTCCCCCTCTCTTTCTGTCTCTCTCTGTCTCTGTCTCTCTCCACCCAAAACAAACAGCTGCTCTTCCAGAGGGCTGGAAATCAACGTGGCTGTTCTCTCTCATTGGAAGCCCGTCTGCTTTGCTCCCCCTTCCCCTCCTTCAAAAAACAAAACAAAACACGGCGGCTAAAAAGCCAGCCCACAGCCGAATGCCCCACGGAGCTCTCTCAGCCCCTGTGCAGCGTAGTGGAAGGGCTCCCCACCAGGAACCAAAGAGAGGCCGCCTCGTGCTTGATTGACAGATTTACAGACTAACAAGAGTTGGAAGGGACCTTGTAGGTCATCTAGTCCAAACCCCTGCACGAGCAGGAGACCCTTCACCATTTTGGGCCAGCGGCAGAGGTGGGCTGCTGGGGGTTCAGCAGGGTTTGCGGGAGCCTCTAGCTAAGATTCTGCGCAGTCTGGAGAACCCCGAAATTCCACTCCTGGCTGGCCCGGCCCGGCCCTCCCAGGAGTCCCCACACAACCCGTTTTGGATGTAGGTAAGTGCAGGGCGCACACAGAGGCTCAGGGAGGGGGGAAAACGGGCCTCCCGGAAGTTCAGGAAGGCCGGAAATGGGCCTGTTTCCGACTTCCAGAGAGCCTCCGGAGTCCGGGAAGGCCGTTTTTGCCCTCCCGGAAGCTCGAGGAAAGCCTCCGGAGTCCGTGGAGGGCAAAAACGCGCCCCCCCACACCATGGTGCAGGAGGCCAGCTAGGCCACGCCCACCATGGCCACGCCCACCCAGCAACTGGACAGAGAACCCCTCGCTAAAATTTTTGAAGCTTAGCCCTGGCCAGCCGTGCACATGGCTTCTTGAAGGTCCCAAGGGATGGCGCTCCCACAACTTCCGAAGGCCACTTCTGTTCCACGGGTTGATTGTTCTCACCATCATAAAATGTCTCCTTATTTCCAGGTTGAATCTCTCCTTGTTCAGTTTCCATCCATTATTCCTTGTCTGGCCGTCAGGTGCTTTGGAGAATAGCTCGACCCCTTCCTCCTCTCTGTGGCAGCCCCTCAAATATTGGAAGACCACTATCCTGCCTCCCCTGGTCCTTCATTAGACTCCCTTTTTATTGCATTTGTGCTTTTTGCCCCCCTGAAGTCTATCCTTTCGTGGATGGACTCTTCTGCTGCAGCAGGAGTTCCTCCCTCTGCCAAAGAACCGGCAAAGAAGATTTTTGAATTCTGTTCGCCTTCTCCTGTTTGGTGTTTAAGCAAAACATAGCCGAGGGGAGCCTCACTCAGTCATGCATGGCTGGGAAAGGCTGTTGAAGCTGCAACCTCCTTGGCAAAATCAACTTTGCCTGCCTGCCACCCACCAAATCCTAGAAGTCATTCTCATTTCAGTTTCCCCAGAGATAGGACAACGTGCCCAGCGTTGTCTCTTGCCAAAACACGAATTAAGAAAGAATTAAGAATTAGGAAAGCTATTTTTTTTTCAGGCTTTGTTTTTAAAAAAACAAACACCAAATCTGAACAGCGACGCCCACCGGAGCTGTTCTTTTAATCGGCTGCTTGGTAAGAAGCAGATGGAGAGCAACGTGACACTTTGCTGGACTTAAAAAGTAACAGCCTCCTGCTCCTACATCCAGCTTTTCTCTGCTACGGAGCCCTTGAAGAATTGAGAGTATCAGGGTAAGCTTGCAATTCTGTTCCCCGCATCGGTGAGAGGAAGAGAGGAGGAGGAATGGAACGAGGGGAAAGCTAGAAAGGAGAGGAAAATAGGGGGAGCTAGAGAAAAGGACAGGGACACACGGTGGCTCAGTGGCTAAGACGCTGAGCTTGTCGATCAGAAAGGTCGGCAGTTCAGCGGTTCGAATCCCTAGCGCCATGTCACGGAGTGAGCTCCCATTACTTGTCCCAGCTTCTGCCAATCTAGCAGTTCGAAAGCACGTTAAAGATGCAAATAGAAAAATAGGGACCACCTTGGTGGGAAGGGAACAGCGTTCCGTGCGCCTTTGACGTTTAGCCAAATGACCACGGAGACATCTTTGGACAGTGCTTTGCTCTTTGGCTTTGTAACAGAGATGAGCACCTATGCCGATACGGGAGGGGAACCTTTAGCTTAAAGAAAAGGAGGAAGAGGAATGGAAAGGAAGGGGTGCAGGAACTCTCAAAAGTTCTAATAAAAATGGAAACACCGCGTCCCATGCTTCTTGGGTAGCTTCAAAAAGTTCTGAATTTTGTTAAGGGGCTAGATGAGAGCCACGAGCTCAGGAAATTGAGTAAGCAGAAGACAGGAGTTTTCTGACCCATGAATGGTGCTTGGTGCTGGTTTCTGGTGGACCAAGATAGTGGAACAGAGAAGGCTGATGGCCGTGTCTTGAGAAGGAGATAAGGGCTTTTCCCTGGGGGCTCTTGACAAATAAGAAATCACTCAGCAGGTTTGTCTGGGTAGGTTTGCTTTTTAATAAGTCTGGGAATTGCCACAGTCTGAAGGGCTTGGAGAAATCTTGGAAAGACCTTTGAACGAACAAGTCATTTGTTGCTAAGCTGACTTTCCCAAGAAGCAGGCGGTCTAAGCTAATCCGAAAGAACATCAGAAATTCTTGTTCCTTCATTTCTTTGCCGTTTGCCTCTCCAATGATCAAATTGGTCTTTCGTCATTATTATCGCTGCTTCTGTGACTCTGGTTATCCTTAATATCACTTTTATTCTCTTGCTTTTCTGGCCTTAGGACATTTAAGGTGTAAAAATGGCATGGGTGAAGAGTTAATTTATTTTACTCATTTGTTAAATTTATATGTCAGTTACCTCACTGCCCAAAGTGGCTCTTAATTGTAGAAATCATTGTAGAATCATAGAAATCATTGTAGAATCATAGAAATCATTGTAGAATCATAGAAATCATTGTAGAATCTTAAAAATCATTGCTTAGGATGATTCAAGGCAATATTTCTTTCCTCTTTGCTTCACAAATCATTTGAAAGCAAGGACACGATAATTTTTCAGCAAGAACATCTTTTTAAATAGATGTTTAATTAAATAGTAACACAGAAAGAACAAAACACACAGAAAATTAAGAGACAAAAGACTCGCAAGGAAAAAACAATGCATCAAAGTACTTTTTAAAAAGTAGGGAAAAGCAAGAATATTATTAAGAGCAACTTAATAAAGAAATTGGAATTGGCAAGTTAAATACATGGAGAGTGGAAAAGATGATTAAGGGTTTGGCGATTCCGTCATAAGGAGACGATTGGTTGGTATTTAGCCAAAAATCTGATGGTTTGAATGCCTTTAATGAGCTGCCAGACAGAGGATGGAGCAACTGTATTTTGTGTTCCTCCAAAGGATAAAACCTGAATCAACAAGTTTACATTTCAATCCAAAGATTTCAGCTAAATATTCAGAAGAATTATTGCCAGGATGATCCAGATTCTTTTGTCTGTGAGTTTTAAAAATTATACTGGATTGGGGAGGTGATTTCAGCCAATTTCCTGTATCGGGAAGGAATTCAATGACCTTTGTGGCTATGTTCAATTCTTGCTTTTTTAGAATTTCAGAAGGATTTCACCTTCTGAGATGTTACAGAATTTCTAAAAAAAATAAAGAAAGAAAAAGCCACCAAAACAAAATATCTGCGATAAAAAAAAAAAAGATTGAAAATGATCTCTTCCTGGACAGCCAACTGGGTATTTATCTTACAAAATATACATTCCCTAGTGCAACTTAAATTTAATCTAATAAAAATCCTCATTGATTTGTGCATTGTGCTCCTTGAAAGTAGCATGCCAGTGGTCCTTGACTTATGATGACAATTGAGCCCAAAATTTATGTCGTTAGGTGAGACATTGTTCCTGAAAGCTTCTGACAGTGAAAAGGATGCTGGAGGCGATGTGTGCAAGTGAGGTTAGTCAGTGGGTGATATCCCCCCAAAATAAGACCTGGTGCCTTTTTTGGTGGGAAAAAAATATATAAGACAGGGTCTTATTTTCGGGAAAACATGGTAGATGATCATCTGATATGGGTTATTTTTGAAGAAGTGTCCTGTAAAGATCAAGAAGCAAATGTTAGGTTTAAAATGCTCAATTGCGATACTTATCTGGCAATTCTGGCCTGGAAGTATTATTCTGAAAGCTCACTTAAAGTTTCCAAGGATTGGCTTTGTAAATCTTTCTTGAATGTGAATTAATTACCTCCAAATAGCAGAATAACAGGGTTGGAAGGGACCTTTGGGGTCTTCTAATCTAACCCCCTACCATTTCAGACAAATGATTGTCTAATCCCTTAAAAACTTCCAGTGTTGGAGTATCCACAACTTCTGGAGACAAGTTGTTCCACTGATTGACTATTCTCACTTTCAGGAAATTTCTCCCTAGTTCCAGGTTGCTTCTTTCCTTGATTAGTGACCATCCATTATTTCTTGCCCTGCCTTCAGGTGCTTTGGAGAATAGCTTGACTCCCTCTTCTTTGTGGCAGCCCCTGAGATGTTGGAACACTGCTATCATGTCTCCCCTAGTCCTTCTTTTCATTAGACTAGACATACCCAGTTCCTGCAACTGTTCTTGGTTGATTTTAGCTTCCCATCCCTTAATCATCTTTGGTGCTCTTCTCTGCATTTTTTCTAGAATCTCAACATCAAATAAACCTCAAATACTTTATTTGATGCTTAATTACAACATGGGCATGTTTACTTTATTTCATCTCCAATTTGAAGAATTGTGGGGCAGATAATAAGAAGGGTTTCTACAGGCCAAACATCTGGAAGAATGCTCCGGATATAGTGGGTAAGCGTGCTAAGAAGTGCCATGTTCAAATCTATATGAAACCATGAAGCTTGATAAGCACTGATTGAACACTGAAGATGTTATCTGGTTGGGCAGTGAAACATCTTGCAAGCAAACAGCCAAGCTCAGGAAGCATCAAGCACTCCCTGAGCTACAGAAATTCTCTGCCAACCCTGAAGTTGGCCAAACTGTGACCTAGTTTTTCTTTAGGGAGTTTCTTCTTCTCGCAGCTTCAGGGCTGACCCAGCCTGGAACGAAGGGACAAGGGAGGGGTGGATGGGTGTAGAGATAGCTGGGGTGTTATAGCATAAATAATATTCTTTCCCTTGGGAACCAAGGATGTTGGTTCCCTTGGGAACCAAGGATATTCTTTCCCTTGGGAACCAAGGATTCGAAAGGTAGAGACTGAGGTCACCTAGCAACTGGACTGTATGCTGATTGGACCATGTGACTGGAGTGTCAGGGTTCCGGCAATTGCCCTAATTAAATCATGAGCCTCGAGCCAAGCTTCAAAAGAATCCAAAGTATTTATTAGGAGCAACATGTCAGCATTGAGCCATATGAAGCCAACTCTGCCACATGTAATTTACGGTCACCTGTGACCCTATTTCCCCCCCTCCCCCCTGGGTGTGTCATAAATCAGATTCTCCAACCACACGGGCTGGATGTCATCAATCACATTCTCCAATAAAGGATTTTACCAGGCAGAAAATCCAGTAGCCTAGGCTACAATCTTTGTAAGATAAGCGTGAAATGTACTTCTGGTTTTAATTGTCGTACTGCTCCTTTGGGTTTTTCCCCCTGCCTGCTTGTGGCAACTCAAAAACAGGCATAGGAATGCTTTACGAGTTGACATGGAGACTCTGGGGGGAAGTTTTACTTTTCATTGGGTGTAAAACCGGAGGGAACTTAGAGCCGTTTTTTTTTTCACCAGGAACATTGGCCATTTGATATGTCCCAATAAAATGTTCTTTGAGGAAATTGCCTGTCTCAGAGTTCTTATTGAATGGGATGTATTACTTAGAAACCTGACATGTTCTTCTGTTGGGAGACTGTCTCTTGCAGTTTTGTCTACATCTGGAAGAGTACAGATGTGCTCCCTGCTGTTCTTTGGTGCTTTGGGGTTGGTGGCATGTTTCAAATATGGCTCTCTCTCTTTAATTCAAGTTAATTCGTTGATTTTTCGGAGTCCCCATCTCATTAGCTTGCTACTGCTACAAAATTGGGTAGGAAATTGCAATCTTGGGTTATAAAGAGCTGCATTCTGCTCTTCCGTTGACCCACCAGGTCTAAGCACAGATTGCAGAACTGCCATCAACTCTGAATTGAACCTGGCTGAAGCCCCCTTTTGCTGCTTCATAGTTGCCACACACTCTTAAGACGGAGGGGGAAGAGATGGATAGACTGTCTGCAGACATAACAACAAGCCTTCCCGTGGGAACCAAGGTCATCCCAACAGGTGGCAGTTGAAAGAGAGGATGAGCAGGGTGGATTTGATTTAAATCGACTTGATCGATTGAAATCATGATTTAAATCATGGGGTTGTTTTGTTTTGTTTTTTTTTTTTGGTTGGGGGTGGGTTTTTGGGGGGGTTTGGGGGGGTGGGGTTTTTGGGTTTTTGTTTTTTTTATTTTAAAAAAAAAAAAGGGGAGGGGTTTTTTTTTACGTATGGGGAGGGGGGGTCACGGAGGCCCCCGGTTGTCCGCTAGTAAAAAGGGGGGGGGGGGGGGGGGGGGTGGCTGGTCGCCGGCTGTGCCGGAGGTGCTGGGGGGGGGGGGGGGGGGTTGTGGTACCGCCGCGGCACAAAAGGTTGGGGGCCACTGATTTAAATCACTAGTAAAAAGGCTTGATTTAAATCGACTTGTTTTAAAGCATCATTTTTTGAGAGCCACTGTCATCTCTGTCCCGCAGCAGCTCCTTCTGTGACCCGCTGTTGACTCAGCGATAGTCCCATTCCCTTTAACGGGATGGCTAGTGGTGTGACAGGGACACAACATGTTAAGGGACATGGCGGGCCGCAGGTGAGTGGATGTAACGACTCATTCTTGCTTGCGGTTAGAATCTTTAATATTATCATTTGGAAACAAAATGAAAGTTTGCTATTTAGCTTGCAGAGCTCGGATTCATTGAATGAGTTTACTAAAAATGTAAATATTTGCAGAAAATACAGCCTCATGCGACATAACTAAGCTTCACTGCATGCTAAATAAATTAAATTATTAATGTACCTTAAATAGAAAATGATCTTTAGATAGATTTTTTTTTATTCCAAAAGCATCTTATTAAAATAAATTTGATAAAAGTTAAAAAAAAAATTGATTTAAATAAAAAAAAATCCGATTTAAATTTTTAAAAAGTCTAGATTTTTTAAAATATTTTTTATTGATTTTTGTCCACCCAGGAAAGGAGTGACTGAGGGGAGCCTGCCTCCTGTTTTAATTGGTCAATGTGACTTGGGACAACTGAGGAAGGAAACTGTTACTCTTTGAATTATGCTCTTAGCGCGGGAAACTTCAGAGTCGGTTTTCACCAGCTGTGCCGATACGATGCATCCAATAAATGTGTTTTTTTGATGGACCTGCCTGTCTTTGGAATTCTGATTTCTTTGGATGCTGTACTCGGAACGCTGACAGTTGCTTTGAGTTTTCAGTTGATTCTAGGAGTCCGTGACGGTTCTCTCTTTTTGGGTCTCCCTCCCCCAGGATGTGGGGCTGTCAGCTGAGGCAGGCACTCTGCAGCGTCCACCATCAACTGAAGAAAAGTTTCGGGATTCTTCCAGCTTCGACCCATTGGCATCACACGGTTCCCACCTCGCCCAGCTGTGCCTGGCAGTTAAATGATGGTCATCTAGGTAAGAACTGGACCTTGAAGGGAAGGGTGGGGGTCAAAGGCATCATTGGGGGGGGATGGAGTTCATGCTCTAGGTGCCAGCCACCTGGTCGTGCTCCTTTCCAAAGGCCTACATTCTGCAGTGAATGAGCTGTGGTGGCGCAGTGGTTAGAGTGCAACACTGCAAGCTACTTCTGCTGACTGCCGACTGCCTGCAGTTTGGCAGTTCGAATCCCACCAGGCTCAAGGTTGACTCAGCCTTCCATCCTTCCGAGGTGGATAAAATGAGAGGGTTAGGGTTAGGGGCAAGAGGCCAACTCTGTAAACCGCTTAGAGAGGACTGTGAAGCACTGTGAAGTGGTATATAAGTCTTAAGTGCTATTGCTACATTCTGTTCCTTCCCCTTCCTAGTCTTCTTGGCCTACTCTTGAATGTTGTTATGCATTCCATGCTCATGGTCCATCCTCATGTGCATTCCAGCATTATCAGGGGAGGGGAAAAGAGAGGAGAGGGGACAGGAGGGGAGGATGAGAGGAGAGGAGGGGAGGGGGAGGGGAGGGAGGGAGGGAGGGAGGGAGGGAAGGAAGGAAGGAAGGAAGGAAGGAAGGAAGGAAGGAAGGAAGGAAGGAAGGAAGGAAGGAAGGAAGGAAGGAAGGAAGGAAATGAGAGAGAGAGAGAGACAGGAAGGAAGGAAGGAAGGAAGGAAGGAAGGAAGGAAGGAAGGAAGGAAGGAAGGAAGGAAGGAAATGAGAGAGACAGGTAGAAAGAAGACAGGAAGGAAGGAAGGAAGGAAGGAAGGAAGGAAGGAAGGAAGGAAGGAAGGAAGGAAGGAAGGAAGGAGAGAGATAGAAGACAGGAAGGGAGGGAAGGAAGGAAGGAAGGAAGGGAAGGAACGAAGGAAGGAAGGGTCCTACAAACCTTCCAAATTTTCTCATTACATCCCTTTCATGCAAATGATGCCATCTTGACTTTATAAATACCCACACTTAAGTTACAGCTAGATGTTTAAGCAGCTTGTTCAGTAGACAGGCAATGGGAAAGCTTACAAAAGAGATTAAGAAATTGGGCCGAGTCACAAGTTATACACAGAGCAGCTCCAATGTTTTTTCAGGGTTTCTGAAGGATCTTCCTATCAAAGGCAGGATTAGACCAGCTCCCTGTCTGTTAACCTTTCAGAGCAGGCAAAAACATTTTTTATATAATCACACATTTGCTACCCAAGCAGGTTTTCATTGACCAATTAATCATTTGACCAATTACTTACTTTTAACATGTTTTCATAGTGTTTTAATTCTGGATTTTAACAGGGTGTTGTTGCTGGCACTGCTTGGATAACATCCCTGGAGTTTTCTTGGCAGGGTTTTTCAGAAGTTGGTTCTCCCTTGCCTTCTCCTTCCCAAGACTGAGAGGGAGGGACCGGTCCAGAGTTCACACAACTGGCTTTTGTGCCTAAGGCAGGGCCATAATTCTTGGTCTTTTGGCCTTTTTACCACTACTTCAAACTGGCTGTCTAACAGTTGCTTATAATTGCCTTTTATTATTTCTGTCAATTCTGTTGAGTGAAACATTACCAAGCATCAGTGCACGTTGGCAATTATTTGCAAAACAGGGCAGTTTATTTCCTGAACATTTTCCCATGGGGGGGGAAAAAAAAGGCAACCTTTGTGTGTTCAGGTGTGGTCCATACATTTCTGGAAGTATATTTGCTGATATTTGGGGCTCTGTTCCTGAACAAGACCACACTTGGAATTCTGGATCCAGTTTTGGTCACCATCCTACAGAAAAGATGTTGGGACTCTAGAGAGAGTGCAGAAAAACAGCAACAAAGATAATTAGTGGGCTGGAGGCAAAATTGCATGATGAACAAGTGAGAGGATTAGGTATGTTTAGTCTAAAAAGAGAAGGATTAGAGGTGACGTGATAGCAGTGTTCCAATCTCTCAGGGGCTGCCCCAAAGAAGAGGCAGTCAAGCTATTGTTCAAAGCACCTGAGGGCAAGACAAGTAGCAATGGGTGGAAACTGATCAAGGAGAGAAGCAACTTAGAACTAAGGAGGAATTTCCTGACAGTGAGAACAATTAACCAGTGGAACAACTTGCCTTCAGGAGTTGTGGGTGCTCCAACATTGGAGGTTAAGAGATTGAACAGCCATTTGTTTGAAAAGATATAGGGTCTTCTGCTTAAGTGGAGGGTTGGACTAGAAGACCTATTCGTCTGTATTCTGCAAGTTGCACGGATGGTAAAATATGCTCATAGTTTAAGAGGAAGTGGAAAGGTTTCTTTCTGTCACTTGTTTTGACCGAGGGAAGGATCTTCTTTTCCTAGAGCTGAAATACAGGGACACTCTGATGCGCTTCGATTACTTTTGGCTGCGTGACCACTGCCGCTCGCCGTCTTGCTACAACACCAAGACCAACCAACGCAGTCTGGATACGGCCAGTGTGGATCTCACGATCAAGCCCCAGGCGGTACGAGTCGATGAGACCACGCTCTTTCTCACCTGTGAGTTTCTGGAGTTTTGTGTCTCCAAAGGCAGAGGGGAAGATGGTTCTGGAGAATGCTTCTCTCTCTCCCTCTCCTCTCTCTCTTTCTCTTCCTCTCCTCTCTGCTCTCTCTTTTCTCTCTCTCCCTTTCCTCTCCTTTCTCTTCTCTCTCTTCTCTCTTTGGTCCTCTCTCTCTTTTCCTCTCCTCTCTCTCTCTCCCTCTCTTCTCTCTCTCCTCTCTTTATTTCCCTTCTCCTTTCTTTCTCTTTTCTCTCTCTCTTTCCTCTCTCCTTTCTCTCTTTCCCTCTCCTCTCTCTCTTCTCTCTCCTCTCTCCTCTCTGCTCTCTCTCTCCTCTCCTCTCTCTCTCCTTTTCCTCTCCTTTCTCTCCTTTCTTTTCTTCTCTCTTTGGTCCTCTTTCTCTTTTCCTCTCCTCTCTCTCTCTCTCTTTATTTCCCTCTCCTCTTTTCTTCTCTTTCTTCTCCTTTCTCTTTCTCTCCTCTCTCTCTCTTCTCTTCTCCTCTTGCTCTCTCTTTTCTCTCTCCTCTCCTCTCCTTTCTCTTCTCTCTTTCTCTCTTCCCTCTCTCTCTCTTTCTCTCTCTCCCTTTCCTCTCTTTCTCTTTTCTTCTCTTCTCTCTTGTCCTCTTCTCTTTCCTCTCTCTCTCTTCCTCTTCTCTCTTCTCTTCTTTCTTCTCTCTCTCTTCTCTTCTCTCTCTCCTCTCTCTTTTCTCTCCTCTCTTTCTCTTCTCCTCTCTGCTCTCTCCTCTCCTCTCTCTCTTTCTCTCCTCTCTCCTTTCTGCTCTCTCTTTCTCTCTCTCTCTCTTCCTTTCCTCTCTCTTCTCTTCTCTCTTTGGTCCTCTCTCTCTTTTCCTCTCCTCTCTCTCTCCTCTCTTCTCTCTCTTTATTTCCCTTTCTTCTCCTTTCTTTTCTCTCCTCTCCCCCCCCCTCTCTCTCTCATGTGCGTGTGTTTGTGTTTATAGCAAAAGTAAAGCTGTTGGAACATTCAAATGTGCTTGGAGATTTTGTTCAAGATGAAAGTGGAGGGGGAGAAAAATACTCTAGTCGGTGAATAATTTAGAGAAGGAATCATTCTGTTCTCATGGATTCTTTCCTTCCTTCTTTGGTCGTTCAATTGACCCTGAACTCAGTAGTTTGTTTAGGAACCCACATGGAGCCCACAAAATGGATCTTCTGCAATCCCAGACCTCCTGACTGGATAGGGCTAAGCATTTTAGCTGTTTGGGGAGGATTTTGGAGAAGTTCAGGGGACACACTGCACCCGTTAAACCCCCATCTCCCTGGTAAAGAATCGAGACCTTTTTCTTTTTAAACAATCCCAAACTGTGCTAACCAAGTTTACAAGGGCTACTAACCTAGTTTACAAGAAGCAAAATCAAGCCACTTGAGAACTTAGTGCAGGGGTCCCCAAACGTGGCAACTTGAAGACTTGTGGACTTCAACTCCCAGAATTCTCCAGCCAGCTACGCTGGCTGGAGAATTCTGGGAGTTGAAGTCCACAAGTCTTCAAGTTGCCACGTTTGGGGACCTCTGGCTTAGTGGTACAAGACCCATGTTTTGAAGAATGTTCCCATAATCCTGTCTAACGTCAACTCATAAAACATTCCTATGCCTGGCAGTGCCAGTATGTCGCCTCTAATAAATCCGTTCAAGTTTTTTGAAGTTTGGCTCGAGAATCATGATTTCCTTAGTGCGATTGCTGGAATCCAGACCTCTGTCTCCCTCTCGCCACCAGGGCCAGATGGCCACGTGACCAAGTATGGTCTGGAATGGCTGATGATGAACAGCTACGAGGGACAGAAGCAGCAGGTCATGCAACCCCGGATCCTGTGGAACGCCGACATTTACCAGGAAGCTCAAGTGCCCTCCGTCGACTATCGCAGTTTCTTGGAAACCAACGAGGGGCTGAGAGAATTCCTGCAAAACTTCCTGCTATACGGCATTGCATTCGTGGAAAATGTTCCCCCGACCAAAGAGGACACGGAAATCATAGCAGAGAGGATTAGTTTGATCAGGTAACTACGAAACATTGGAATAGAATAAGGATAAGGATAGAATAAGAATAAGAATACAATAGAATAATAACTAGGATAGGATAGGATAGGATAGGATAGGATATTGGAATGAGAGAATAGAAATAGAATAGAACAGAACAGAAATAGAATAGAATAGAACAGAACAGAACAGAACAGAATAGAATAGAATAATAATAGGATAGAACAATAATAGGATAGAAGAATAATAATAGGATAGAACAATAATAGGATAGAATAAGAATAGAATAGAATAAGAATAGAATAGAATAGAATAGAATAGAATAGAATAGAATAGAATAGAATAGAATAGAATAGAATAGAATAATAACAATGGAATAGAATAATAACAATAGAATAGAATAACAGAATAGAATAATAATAGAATAGAATAGAATAAGAATAAGAATAGAATAGAATAGAATAGAATGGAATAATAACAGAATAGAATAGAATAGAATAGAATAGAATAGAATAGAATAATAACAATAGAATAGAATAGAATAATAACAATGGAATAGAATAGAATAATAACAATAGAATAGAATAACAGAATAGAATAATAATAGAATAGAATATAGAATAGAATGGACACACAAGGAATCTGTCTTGGTGCAAATGCTCTCAGTATACCTAAAAGAAAAGATACATTTGTCAAGAATCATAAGATATTAAAGTCTACCGTTTGCAGGCTAGTAGTGCGCAGTTCTAGCAAAAATCTAGTTTTTCTGAAAGGCAGTAAAAGATCTTGAGCGAAAAAGAAAAGAAGCAAGATCTTGTGGCAGGGTGGCCCTGTTTCCTGTTTTGACAGAGCAGATTGAAAGGGCAGCCTTAAGTCCTGGGAGATCTGAAGATCAAAAGAGGTCTCTCTGCTAGGGAGGAAAGGGCAAAGAAACACATCCCACACATCTAATTAAAATTAAATTGCCAGGCTGACCTTGAATTGACCAGGCGTCTTAAGAAAAAGGGATTTGCAATGGTTCCTTGCTCCTTTCTTCTCCTTCTCTGCCCAGATTGCTAACCCTCAGCCTAAATTATTTCGAAAAAGCCTTTTTTTTTTTTTTTAAATCTGGGAATTTCCAAAATGCATCACGCTGGCATTAAATGCAAATGTTTGCTTCTCCAAGTTCAGAACCGTTGCCTTATCAAATATCTCGATCTCTTCTAGCAGATTGCAGTAGATTTCTGTGAGATGTACAGCTTACAGCTGCTTTTTTTTTTTAAGGATTTCCCCTTGCATTTGAATGAAAGATAACGCTGATTTGCAAACAAAGCACATATAGTGGGTTAGTAAAAAAAAAAAATCACATTTAAACCGCAATGAATTTAATCTCTGCATAATAAGGATAACAGCAATGAGGTATCTCAAACCATTGCCCCAGTTCTATTCATTGAGAAGCCATGTTAAGGGCTGGTGTTGCATTGTGGGTGTGTAACTTGCTATAGCAAGCCATTCAGAAGAGAGACAAGAACCCCTGATCCTTGATAAACACAATTAAAGAGATTCATCTGACTTACCTGCAATTCTGTCAGTTCAGGTAATCCTCGACCATAATTGAGTCTAACACTTCTGTTGCTAAGCAAGATGTTTGTTAAGTGAATTTGCCTCTTTTTGCAAGCTTTCTTGCCGTACTTGTTAAGTGAATCACTGCAGTTGTTAAGCGAGTAACACAGTTGTTCAGTGAATCTGGTTTCCCCATTGACTTTGTTTAGGAGAAAGTTGCAAAAGGGGGTCACGTGACCGAGGGCTGGGCTTCAAAAATTTTAGCAACGGGTTCTTTGCCCAGTTGCTGGGTGGACATGTCCATGGTGGGCATGGCCTAGTCAGCCTCCTGCACTACCAGAAGGGGGGGTATTTTTGCCCTCTCTGGGCTCTGGAGGCTTTCTGGGCTCCAGAAGCTCTGTGAGATGACCCAAAGGGGCGTGGCACAAAGGCAACACAAGTCAGCTAATCAGTAGGAGTCCTTTATTAGCTCCAACTTTGCCCCCAATGTCCTGGTTACCTTCTGGGCTGGAGAAAAATTCTCCCAGGAACAGCCTTTGGCTGCAGAGAATCAAGTCCAAAACATGGTCAACACAAACGGTAACTATAAGTCCAATGAAAGCAAAATGAGGTAATTAGTCTGGCAGGGCAGGAGAAGGAACGGTAGTAATTCAACACGGGAGGATGCCAGGAACGCAGATAACTAAAGTCAACACAAGATAAACTCACGTTTGCTCCCACCAGCTGCCGCACTCAGCATGCATCTCTTTTAAACTCTCTTCCCAGCTGTGGCTCATGAAAGGAATCAGGGCCCTTTCCTCCCCCGTAAGCCACACAACCCACATTGCTCTCTTCTCCATTCCTCCCTGCGTTCCCTAGGATGAAGAGGGGGTGGGCCCAGGTCTTCCTCTAAATTCCCTCTCCCTTGTTCTACCTCTCCCCTGCTCTGAACAGCCAGACCCTTCCCCAGTTTCCTCCACAGCCAATGGAACCACACTCCCACTCCCTATCAGCTGTTCGTCTTCCTCCTCGGATTCAGATTCCGACAGGGGTATGACACTCTCTGGAAGCTGGAAAGGGGCCCATTTCCAGCCTTCCCGAACTTCCGTGAGGGCCGTTTTTCACCCTCCCTGAGCCTCCAAGCGCTCCCTGCACTTACCTACATCCAAAATGGCCGTGTGGGGACTCCTGGGAGGGGAGGGGAGGGGAGGGGTGGGTGGGGCCAGCCAGGAGTGGGATTTGGGGATTCTCCAAACTGCCCAGAATCCTAGCTAGGGGCTCTCTTGAACCCCTGCAAACCCCTAGCAGACAAACCCCTGCGCGTGACCCCCAAGGATGCTGTAACCATCATAAATATGAGTCAGTTGCCAAGCGTCCGAATTTTGACCAGGTGACCATGGGAATGCCGCAATGATCATAAATGCGGGGAAACGGTCCTAAGCCACTTTTTCCAGGGCTGTTGTAACTTTGAACTGTCACTAAGTGAACTGTTGTAAGTCAAGGAACACCTGTACTGGATAATAGCCCACCCTTCAGGATTGAAACAGCTGGAATCATTCCTGGCCAAAGGAAGACAAGTTCCGTGTTTCCAGATGTTACTGTGAACTGGAATAGTGTCACGGACAATTATGCTTTTAATTTTATCCAGAAGATCCACACTTTGTAGCAAGAGTTGGTGTCCAGGTGGATCTTGACAGACTTGAACACTGGACCCTGTCTAACAAAATGAAATTTAATGTAGAGAAAAGTCCTACAGTTAGGCAAGAAAAACCAAAAGTACACACCTAGACTGGGTGAAACCAGGCTCAATAGCAGGAACTGTGAGAGGGATCTTGGAGTCTTAGTGGACAACCAGCTAAATATGGGCCAGCAATGTGTGGCTGCAGCCAAAAAAGCCAATGCAATCCTAAGTTGCATTAACAGAGGGATACAATCAAGATCAAGTGAGGTATTAATACCACTCTATAAAGCCTTAGTAAGACCACACCTAGAATACTGCATCCAGTTTTGGTCACCACACTATTAAAAAGATGTTGAGACTCTAGAAAAAGTGCAGAGAAGAGCAACCAGGATGATTAGGGGACTGGAAGCTAAAAGATATGATGAACGGTTGCAGGAACTGGGCCTGGCTAGTCTAGGGAAGAGAAGGACCGGGGGAGACAGGAGAGCAGTCTTCCAATATTTGAGGGGCTGCCACAGAGAGGAGGAAGGGGTCAAGCTATTTTCCAAAGCACCCAAAGGCCAGACAAGGAATCATGGATGGAAACTGAATAAGGAGAGATTCAACCTGGAAATAAGGAGAAATTTTCTGACAGTGAGATCAACCAAACCATGGAACAGAAGTTGCCTTCGGAAGTTGTGGGAGCTCCATCACTGGAAGCTTCCAAGAAGAGACTGGACTGCCATCAGTCAGAAATGGGGCAGGGTCTCCTGCTTGGGCAAGGGGTTGACCTAGATGACCTACAAGGTCCCTTCCAGCTCTGTAAAACTCAGTATTGGTTCTCTCTGTGTTTCTCTGCCGCCGTCTCTCATTTTTTGTTTCCTTTTCCTCTAGAGAAACTATTTATGGCAGGATGTGGTATTTCACCTCTGACTTCTCCCGTGGAGATACTGCATACACCAAACTGGCTTTGGACCGTCATACAGATACCACTTACTTTCAGGAACCTTGTGGGTACGAGCCAATTTGCCAAAGAGGCAGAACACCACAAATAAGATGACTGTAGCTGGTGATATGGGCCATTCTGACACGGTATCTCATAGTGCCTCTCCTATCTTGAGAAACATTGCTCAGGAGTCAGGCACTGGAACCTCAAAATGTTTTGCTGACCTCAAACTGAATCATATGGGTACTGTTTATTTTGTGGGGGGGGCGGTGCTCGCTGAGCGTGGTTTTCTGACCTAGTCTTCCCCCAAAATCACTAAGCAGACTCTTTGTCCCGGCAAAACCCTTTTTATTAAACGAAGGTGAATTTCTTGCATTCACCTTCAGCCAAAGGCCTGGCAAACAGTCTGTCAAGGGTGTAATTAGGAGCACAGGCCTTATCTAGCTTGGAGAGCTGCCAAGTAAATGTTTTCCAAATGCAGTGCTGACAAGGAAGGACACAGCACAGAGTCTCCGAGATGCACAGGCAGATCTTCACCCTGCTGCAACATATGAATTGTTTCCTGCAAAAGCCTCCTCCCCTTTTGCTCCTCTTTTAATCCCTATGAGGGGGGCCATTCACCGTCCACCTGTGGCTTTACTCCCAAGTCGACCCTTGTTCCCTTCTCCTGGCAGCTCTGTGCATGCGCAGGCTGGGAACAGGCTCCAGCTGCTCCCCCGCCTCACTGCTGTCTGAGCCCGAAGGCAGCTGATAACTGCCAGACTGCCCTGACCCCATCTCTGCCTCTGGCGCAGAACCCTCCTCCGAGACTTCCTCAGCCTCCAGGATTGGCCCAGGTTCCTCCCCAACCTCCTCACTGCCCGACTCTGCTGCCAGCTCCACTAGCCACCGGCACCGGGCCACAACACTTAGGTTGTGTCCTTGCAGATATTTCATTATCCAACTAGGTAACCTCATCAGTGCTAGAAGGGAGTGAGGTTTCCTTTCCTTTCACATACAAGTGGCTTGATCTGCCATTGGTATGGTAGTTCCTTGATGGAGTATTGTTTACTTCCTGATTGTTGGTCTAATATTGTTGACCTGGTATTAATCAACATCCAGATAAGCAGAGATTAATTATTTGTGTATTCGATTTCTGTGGCCAGCCATCTCTTTCAATGACTCTGAGTGGATCTCGGTCAATGACCCTGGTGATTAACAGAAAGAGGAATGCTAGATCAACTCAGGCAAGCAATCAAACAGTAAACAACAGCTTCATCGAGGAATCACTAAGAACATTTCCACCAACAGCAGCTTAGCAACTGAAATGTTGGACTCAGTTGTGCTTGTGAGTCCAGCATTACCTGTATAGCATCTACAGAGGCCATGCAGTCACTGATATACAACACTAATAAAGCACATTAGACGTACAAACACAAATATAAGTTTAAATGAAACATCAGCAAATACATGTACCTGAAATGTGTGCAGAATACAATGGATGAGGAAGTAGAATAAATTAGAAATAGAAATAATAGAAATAGAAAAGAATAATGGAACAAGAATAGAATAAGAATAATAGGGTTGTATCTCCTTTTCTGAGACTGGTGGCCAAGGGGGAGAGTAGTAGGCTAGGCTACGACAGGACAGGACAGAATAGAATAACAGAGTTGAAAGGAACCTTAGAGGTCTTCTGGTCCAACCCCCTGACCAGGCAGGAAACATCTATCCCATTTCAGACAAATTTTAGACATATTAGAGTAAAAAAAAATGCCACAACATGGTACCACAGTAGGATAGATGTTATAGTCACAAGATAGATAGATAGGATAGATAGATAGATAGATAGATAGATAGATAGATAGATAGATAGATAGATAGAGAGAGAGAGAGAGAGAGAGAGAGATGGTAGACAGACAGACAGACAGACTAGATACATCTAAGGAAGCTAAGCCATCTAACTTCTAATTCCAATGCAGGATAACATACCAGAGTAGAGACATCATCAGTCTAGTATTTCAAGATTGCAAGAATAATTTTGAAGAAGACTCTTTGGAGCAATTTAGTTCCTTCTGGTTTCTGCCCTTTACAGACTTCCATTCCTACAACTAACTGAGTGTTTCTTCTCAGCATCCAGGTATTCCATTGCCTCCGGCATGAAGGCACGGGGGGCCGGACGCTTCTGGTGGATGGTTTCTATGCCGCGGAACAAGTGCTCCAGCGAGCACCAGAGGATTTCGACCTTCTGACGAAGGTGCCACTGAGGCACGAATACATCGAGAACATGGGAAGCTGCCGCAACCATATGATTGGGGTTGGGCCTGTCTTGAATATCTACCCCTGGAACAAGGAGCTCTACCTGATCAGGTGAGGGGGACGGCCTTATCCTAAGACTTGCCTTCATTGGGACATCGCATTTTAAGTCAGTGGTCCCCCACTTTTCCAGCTTTCAAGACAAATTCCTTGCGTGTTCCATCACACTTGGCCAATAAAGAATTCTATTCTATTCTATTCTATTCTATTCTATTCTATTCTATTCTATTCTATTCTATTCATTCTATTCTATTCTATTCTATTCTATTCTATTCTTCATTCCATTATTCTATTCTATTCTATTCTATTCTATTCTATTCATTCCATTCTATTGCGTTCTGTTCTATTCTATTCTTATTCTGTTCTACTCTATTCTTATTCTATTCTATTCTACTCTACTCTACTCTACTCTACTCTACTCTACTCTACTCTACTCTACTCTACTCTACTCTACTCTATTCATTCTTCATTCCATTATTCTGTTCTATTCTATTCATTCTGTGGCCTGGGGGTTGAGGACCCCTGCTTTAAGCCATAGCAGAATCCACTTGTTCCTGGCTCAGTCTATGATGTGAATCTACCTCTTGTAGATTGTTAATCATGGCTTATGGATTGCTACCTATTGTTCTGACAAAGGCTTCCGAGACCGTAATTATGCACAGGCTCATTTTAAAAACAAGTCTTGTTTTATTGCAACGCTGGGAATTATTTTCATTCCCAGCTGGTAATGAATCTCAAACAGTCCCTAGAGATAAGCGCCCCCCCTTTCTTTCCTGTGAAGTGCCAAATGAACTAGAAAAAAAACCAACCAAAGTACAAAGAGCTTCAAGAATGAATCTGAACTGAACGAACGACTTTGCTTCCTGCAAAGGTTTCGTCATCTTTGCCTGTCCTTTATCCCTTAGGGGAGGGGCAATCACTTCCCAGCCTTATTCCCGAGTCGCCCCTTTTGTCTCAGCTGCTCGCGCACTGGGAACAGGCTCCCCTGGTTCCTCTGCCTTGCTGCTGCCAGACTCCTGTGGCTCCAGAGTCAGCACCCCACTCCCAGATGGTCCTGGCTCCATCTCTGCATTGGATGCAGGACCCTCATCGGAGTCCTCTCCAGACTCCCGGATTGATCCCCGTTCTTCCCCACTGTCTAATTCTGCTGCCATCTGCACAGGCTGCCGGCGAACCACAACATCTATGAACCTGGTTCACAATGGGTTAAGCCATCCCCCAGCCACTGGGGGGACTGACTGTGATGTATAAAACCATCTTGATCATGGCTGGGCAATGATAGTTGAAATCACTTCTCTGTAGGGGTTCAGCAACAGTGATTATCCCTAGTAGGGACTCTTCCAACCGAATGCATTTGACTAGTCTTCTGTTTCTTCTTCAGGTACAATAATTACGACCGAGCTGTCATTAACACAGTGCCTCATGAAACTGTGCACCGTTGGTACATCGCACACCGCACACTCACCACTGAGTTGCGGAGACCCGAGAACGAGCTCTGGGTCAAACTGAAACCAGGCAAAGTAAGTTAGAAGGTGGCTTGTTGGGAGAAGCTGGCTAAGACTCATTTGGCCCCTTAACACTCCCGCAACCCTTCCCTCCCCCAAAACACCAGGTTCCTGCCCTGTATACTTTTGGGAGCGCAGCCTTCAATGCACCACGTTCTCACACCCACAGCTGTTGCAACATCCCTGCTGTAGCATGATCAAAATCCAGGCACTCAAACACAACAAAGCCCTCTGCAGTGAACTCAAAAGATTCCTTTATTAGGAATGCCGGCAGCCCCGGGAAAAAGTTTTCTATCTCAGGCTAGCGAGTCCAACCAGATGGAAGATGAATAGTTATCTGCCACATCTATTCATCTCCGCCCCCTGCCTTTTATTGCCAGAGCTGGGGTGGGGCCTCATTAGCTGCAGTGGTTCTTCCGTCCTGAGGACCAGTCCATAGATTTCCACTGCTCTCCTCTCTTCTGCTTTCTGTGCATCCGCACGTCAGGCACTGGACCCAGCTGTTCCTCCTCTTCCTCAAATCCAGGCACTGACAACTGGCAGGTTGCTGGATGTCATAAAATATTTCTATGGTCTTTTTAGAGTTTGCCAACAGAAAAGGAGGGGGGAGCAGTGCGGCAGCTTGGAAATTGAAAGTACATTCCATAAATAGTTTTCAAAGATAATTAACTAGGTGACTGAAGTTTCTGCCACACAAAATTCTAACTAGAGAACATGATTGATGACTCTTGGCTATGGATGTGTCCCATTGGAGAATATGAATTACGATACACCCAGAGGGTGGGGGAAAACCAGGGTCAACCACATCCGTGCTAACTGTTTCCAGCTCTAGGGGGCGGTGCTCATCTTCGTTCCAAAGCTGAAGAGTCAGCGCTGTCCGAAGACGTCTCCATGGTCATGTGGCCGGCATGACTAAACACCGAAGGCACACGGAACGCTGTTACCTTCCCACCAAAGTGGTCCCTATTTTTCTTACTTGCACTTTTTATGTGCTTTCGAACTGCTAGGTTGGCAGAAGCTGGGAGAAGTAACGGGAGCTCACTCCGATATACAGCGCTAGGGATTCGAACCGCCGAACTGCCGACCTTTCTGATTGACAAGCTCAGCGTCTTAGCCCCTGAGCCACCATGACCCTTTGACTATCTACCTAGCCTTCCTCATTTGGCTTCTTTTTGTTCCTTCTGTAGGCCCTCTTCGTGGACAATTGGCGAGTGCTGCACGGCCGAGAATCTTTCACAGGATATCGCCAGCTCTGCGGTTGCTACCTCACGAGAGATGATGTGCTAAACACAGCCCGTTTCCTTGGCCTTCAAGCCTAGGCTGGCTTGTACCTCCGATGGTCGGGAGCTGCTGATTCAGGAATGGAGAGAAAAAGGTGTTTACCTCACACCTCACAGGAGGTGTTTGCCTCCTGTCCCAAGAGAGAGGAGAGGTCCTCTCAGCATCACTTGAGGTCCAGCCAATGTTGTCTACTGCCTTTTCTTCACTCTCCCCGTTCTAAGCTCCCTGATTGGTTCTCCTTGGTTTCCATTGCCCATTGGCTCAACTCAGGTCAGATGGACTTGACAGCCATGTAAGAGACCTGCTCTGACCTCCAAGGTGCTACCTCTGGTGCCTTTTGCTGTTGAAAGCAGCTCTGTCCTCTTGAGGAGACCTCCCACATACAAAACCATCAAGGTTATACTGGACGTACATTCTTGAAAACTGGTAGAGTCTCAAGGAAAGTTAAGCTAGTTCATTGGCAAGACCTGTTGTCTTTCCAGCCTTTTAAGACTTCCCAGGTAGACCGGTACCCAATGCTTGAAGGTTCTTCTTCTCCATGTCTCTTCTCTTTCCTGCCTGCTGGTGATGTAGCCATGTGATGGGACAGTTGCTTCAGAAAGCCTTAGAGCAGGAGGAAGGAAGAAAACACACAGATCTGAGGAGGGGAGACAATATTAAGTCCCAATTTCCACAGCACTGTAAAAATAATAATGATGATAATGATAAAACTATAGCACTGCATTTCTTTCCAGCTTAACTCTGTTGTCCATTCTTCATCTTGGTCATTGCTTCAACTTTCTCCAGAATCTCTTTGCTGTCCATTCTATGCTGGGAAGAAGCACAATCCCATAATTTCCTTGCTTTGTTTCTTTCCTTTGTTCTTTCCTTCAAAGGACTTTATCGACAACAAGAGGCCATACCTCTCAGAAGCTGGAAGCCGCCAACCTTTGTTCTGAACTAAAGCTCCAACCATCAGAAAGAGAGAGAGAGAGAAAAGACACTTGTTTATTCCTCTTAGCTAGCTAAGTGAAAATAGTTGCATGTTTTCGCTTTGACTGGCTTTCTTGGTTGCACCAGGCTCTTCCAGGCTCTTCAGAAGAAGAGCAAGTGGAGCCTTTATCTGAAATTGAGATGATTGGGTCAAAGATCTAAGTGGAGGCATTGCTTCCAAGATCTGCTCTTATCACCAGATCCTTGAGTTCCTTGATGAGGAACGAGGAATTCTAGATCGTCATTCCTTCTAGAGATAGGTGATGATCATTGCTTGCACCCCTCACTCCCGTTCCTACTGCATCTCTTGAGCAAGACCCAACAGGGATGCTCAGAACCTCTCTAGGAAGCCAAGATATGCCACTCCATGGAAGAACAAGAAGCAGCCGAAGCCAGCTTTTTGCCTTCAAACCAAATAGTAATATCTTGCCTTCTTTGGGCTTGAAGTGACATTTTCATTATTAATAACAAAGGATGGAACTCTTTGTCACAACTTGAGATGCAAATTCTCTGGTTGAATTGGTTTTCCTGGGCCAAACTTCAAAACTAATCAGTGCATGAGTTTAGGAGTAGAAAGAGTGTCTTAGACCCTTTTAGAAGAAATGTTTGTTCGTGGTTGTCATTGGTTGAATCCATTGGCCCTCGTTGGAACATTTCTGCTAATTAAGGAAAGTCAACCCTCTTTCCTATGTTCAAAGCTGAGCACTTGATCCACTTCAAAAAACAAGAGCTATTCTTTTTGTTCCTCCAAGAATTATATTGAACATACAAACCTGCTAAGTAAGAAACTCCAGAAAATGAATTTTGCAAGTTCTTATATACATCAGGAAGTAGCTACCCTTTTCCTTAGACAGCATTCTGTTCTTTGCAGCTTTCGAATTAAAATAGTGGGGAAACTGGCAAGATTCCTCCAAATCTAGAAGGATACAGTTTGAACCTCGCTAAACTGCAGAAGTCATATTTTGAACTACAACATTTCCAATCTTAAATAGGGGAGCAGGAGAGAGAATGCTTCTCCAAGGAACCAGAGTCGTACATGAACATCAGCAATTTAGGTCTAGTTGAACTTTCTCCCTGAGATGCTCATGTTCTTTAAGGAATATATTTTAGGTTTGCTAGATCATGAAACAGGATTTATCTCATGAGCTCCAAGCTGATGTCTGAAGTCATTTTGCCCAGCTATAGTTTGCTATACCTCGTTGAGTTGATGTTCTTTGCAAGAACCAGATCTGTACGCGTTTCTCTCCTTTCTTGCCTGTAGTTTTGGACTTTGTTTTAACTTGGTTGATGTAGTAGCACTTTTTGCTCTTAACACTCCTAAGGACTTCTAGACAACTAGACTACTTCTAGTTCAGTTTTTAGCAGCAGAAGATATTTGGTACTCGAGGCCATTCCTAACTTGATTTTCTTAACACTGTATGAGTTTCATCACTACATAGAACAGAGTTCTCCAACCTTATCAACTTTAAGACTTGTGGACTTCAACTCCCAGAATTCCTCAGCCAGCAAAGCTGGCTGAGGAATTCTAGGAGTTGAAGTCCACAAGTCTTAAAGTTGATAAGGTTGGAGACCCCTGAATAGAAGACATCAGATGTAGAGGTGGCGCAAATATGATCTTTGGATCAAGACAACTTCTACAGCTGTCTGGTATTTATTAGCTACTAAGTTATATTTACTAACTTCTAAGAAAGTCTTTGCAAAAAAGTACGACTTGGGTTGTGTTCTCGGTACATTTTGTAAGGACCGATGTGGTTTTGTTATAAGTCGCTGAGATCTCTTCATCCTGTCCCTCACATGGCTGCTCATTTGTCACAAGATTGTTACGGTCACCGTTAGCCCTCAAACTTTGTAATTGTTTGCTGTTGCTCTGCTTTTAATTAAAAAAAAAAAAATCAGCAATAAGTGTTTTTCTTATCTTAGAGGAACAGAAAGCTTTGATTCACTAACAAATTAAAAAGATGGAATCATGCTGTAAACTTAAAAAAAAGAACTTTAGGAAACTCAGATGTCTGTGCATACAGGGGTTGAATTAGGCTTCAAAAAGACATTTTAGGTTTGAAATTTGTACATTCCAAATGTTATGTTGTCAGCATCAAACTCTGCTTCTTGTCCCTGAGGTTTACAGGTAGTCCTGGATTTATAGCAGTTCTTTTAGTGACTGTTCAAAGTTACAATGGCGCTGAAAAAAGTGACTTACGACCAGTTTTCACACTTACAACCGTTATAGCATCCCTACAGTCCCATGATCAAAATTCAGAAGCTTGGCAACTGACTCATATTTATGACGGTTGCAGTGTCCTTGGGGTCCTATGATCCCCTTTTGTGACCTTCTGTATGAGCAAAATTAAGGGTGAAGCCGGATTCACTTAACAACGGTGTTACTAACCTAACAGCTGCAGTGATTCACTTAACAATTGTGGCAGGAAAGGTCATAAAATGGGGCAAAACTGTAACTCAGCAGCAGAAATTTTGGACTCAATGGTAGTAGGATTATCTGTGTTTATTTATGTATTAAACAGATTTATGTAGCCATTCAATGCATGCCATGGGTGAGTCCAGGAGGTTTATGTTTAGAAGAATTTGTGAGTCTTGGGGCCCTAGGACCATGTCGAGAAAAAGTCAACGGAAATCTGGAAAGGTTGCATGTTCTTATTTGTTCTTATTTTCTTTGAAATTCTTTGAATTTCATCTACCTTATCTAACCCAAAAAAGATGGGGCTCCATTTTCTCATGCCTCTTTCTTTCCTGATCTGGTTTCTTCACTGACATTCCACAGAGGTTTGTGTGACATTTAGTTATTAATTTTATTTTCTCTTTCTGTCTCTGTCTCTCTCTCTCCTCCTCCTCCTCCTCTCTCCCTCTTTTTGGCCCACATTAGCCCATGTAGAAATCTCCCCAAATTCTTTCTGCATTGTCAAATTCTCTGTTTAATTGCAAGCGTGTAGAAAGGGTAGCAAATTCCTAGCTAAAGACTGGGAAGATGGATTGGCATTTGCAGAAGTTCCACAGCTGGTGGATTTTAGGATCGGAGAAGTCTTGAACAGATTAATAAAAACAAAAAACTAAGATCTCTACAAATTGCATGATAAAATGACAGGATTTGAGACAAGTGGTGCCTAAAAGTGGGTAATTTGGAAAGAAAAATTGATGAACTTTTGGCTCTAAACCAGGATAGTTAATCTGCCACCAGGAATGATGGTTGGAATGGATGGTTGGGTGGCCCCACTGCCATTGAATTCATTAACATGGAAATCGAATGCAAATCTGAATAGTCCTTTGAGTTTGGAGGGTTTGTCTGTGTGTATATAAGTAAAATTATGGAATTATTCCCACAAGACAACCACAGCATATTAAAGTTAACTATTTCACACAGCTCAGTCCAATCCCAAACTGACATGGATCATTCTCAGTTTATCATTCAGCTACTTCTTCCCAATTTGTGTTTCTGGGTTTTTGGGGTGGTTTTTTTAAAAAAATATATATCGGAAAATAGATGCAGACTAATGCTCCTTTAAAATTTTCCACAATACTTTAATGCAGCACTGCACCAAAGATATTTTGGATTAACAGATTAACAGAGTTGGAAGGGACCTTGTAGGTCATCTTATCAAAAAACCTCACCCAAGTAGGAGACCCTACACCATTTCTGACAGATGGCAGTCCAGTTTCTTCCTGAAAGCCTCCAGTGATGAAGCTCCTACAACGTCCAAAGATTGATTGTTCTCACTGTCAGAAAATTTCTCCTTATTTCCTGGTTGAATCTCTCCTTGATCAGTTTCCATCCATTATTCCTTGTCTGGCCTTTGGTTGCTTTGGAAAACAGCTTGACCCCTTCCTCCTCTCTGTGGCAGACCCTCAAATATTGGAAGACTGCTATCCTGTCTCTCCTGGTCCTTCTCTTCACTAGATCAGCCCTACTGAGTACTTGCAACTGTTCATCGTATGTTTTAGCCTCCAGTTGCCTCATCATCTTGGTTGCTCTTCTCTGCAACCTCTGATTATTTAAAATGATGATGCATATCAAACTGGGCCTTATGACCACAATTCTGTTGCTAAGCAAGACGGTTGCTAAGTAAATTTCCCCCCATTTTTTAACCTTTCTTGACACAATTGCTAAGTGAATCGCTGCAGTTGTTTAACTTATTAACACGGTTGTAAAGAGAATCTGGCTTCCCGGTTGACTGTTTATCAGAAGGTCGCAAAAGGACCCTGGAACATAAATATGTCATAAATATGAGTCCGTTGCCAAGTGTTTGAATTTTGATCACGTGACTATGGGGGTGCTGCAACAGTCGTTAAGTATGAAAACTGGTCAAAGCTCACTTTTTTCAATGCTATTGTAACTTTGGTCACTAAAACTAAACCAAGGACTACCTCTACCCAAGATTCCTGCCAAGAAAACATGCTTCCAAGCCAGAAATACCCATGGATTCCAAAGACAAAGGTTAGCCCGAGGCCAGCTTTAACCACAAGTTGTTTGCAATAACGTCCATTCAGCATTTTGTTAAAAATAAGAATGGAGTAAGTTCCTCTTAAGGGGTACTGATGTGGAAGGGAAAGTGGGGGGGGGGGGGAGTGTGTGCCAATTTAGACCTGGTCATATGGCCTCTCTTTGCAAAAAATAAAAGAGTGAAGCAACTTCAAGCAGCTGGCTCTTATGCATCTCCAAACCACAAAACCCTCCAACCCAGCAAGAAATTTCCTTCCATGCTTGATTTTTGGTGTGAATATCTTGCAGGTGCCCCGCCAAGGAGTTTCAAAGGACATCAGCATCGTCTGGTGAGGTTTTTGCAAAATTTGAGGAACTTCCAACTATAAGCTTGAGAAGCATTTTTCCCCCCTAGTCAAGCTATGACCACCAAGGAGTAAAACAGAAACTGATTTACACCTGGTTGTACTGTTTATACATTGGAGTGTTAAAGGACATGCGTTCTTTTCAACCAATTCTCCCTGCAAATTTTCTTTGTTCTTGTTCTGAACCAAACCCTTTTCCAATAAAACAAACACGAACCAAAGGGAACAGAAACCTTTTAATTATTCTTACGAATCCCCAGTTAAAAGGCTGCTGCAAACTAATTAACTTTGATAAGCACGAGCCTCGCCAAAACTGTGCGAGGCTGCCAGGAATAACAGATAAGAAATATTTCACAAGAGTCTTCAAATACCAACTAAGATACTGCAATGTCCACGAGGCTCGAGTTTCAAAAAGTCTTTGCTTCCTGCAAAGAACATCTGATTCACAGCTGGCTTTTATCTTCTTGAAGGAGGGGCCATTACCTTGCAGCCTTACTCCCGAGTCGCCTGTGCTGCTGCAGCTGCTCTTTCCAATGAGCAACCCTGCTGCACACATGTACATTTGGCACAGGCTCCTCGGGAACCTCCTCATTGCTGCTGCCAGCCCCCACAATCTCTGAAGGCAGCAGTCCACTCCCTAATGGTCCTGGCCCCTCATCTGAGTCCTCGCTCTCCTCAGCCATCCGCACCTGCTGCCGGCTAACCACAACAGTTCTTTTAAAAGCTTTCTGGATTGAAGCTGGACTTAAATCCCCTCACAATTTCAAGCTTGAGTGCCTGTAGGTTACATTAAGCTCTTGTTTGATATAGGTAATTTACAGTCACCTGTGACCCTGTTTCCCCCTTCCCCCCTGGGTGTCTCATAAATCAAATTCTCCCATTTTGAGCACGTTCCCAGGCTGGGTGTCATCATTCACGTTCTCCAATTCAATATATTCGTGGGCAAAAGCTCTGGTAGTTTAGTTACAATCTTTTAAAGATAAGAGTTGGAATGTACTTTCGCTTTCAAACTGCTGCACAGATCTGCAAACAGCTTCCAGATTTCCTTCCTTCCCTCTCCCCCACCTTTTTTTTAATGGCAACTACTAAAACAGGCATAGGAATGTTTTATGAGTTGACATCTCTTACCTAGATTAGTTAGCAATCACTTTTATTTCAGTTTTTTTTTGTATTAAATGATCTTGAGACCTTAAGTCTCTGTGCATTTGTGTCAAAGGCCTGGATTGGTTTACACTTAGCTTAATCTGCAGAAACAAAATGAAACAAAACAATGTGCCATTTCTTTTATGAAACAAGTGTTGGTACATACACGTACAAAAATGGTACATACACGTACAAAAATAATACAGGTAGCCCTCAACTTACAACAGTTCACTTAGTGGCCATTCAAAGTTACAGCATCCCCAGGGTCATGTGTCAAAATTCAGACAATTTGTTAAGATTTGTTAAGTTGTTAAGATTCACTTTGAATCTTAACAAGGTTGTAAACCGGGGCAAAATTCACTGAGCAACAGAAATTTTGGTCTCAATTGTGGTTGTAAGTCGAAGATTACCCATACAAACTAGCTAATTTGGTGCCTTTTCCAAAAAGTGTGATGACCCAGGGTGGGATACAAAACAAACACAGTAAAAAAAAAAAGTGAAGCCCCTTTTATTCCTTCAGTTTGCTTCCAAGCTCCGAATATCTTTTGACGGAAGATAAACAAAAACTCTCACACAAACAGTTACACAAAGAAGGCAAAAAAGCAACACAAACCAGGCAAGGATAAGGGCTGGAGGATGTCCACAGATAACACACACTGGGAAGGACACTAAACTCAGAGAGGAACTATAAACTAGAGATATTTACACGATTTGTTTCCAGCGTTTGCCAGTACGCAGGTCCAAACTCTTATTCAGTTGTCACAGCTGCAGCCCATGAAAAGGATCAAGGCCCTCTCCTCCCGAGGAGACCACGTCTCTCCCTTATCCTCTTCGTCCCCGTGCCCTAGGGTGGATAGGGGATGGGCCTGGGTCCTCCTCTGACTGCCCAGCCGGCCTCTGCCCTTCCCTAGCCTCCTCCACAACCTCCGGAGCCACACTTCCACTCCCTGTTGGCTGTTCCTTTTCTCCCTCAGAGTCAGTCTCCACCAGGGGCGTGACAAAATGTCTTACTGTTGAATTTCTCTGGCTATATTTTTTTAAACAACGTTCTTTCATCTGTCAGGCTCTAAAACTAAGAAAGACAAAGTAAATCACTTCAAAACAGATTTCTTTATTTTTCCTCACCTCTAGACAGAAATCCTGCCAAACTAAAGCAAACTACTTGGCATTATTAAATATATACTGTGAGAACTTCCAAGGAGGAGCTGTTTTAACTTTCTTTCTCCCACCAAACTATCTAAACTTTGCTGTCTCTTGGTCCTCTGGAATGGATTCCCTCCCTCCTGGGAATTCAGGCTCTATTCCACCCCATAAATCAAATGAAAATAAAGTAAAAGTAACCTAACCTGGGTTAAATTAAATGAAAGAAATAACGAGCAGGAAAACTTGTGTTGCCATGGCAAGAATTTTCTTGTTAAATATATTTCTGAACACCGGTGAGTGCAGAGCAAAAATTGGTAGCTTTTTGCAGTTATAATTGTACGTTGCATAAGTGAGATTTTGCAATGCGTTAGACATATCTCTCTTGAACTTGCTACTTCACTGAAAAGGATGTTAACACTTCGATTTTAGCTGCCTGCCTCTTTTAAGCCTGCAAGTCTATTCCGATCCTTGAAAAAGCCAAAATATCAAATGTAATTGCTTTCCAGTAAAAATTACCCTGTCCATCAATTTCTCCAAATTCTTTAAATGAAACATCATTTTAAACCAATTTTAATATTGGGATTTTTTTTACAAACGATAATGTTCATCTCATCATCTATGAGATGTCTAACATTCAGCAGCTTCCCCATTTTTTTAGAAATCCCCAGATCTGACATATAGAAAGACCCAATTCTATTCAAACTCACAATAATTATTGGAAGATTTTGTTTCCTTCCTTGAGGTGAAGAGAAATGCCTTCCAAGAATTATTGTTCCCATTTAAAGGGTTACTGTGAGCAAATAAGACTTGCAAGAAATCATTTTCAACCAACAATTCCTTAATCTGGAGATGAATATGTAGAAAATTGTGTTTACAAAGAACCCAAAAATAATAATGCATTTCAACAGCTGAGGGCCTTCCTAAACCTTTGGTTCCCAGTTTTGGTAAATGGTGCTAGAAAAATTATGTGGAAGGTAATGGCCAGAATATTTCCTGTTTCCTTAGAAGACCGAAGTAGAATCACTGAGAAAAGATTTTGCCCAAGCATAAACAAAAATTTTAAGATCATAAGAACAGATTGACAAACTTTTAAAAGCAACCTACTCAGTTTTCTGCCTACACATACCATATTTGCCAGCTCTCACTAATTATTTTTAACATTCATAGTCTTTTTTGCTTTGTCTGAGGTTTCTCAGAAAAAAATTCAAATATAGCACATCCTTAATAGGAACTAAAAATCCTATTTGTAGGTTGTGTTTCCTCTTAACATATATCGGTATTTTCACTGAGTGATGTCTAAGTTCAGGTTTCTGGGTCCTGGTACCTTCTAGACTTGTTGAATTTTTTAAAAAATCCTTAACTAGAGCTTTTAATCATCACAACTTCTAGTCCTCACCATCCTGAAGAAGGCTGATCTAGCAAGAAGAACTCCTATCCAGAAGTTTATCCTAGTTACACAACTTAGTCCTTCTCTACCGTGAAGTCTGTGATGCATTATTTGACGTACAATACTCTCTGGTTATTTTGAGAAACCCACTTTAGCTTTCGCAGGGTGGTGTCCAGCAAGGATCTCTTGAAACTGCTGGACAGAAAGAAAAAAATCACAGGATCAAAACAACAGTTGAGGGTTGAAATGCAGAGGACCAGTTCGTTTCCAAGGTGGAGGGCCTGGATGTTCTGTTCAGAAATGATCATCATTTGGGCAAGGATGTAGGGTATTCGGACCATGTGGTAGGGGACAAAGCATACGATGAAGACTACCAAAACCACAAAAGTCTTTATGGCAATTCTGGTGTTCATCCTCTTACTACGCTGCTGGGTTTTCTTCAAAGAGACCGCACGGAGCCTGAGGGAGATTTTACCGTAGGAATAAAGGAAGAAGAAGAGCAAAAGGAAAAAAAAAGTCACCGCCAGCATGTTCAGGATGCCCGCGCTGGTGCTTCGGTACTTGAAATGGAAGCACTTGTGGTCACAGGGCCCGCTTTCATTAGTGTCAAAAAGGAAGCAAAGCATCGTGACGAAGCAGATGGCCCACACCACCATGGACATGGCCAGGCTGAACGACGTTGTGTGGATTCGGGAGTGCTGAAGGGGCTTGATGATTTTGAAGTAGCGGTTCAGGCTGATCAAGCTGAGAAGCAGAATGCTGACGTACATGGTGATGTAGAAGATCATGCCCACCATCTTGCAGAGGACAGGAGGGCCACTGTGTTTCTGGTAAGCCGCCCGGAAGGGCAAACAGACGGAGAGCAAGAGGTCGGCAATGGCAAGGTGCTTCATGTACACCGTGATGGAGTTGGTTTTCAGAGTGCCGAAAGTGAACACCCAGAGCGCCAGGAGGTTGCTAGCGAAGCCGATGACGGCGATGATGGAGTACATGGCAGGAAGGGTCTCCATCAGAAAGCCATCCTGGATTCTACATGTGGACCCATTAGATAGGTTCGATTCATTACGGAAGTTCTCACTGCTGTGTAAGAAAAATGGCAGAAATAACTGAGATGATTCCATACATTTCTTGGTAGCTCATCATTTCCTAATTAACTTAGCAGGAATGAAACTCTAGACTTGTTTCTTCTCTGTAAACCATTGCTACTACTCTCACAAAACCCTTGGGCTTTGTCAGTAGCAATAGCACTTATATACTGCTTTACTGCCCTCTCTAAGTGGTTTACAGAGTCAGCCTATTGCCCCCAACAATCTGGGTTCTCATTTTACCCACCTCAGAAGGAGGGAAGGCTGAGTCAACCTTGAGCCAGTCAGGATCGAACTGCTAGCAGTGAGCAGAATTATCTTGCAATACTGTATTCTAACCACAGTACCACCGCAGCTCTAGTGGAGAGAGAGAGACAGAGAGACAGAGACAGAGAGAGAGAGAGAGAGAGCGAGAGAGAGAGAGAGAGAGAGAGAGAGAGAGAGAAATAGCACTTAGACTTATATACCACTTCACAATGCAGCCCTCTCTAAGCAGTTTACAGAGTCAGCCTATCACTCCTGACTATCTGGGTCCTCATTTTACCCACCTCGGAAGAATGCAAGGCTGAATCAACCTTTAGCCTGGTGAGATTTGAACTGCCAAATTACAGGCAGCCAGCAGGCAGCAGAAGTAGTCTGCAGTACTGCACTCTAACCACTTCGCCACCATGGCTCTGAAGCTATACTTTTAAGGCAATGAAGCACGGTCTGCACCTGGGCATTTTCCATCGAAGATGGACCAGAGACTGCAATCGTGTGCAGCTTTGAACCATGTTTACCTTGTTGGAAGGGTCCCTGCGGGACCAGAACCATCTGACCCACCTCGGAGGGCTGGGGGAAGAGGGGAAGACTGCTAGCTGGGTCGAGGGGAGCCGCATCTCCCCTCCCCGGCTAGGTATTAACTCCCCTGGAAGACAAGGCGAAACGGCAATTTAATGGCTGCCCTGAAGACGGGAAGCCACCAGGACCTAAGTTTTGCACTGGAGCGGTGAAGTGGTGAGTGACATGTAACCAGATAAAAGAACTAATTTATTTTCTCAATGACCCCGAGAAGCAGAAAGAAAGAGCCTTTGCTTAAGAGCATGACAGTGGGAAACAGAAAATAAGAGGAAATACAAGGTAAACAAAATTGGATTATAAAAAGCTACAAAGAAATTAGAGGCTAAACTTGGAATAATATATATAATTCGGCATTAATTAGGCATTGACTAAATGCTGGACTTGCCTGGAGTTGACTATATTTAAGAAAGCTAATAGTGGAAATGGCTGAAAATTAACATTAATGTAATTGAAAAGAGAAAAGAAAAGAATTTTGAAAAGTGGAAAGTGATACAGAGCACCTTCTAATGGTTAAACATTTTTTTTCTTCACGATTTTATGGAAAATTACTGGTCTTATAATTGTTATGAGATAAAAGACTAACAAAATAATAAGAACCCTGGAATTTTAAAAAAGGGGGAGAAATTGTAGTAAGAGGATAAACGAATGCAATATCCTGGGACTGTTGGGTGTTGATTGTGATAAAGAGACAGAAGGATTAATAAAGGACAAAAGGAGATTTCTGGCAAGGATCGGAACAAAAGGCTTTGAATTTTAATAATTCAATTGATTAAAAAATGGAAGAAATAAGCAAAGACTTTAAGTTGGAATTGCAAACTGTGAAAGGAATGCTGAAAGAAAGAAGGGAATTATTGGACATACTGACAAAAAAATAATAATGGTGATACAGTTCGTAGCAGAACAAAGGAATTTCAAAGAGGAGGTGTTAAAGGAAGAGAAAACTGACTCAGACATACATGGAGAACAAGAGATATTGCCAAAAGATATTAAAGGAACTAAAACTATGGCAATGATGACAGAGTTAACAAATAAAAGAGAAAACATTCCCAGGATTAAACAAAAGAAGAAAAAAATCTAGAAGAAGAAACTTCAAAAAAGGCAACAGGAAAGGGTGATGGGTGACTGGCAGATGGAAATAAAAAGGAAAAATCGGGAAAACTTAGAAAAGGGAAAGCTATCTGAAGAGAAATGTCAAGGTTGAGAATTTTAGACACAAGAGTTAGATATGATATAAAAGGGGGATGCCACATCGGAATGTATTTGGGTATTTTTAATTAGAAATTTAAAATGGGGAGATTTGAAATTCAAAATTTATTGGGAATTATCCTAAGAGTATTATATAATTATATATGAGAAGAGTGAAGATGAATTATAAAAGTAGGGGAATGAAATTTTATTTAAACTACAGGGATAAAATTTGGCTATGTGAAAATAAAGAAAAAATATGAAATGGTTATATGAATAGTGTTGGAATAAATATAAGATATATTGTAGACTAAGGAATATGCCATGTGGATCTTAAATACATTCATTTTACTCTAATTTTACTCTTTTTTTAGTGTTTTATTATATATTGGTCTTGAGTTAATTAATGAAGATAATAATATATAAGGTAAATAGGTGGTAAGCTGAAAATGGAAATAATAGGGGATAAAGAATTGAAAATATATGTGAGGAAATGATTTTGATATTGAATTAATGAATTAAAATATGAAATGGAAATTTATTTGAAGATTAGTGGAGTGGATAATAATTTGATGTGATATTAAATAAGAAAGTTGAAAATGTAAGTATAATTATGCATAAATGTTGCAATCTGGAATCACATTGCTCACGTGAAGAGCTGTGTAAAAAACAAAAATAAAAAACTTTTATTAAAAAAAGGCAATGAAGCACCACTTTGGTATAGTTGTTAAGGCTATACACCGGGGGACTGTGAGTTCTAGTTCCAACTTAGGCACAAAGCCAGTTGGGTTGCTGTGGGCCAATCCTACTCTGTCAGCCCTAGGAAGAAGGAAAAGTGGTTGCCCTTCCCTCCCCTCCTGAAAAACCTTGCCAAGAAAACCACAGAGCCTTTATGTAGGCAATCACCAAGAATCAAAAACCGTCTCAAAGGCAATTAAAAAAAATAGCCATGAACAATTAGCTGTGCAGGTGTTGGAGTGGGATTTAAATGAAGCACAGCATGACTAACAGCATAGTTGTATCTGGTCCTTGACATTGTTCTCTGATTTCCATGTTATGTTTTTATTTTGTTATTGTCCCCATGGTAGATGGGCACCCATATACATTTGAGAAATATCTAGATAGGGTATGTATGTTGCTAAGAGCTGTCAATAGATTTAAATAAGCTTGAGTTCCCAAATCAGCTGCTTTTTACATTTGCATGCACTGTAAATGTAAAATTTTACACTTGCAGTTTGTTTAAAATATGCAAAGATAGTTTTAATCAAAAAAAAAAAGAACAAAAATGACATTTGTTTGCTGTACAGCCGATTACACACTGCAGTGTCAAATGGGCCATACAACATGTTCTCTAGTTGTCTTTAGAAGTCGAAGAAAAGCGATTGTAGTTTCCTTGATTTTTATGGGGTTCAATTCAATCTGTTTCTCAACAGATGCAAATAAGATGCACCATTAAGAACTGCTTTGAAATACCCAAATCTGACTGAGACATGGGAGAATTCACTGCCAGCTAATTTTGCGAGACGGAGGTGGCAGAGACATAATGAAAGTCTAGCATACCAACACACATTCATTTTACAAGTTCCTCATCTATGTAGGCATGTTATTGACTGCAAACGTGTTAAATACATGCTGTTGTTTATTTAGCTCAGAAAGGTGCTGAATTGTGTAAAACCAGACACATCACTAGAAGCCAAAATCATGAGACTATCTCCGGTTTACTTTGGCCGGGTCATGCGTGCAAATTCTTTGGAGATGGCAATGATGCTGGGAATGGTTTTGAATAGAATAACAGAGTTGGAAGGGACCTTGGAGGTCTTCTAGTCCAAACCTCTGCTCAGGCAGGAAACCCTACACCACTTCAGACAAATGGTTATCCAATCTCTTCTTAAAAACTTCCAGTGTTGGAAAATTCACAACTTCTGGAGGCAAGTTGTTCCACTGATTAATTGTTCTAACTGTCAGGAAATTTCTTAGTTCTAGGGAAGAGTAGAGTAGAATAGAGGAGAGAGTTGCTTCTCTCCTTGATGAGTTTCCACCCATTGCTTCTTGTCCTGCCTTCGGATGCTTTGGAGAATAGCTTGACTACCTCTTCTTTGGGGCAGCCCCTGAGATATTGGAAGATATTAAACTAGCCAAGCCCAGTTCCTGCAAACGTTCTCTATATGTTTTAGCCTCCAGTCCCCTAATTATCTTTGTTACTCTTCTCTGCACTCTTTCTAGAGTCTCAACATTCTTTTTTACATCGGTTAGTGGAACAAGAAGAAGAGACAAGCAAAGAACTCGCTGGGTTGATAATATCAAATCTGATACAAAAATGAACATCTAACAACTGAAAGAAGCTGTGTTTCCCAGGGTCGCACTTGCCATATAAAGTTGCCAAGACTAAGACAAGACTGAATGGTTAAAACAATAAAAATGTATTTATATGTGAAGCTGCATGTAGGCCACCTAGTTTCTTGATTCTAGACGTCTTACAAGGATAGCCAATAAAATAGTCTAAAATCACCATAAAACATAACCAGCATAATGTTGCCATTAGGACCGGTCTTAAATATTACTGCCTCTCTTATGTGAGCTTCTCTTTGTGAGCTCCGAAGAAGAACACAGTTTTTGTGGTCTCTAGATTGAGACAATATATATTTTAAAAATCCCAGCTTGATTTCTGGAGCAAACTCTTCCAGAGCAAGATTGGGAAATGGGATCAATTCGCTCCAGAGATTCCTAATTTTTTCCCCACCATGCTCCCTACCTGCTTGCACGTATTGGCTGGGCAAATTCTACTGGGAACAGACAATCTCAGAAGCAATCACAGCTACAGGTAATCCTCAATTTACGACCACAGTTGAGCCCAAAATTTATGTTATTAAATAAAATAAAATGTGTTTAGTGAATTTGACCCATTTCACAACTTGTCTTTGATAAGTGAATCACTGCGGTGGTTAAATTAGTAATGTGGCTGTTCAGTCAATCTGGTTTCCCCTTTGCGTTTGCTTCGCAAAATGACTCCTGAACACTGCAACCCGTCATAAATATGAGTCAGTTGTCAAGCATCTGAATGTAAATCACAGACCACGGGGATGCTGCAATGGTCATAAGTGTGAAAAATGGTCATGTCACTATTTTCAGTGCCAGTTGTAACTTCGAATGGTCTATTGTAAGTTGAGGACTATCTGTATTAAGTAAATCCCATGAGCAAAGCCATATACTTATTTCATCAGAAAAACATCAAAAGCATGAAATCCAATAAAAATAGAAAACCCGTCTCCTCATGGGCTATCACATCACACAGTACATGTCCCTATTTGCTTGCAAAATAATAATAATAATTTTTTAAAATGTAGTTCCTAAAACTGCCCATTCTTGGAAGTGGTATTTTTGATCTTTAAATGCTGATAGTTTGTCAGTGAGGCGTGCGTGTGGTTGCTGGTTTCTTATATTTCCATTATGTAGAGTTTGAAACAACAGTACTGAACTAATCACTATAAAAACCCAGAGACTAAAATCACATTTGAACCTGCTTCAACCCTCCATCGTCACACACACACCCCACACACAAAATTAAATGGCTCATGTCATTACGTACCTTGACATCTCTATTCAGACATTCACCCTGATGAGATTGAAGCTTTCACACTGCTTCTCTTCTGAGAACTTCCTAAAATGTATGTTCAACCAGCTGAGCTTTAAAGCTCTTGTCAGCGAAAATAAAGAGATGGATGTGGCTTGCCCATGAAAATTTATTCAGTTTTTTTACCACTAGATGAAGCAGCTGAGAAAGAACATAGGGGAAATAGATAATAGAAATAGGAAGAATTTTTAAAAGGGGTGGGGGAGGCGGAGTTAAGTGTTTTGGTTTGGTAGTAGGAGGGTTTTGAAATTCTTAAGCCTTACGTTCCTTGTACTGTACTTAGACAAGGACACAAAGTCAAAATAGCACCATCAAATGTGAGACATAACTTTATGCAGGAGAGAGAGAGTTGTGAGAAGAAGGAGGAAGGAGACCATCAAGCAAGGAAGAACATTAAAGGATGACCTCCCTTACTTATACTACTTGGAGGACCCTGAACAGGTTGAGAGTTGGAGTGCCTAAGTGTAGAACCGATAAGCTCAAATGGAGGTCCTCAGTGGATAACAACACATTGCGGGTATGTGGAGAGATACACAGCCTTGGCCCGTCTACTGGTATGTCAGCTACTACCAGAAACATGTACCGATGATGACTTATTTTTGGCCAACAACAATGCCAAGAAAGTGGCTTCATTCTGGCAGTCTAAAGTTTGATCTGGACACGGAAGAAGAAATGTGGTGCAGACCAGATGTTAGATAGATAGATAGATAGATAGATAGATAGATAGATAGATAGATAGATAGATAGATAGATAGATAGATAGATAGATAGATAGATAGATAGATAGATAGAATTCTTTATTGGCCAAGTGTGATTGGACACACAAGGAATTTGTCTTGGTGTAAATACTCTCAGTATACATAAAAGAAAAGATACATTCGTCAGGAGTCAAGAATCATCAGATACAACACTTAATGATAGTCATAGGGTACAATAAGCAATCAAATCATACGAGGAAACAGTCAATATAAATCGTAAGTATACAAGCAACAAAGTTACAGTCATACAGTCACAAGTGGGAGATGGTGGGTGATAAGGAGTGATGACAAGATTAACAGTAACAGTAGTGCAGACTTTGTAATAGTTGAACAGGGTTGAGGGAATTATTTATTTAGCAGAGTGATGGCTTTCAGGAAAAAACTGTTCTTGTGTCTAGTTGTTCTGGTGTGCAGTGCCCTATAGCGTCGTTTTGAGGGAAGTAGTTGAAATAGTTTATGTCCGGGATGTGAGGGGTCTGTAAATATTTTCACATCCCCCTTTTTGACTCCTGCAGTATACAGATCCTTGACTGAAGGCAGGTTGGTTGTAATTGTATTTTCTGCAGTCCTAGTTACTCTCTGAAGTCTGTGTCTGTCCTGTTGGGTTGCAGAACCAAACCAGGCAGTTATAGAGGTGCAGATGATAGACTCAATGATTTCTCTGTAGAACTGGATCAGCAGCTCCTTGGGCAGTTTGAGCTTTCTTAGTTGGTGCAGAAAGAACATTCTTTGTTGTGCTTTTTTGATGTTAGGTGTCCATTTTAGGTCATGTGATATAGTAGAACCTAGAAATTTGAAGGTCTCTACTGTTGATAAGATGTTGTCTAGTATTGTAAGAGGTGGTTGTATGGGAGGGTTTCTTCTAAAGTCTACCACCATTTCTACAGTGAGTGTGAGTGTGTTTTTGAGTGTGTTCAGTTCCAGATTGTTCTGGTTACACCACGGGGCAAGTTGTATAACCCCGTCTTTATGCGGATTCATCATTGTCTCGAATGAGACCAATCACTGTTGTGTCATCAGCAAACTTCAGTATTTTAACAGATGGATCGTTTGAGATGCAGTCATTGGTATATAGGGAGAAGAGAAGTGGAGATAGCACACAGCCTTGGGGGGGCCCTGTGCTGATCGTACAGGTATTGGATGTGATTCTGCCTAGCTTCATCTGCTGCTTCCTGTCTGTTGGAAAGCTTATGATCCACTTATAAGTGTGTTCAGGTACCACTAGTTGGTTTAATTTATTTAGAAGAGTGTCTGGAATGATGGTATTGAATGCTGGACTGAAGTCTACAAAGAGGACCCTTGCGTAGGTATTGGGAGATTCAAGGTGTTGTAGGATGTAATGCAGAGCCATGTTAACAGCACCATTTGTTGATCTATTTGCTCGGTATGCAAACTGCATGGGATCTAACAGCGGATCCGTGATGGTTTTCAGGTGGGACAGCACAAGCCTTTCAAAGATTTTCATAACTACAGATGTTAGAGCAACTAGTCTGTAGTCATTCAGTTCCTTGATGAAAAGCTTCTCTGGCACTGGGATGATAGTAGAGCGTTTGAAGCAGGAAGGAAGGAATGTTTGCTCTTTAACTACATAGCTATTAGGAAATGTATGAATGCGAGAAAAAATATCTTTTGTATGTTTGTGGGTTTGGAGAAAGCATGTAATAAGAGTTGAATGGACATCCTATGCATTAATATAGAATGAATGGCTGGGCTTCTGAATGTGGTAAAAGTGGAATATTAAGAAATAAAATATGTGAGCACAATGGTTGGCAGATAGTTCAATAGTTGTCTTAAAATTGAATGGAAGAATATGGTGTTCATTGATTGTTTAATATATTTATGGATAAACATTACGAGAAATGCTTGTGGTGATATTGGAGATATGTTGTTCAGGTATATAAATGTGTGCATACTTTTAGACAGATATGTGTGTGCTTTTATACAGACTAAGACATGTTAGTGGCTGAGAATTTAAATACTTTGCAATGATGGTTTGCATGTGCAATGAGTGGTGCAAACCTGAAAATTAATGTACCAAAGACAGACAGTTTAGTTGGACTAGAAAAATGAAGCTAGGCATAAATATTACAAAAGCAAAGTACTTTTTCATAATTGAGCAGACTTTAATTTAGATTTTTTTAAAAGCCCACCCTAGTACAAATAGAATAATTTGTGTACCTTCTTAGAATGTTTATTGAAAGGCGAGGGAAAGAATGGGTGGATGGAAAAATTCCCACAGTTTTATATAAACTGATTTCCTGGGATAGGTTTAGATACATTTTATGATTAAAATATGAATGGATATTTCAAGTGTATCATGTAAACCAGCCCAACTTTGCTAGTCACTGTCAGTTTGGAAGAAAACTTGGAAGCCATAAGCTTTTTCAGGCCCTCCTTTACCAAGCAAGCAACTCGGTAACATTTTGGGGTTGCTTATCCTGAGAACAAGTTGAACCTTGCAACACAACACATAACAATTTGGAAGCATCTATCATCCTTTATTATGGACCTGGTGAAGATTGGAACATGGACTTTTTTTTGAACTTTTTGGAGATAGAAAGTGATAGTAACAAATTGACATTCCTACATGAAAGAGGAAGTCATATAAATTCATCTAAAAGAGATAGGGAAGCTTCAAATATTTCAGTTACAGAAAGGATGTTCAATTTCAGTTCCTTTTTTCTTCTGCGTAGATAATATCTTTGGACAGGCTGGTGAAACAGCAATCGTGCCAGAGATAAGTGTTTTTAGTTCTCCCAGATGCTGCCCAGGATCACATTCCATCTAGAGCTAAAAGACTACATAGAGCACAGAGACTACATAATTATGTTTTAATTTAATTAGGTTTAAATGTCTTCTCAGCCACCACAACTAACTCTCTGGGTCAACCTGTTGCCTGTTATCGACATTCTGTAACAGGCTGAAGGAAGGATTCATTGGTGTATAGAGTCCATGGGAATTGGGCAGCTAATAGAGTCAAACAAATAAAAATAATAATTAAAGAAGAGGCTATACTTGTTTCCAGTGGAAGGGATGAATGAAACGGACCAGTATGGTGAGGGCAAGGCAATATATTTTTGAAGGGGGTATTAGGATTTTTAGTCAGTATAGATATTTGGAGCTGGAGAAATGAGAGGTGCGTACACACACACACACACACACACACACACACACAGAGAGAGAGAGAGAGAGAGAGAGAGAGAGAGACTATCCTTATGTGTGTGTGTGTGTGTGTGTGTTCATGTGTGTGAGGAAACTATGTCATTGCTTTTCTGCAAGTCAGAGATGTGGTTGGATATGGTTTTGAGAGCTGCAAAATAAACATGTAAAAATAAATTTGACATGTTATTTATGGGCAAGGTGTTTTATGTTGCTTCCTCTTGTCCCGCAAGATGAAGGCAACTCATGATTTATTTAAATAATCCTGGCCAATGGTCCATGTGACTGAATATGTGAGCCCCGGTAATTTGATGGTTGCGTTCACAGAATGTGCTAACCTCACGGCTTATGGAACCCGCTTTGCACAACGCATTTCAGCCCAGTGTATTGTATGGGAAGAGCCATAAAACCAATGACTGCTTTGTGAATCTGCCCCCAAACATTTTAAAATATTGGAATAATGAGCATGTAACTTCCTATCTCTTCTCAGCTGAGAAAGGAGGATATTCATTGCATTGGCTGTCCCAAAGGTGCTCAACTGGACTTTCTGGTTTTTCCTTGAAGACGTTTCGCTTCTCATCCAAGAAGCTTCTTCCGCTCTGACTGGATGGTGGGGAATGGAAGAATGTCTGCAAGGAGCATCAATCCTTCCATTCCCCATCATCATCTAGTCAGAGCGGAAGAAGCTTCTCGGATGAGAAGTGAAAATTCTTCAAAGAAAAACCAGAAAGTCTTCAAAGAAAAACCAGAAAGTCCAAAGAGGCAATCTTTGGAAAAAAGCACCTTTGGGACAACCAGAACGTGGATGATGGAGAATCTCCATAGACATTGCATTGGATGGTTCCCACAGTTGAGAACACTGGAGTCATGCAAAATACATGCCAATTGTGTTATTTGTGTCGTTCCTAATGATGCGAAAACCCAGCCATAGGTTGTCTTACCAGCCATGTCATTAGGTCAAGGCAAATTATTCGAATAGGCACAGCCACATTATGCAAACCTCAACAAATATGTTTTATTAAATCAGGGTCAGGGTTTAGCAGTGTGCGGGATCACGCGGCTAACGCCACTGTTTGCAAAACATGGTTTCCATTGCAAAGTATGTGAATCCAAGCCAACTGGGGTTTATTTAACTAACCAGGATCCATGTGTGAATTATGAGGCAACCAAGAACTAGGAAGAAATTTCTTGACAGGGAGAATAATTAACCAGTGGGAGGGCTTGTTTTTAGAAGTTGTAGGTGCTTCATCACTGCAGGCTTTTAAGAAGAGATTGGACAGCCACTTGTCTGAAATGGCCTAGGGCAGAGAATGGCGAACCTTTTCGGCACCAAGTGCCCAAACTGGAATGCACATGTATGTGCATGCCGGAAAACCAAAGACCACCTGGCCAGTGTACGCATGCCTGTTTTTTGGCTGTTTTCAGGCCATTTTGGGGACCGTTTTCTAGGCTGTTTTCCAGGCTGTTTATGGCCTGAAAACGGCCCCCAAAATGTCCCCAAACCAGACCATTTTGGGGGCCGTTTTTCAGGTTGCTTTTTGGGCCCTTTTTAGTCTGAAAATGGCTTGGAAAACAGCCTGCTTTTGGCCAGTTTCTGGGCCGTTTTTGGCTGTTTTCCAGGCTGTTTTTCGAGCCGTTTTCAGGCCAAAACCAGCCCCTAACCAGCCCAAAAAACGGCTGGAAAAATGCCCTGATTTTTTGGCTATTTTTTTGGCCATTTTCCAGCACTCCAGCACCCTCGAAGACCAGTTAGCCAGTGCCCATGTGCACACCAGAAACGAGAAGATCAGCTGGCGATGGCGCGTGTGCCCACTGAGAGGGCTCTACATGCCACCTGTGGTACACATGCCATAGCTTTGCCATCACTGGCCAAGGGTCTCTTCTTTGGGCAGGGGGGGTTGGACTAGAAGACCTCCAAGGTCCCTTCCAGCTTTATTCTGATTAATTTCATTAATTCATTCCTCAACTCGCACAGAAGTTGTGGCCACACTCACAGGTAGTCCTCAACTTACAACAGTTTTAGTGACCGTTCAAAAGTACAACTGCACTGAAAAGTGACTTGTGACCGTTTTTCACACCGTTGCAGCACCCCTGTGGTTATGTGATTCAAATTCAGACAGCTTGGCGAGTGATTCACATTTATGATGGTCCCAGGGCTCAAGTGATCCCCTTTGGCGACAAGCCAAGTCCATGGGGGGGGGGAGCCAGATTCACTTAACGGCCGTGCTACTAACTTAAGACCTGCAGCGATTCGCATCACAAACGTGGCCAGAAAAGGTCATAAAATGGGGCAAAAAAACACCTTAATTTAACCACTGTCTCATTTTAGCAGCATAATTTTTAGGCTCCCTTGCAGTCATAAGTCGAGGACTACCCGGAATAGAGCCGTTCTCATCCCCCCCCCCATTTTAAATCAGCCAATCAGCTGCTCGTGCAGACCTCCCTTAGCCTCCACCCACCCCGTCCGTTTCCACATCCGGGCTGTTTCTAAGCAACGCGGAGGCGTCACTTCCGGCGCGACGCGAGAAAGAGCCCCCTCGAGAAGGAAGGCGCCATGCTCTCCGTCCCGGGCACCGGGGCTGGCTTGTCTTCGGGCTTCGGCCCCGGCGAGTCGTCTTCGGGTGCCGGCGCCGGCGGCGATTTCCTGACGCGCTACCGGCTGGTGTCGTCCAAGCTCCGCAAGCGCTTCCTGCGCAAGCCCAACGTGTCGGAGGCGTCGGAGCAGTTCGCGGCGCTGGCGCGGGAGCTGCGCGCCCAGGAGAGCCTCCCGTACGCGGCCTGGTGCCAGCTGGCGGTGGCGCGCTGCGCCCAGAGCTTGGGCCACCCGGCGGGAGAAGCAGCAGCGCTAGCCGAGGCGGCGCGCCTCTGGCTGCGCCACGAGCGGGAGCTCCGCCTGCGGCAAGGCCCCGGCTTGGGCCTCTCCGAGTACCTGCCGGCCGCCCACGGCTGCGTGGCCTTCGCCGCTCGTCTCCACGTCGACTTGGGGCAGCCGGCGCTGGCGGCCGGGCTGTGGCTGGAGCTGGGCAACGAGCTGCGCTCCGCCGGAGAGCCGAGCCAAGCCGTGCCGGCTTTCCTGCGCGCTGCCGACCTGCTGGCCGCGGGCCATCTGCCCTTGGAGGCGCTGCACGGGCTGCGAGACGTTGCCTCCTGCCTGCTGCTCGGCCGCGACTACGACGGCGCCCTGGCGGTGCTGACGCAGGCCCAGCAGCTGGCCCAAGGGGGCGGCTGCGGACCCTCAACCAACGCCCCTGCCTCCTCCTCCTCCTCCAGCGGTGCCCCGTCGCTGCCCGGCGCCTTCCTTGACCACCTGCTCCACTGCGAGGTCACCCGAGTGCTGCTCTTGCTCCTGCTGCAGCCTCCGCCATCCAAGCTGCTGCCCGAACACGCCCAGACCTTGGAGAAGTACTCTTGGGAAGCCCTGGATGCCTCCTCGGGCTATCTTCCTCCTGAGCTTTTCTTGCTGCTCCAGTCCACCGTCATGGCCTGCCAGGAGAAAGACTTGGAATCTCTGAAGGTTCTGCAGAAGGAACTGTGGCCGCTGCTGACGGCGGAGCAGAACAACCTGTTGCACTTGGTGGTGCAGGAGATGATGGTGCCCTCCGGTCAGGGGTTCTGACGGGGTGTGTGTGTGCCCCTGGTGTTACATTTCCAATGCTCTCCATCCATGGATAGGTCTGGGTGGAAGAGTCGAAAGAACTTGAGCAAACCTTCCCGCAGTAGTCAGTGGGAAGAGGGTGAAACTTTCAATTTTTGTTCCTCTGTCCCAGGGATCTTCAAACTTGAAGGCTTTAAGACTTGTGGACTCCAACTCCCAGAATTCCTCCTCCAGCCATGTTAGATCAAGGATTCTGGGAGTTGAAGTCCACAAGTCTTAAATTTGCCAAGTTTGAAGACCCTTGCTCTGTGCGTTAAATGTCACTAAGCTTCCCACAGGATGAAGTGTGGATACCTATGAGCCCCCAATACATTGGATGATATCTCCTTCCATTTTTAAACCTATTTTTTGCCTGTGCCACAGGGAGTTTTTCCCCCGATATTCCTGGTTCTTTCTACCTTGTCATTCCTTGAACTTAAATTATGAGCTTGAGAGAACTGCGCATATACTGTTGGCCCGTATTCTATTTTGTGGCTGCTTAGAAATTCATTCTTCATCCCACAGGCCACAAGTGAAATGAGCTTTGCAATGTTGGCTGAAAACTGACCGGAGCAGTTCTCTTGTTTTCATTGAGGTGACGGAAAGCTTTAGAAGCCATTTTGATCAGTGTTGCCAAGTGTATTGTGTTCTTCTCAGTGCTGTTGCTTCTGATGGAGGCTATATTAAAATCAACATGGATGATGTGAACAACAATTTGGGAGAGTTGAGGGAATTTCACAATATTTCTGTATTTGAACCCAAATGGGATTTCTAAATGGTGTTCTCAGGATTCTGTATTGGATTAATTTCTGCCTTGAAATAATCTGAATGTTTACCTTGCTTGAGTCAGCTGGTTGTGTAATTTGATTTGGATCTGACATGAGTTCTTTGAAAATAAACTGGTTTCTTAATTGGGATGTGGGGAAGCCTGATATTTTTAAGTAACCTTTTCCCCTCAAGGTATATTCAATTTTAAATATGCACTATTACTTTATGAACAAGTGCCCCTTTATGTTATTAGAGTAAAAAGAGATTTATGCTGTAGCATTAAAAATCTTGCCCTATTGATTTTTGCAATTCTTTCCCATCATAATTAAGGCATTTCAGTAGCTGCATTGGAACCAACTTGCTGGTATGTGCTAGTTTAATTTGGGCTTAATTTATGTGACACGCAATTGTGACCCATTCAACACATTACGATTAAAATGTTGGCATGCTATATTTTAATATCAATTTGACCTCATGTCTGTTGCAGCAGGAACACTGAAGTGACAAAAGCACTTGGCCTGGTACAGAGATTTTTAGTAATTACTATTCTTACAGATGAACGCAAAGTGATCTAATAATGAAATGAGTATGCCTTCTACTATATTTTGGAAGGAGACAGCCTAAAGCTTGGGTTCCTGCTCCTGAAAACATCCCAGTCCAACTTGCTTGCACTTTGTGAGCCAAACTCACTGAGGTGATGAAGAGAGCTTTCCCAGCTGATGTCGGTGTGCAAGGTGCTGCCTCCTGTATCGTCCAGTCCTAAGTACCAGTATAACATACTTGCTCGATACCTGTGCTTCGCTATGAAACTATGGTCGGGCTTAGTTTTTGGGGAGGAAAATAAGGATGGGAAAATTCTGCCTCTGCCTACCAGCATCCATCATCGGTATTCATCTGGCAAGTGTCCTGTCTGTGTGTGAGAGAATTGAGGGCTGTTTGGAAACTGAATCAGTATTTTCTGTGTGAGCAAGGAGTCAGCAAGGAGCCTGGGCGTGGCTTAGCTCAACTGTTCTGTACTAAAGCTGGTTGCTGCTGTGAAACTGAAACTCCTGCTTGTGTTTTGCATTTGGAAGAGATTTCAGGTGGGGAGGGGGAGTAGAACTCCTTAGCAACAGAGCCTGTTAATAATAATATATGATATACTTTAAATCAGGGGTGTCCAACCTTGGCAACTTTAAGACTTGTGGACTTCAACTCCCAGAATTCCTCAGCCAGCAAAGCTGGCTGAGGAGTCTGGGAGATTGAAATCCTAAAGTGCCAAGGTTGAACACCTGCTTTAAATGCTCTGATGGTCATTTTGAAAAATCCTTTCTCAGTGAGCACCTAGAAGCCAAGAGGAACATACGTGCCAAATTTCAAGTTTGTAGACTTAACGGTTCTGGAGATTTTGTGATGATGCGTGAGTGGTCTTTTGCTTTTATATAGATTCTCAAGTGAAGCTGATTCATCCTCTGGCCTCCCATGCAAGGCACCCATTTTCTGCCTATATGAGCCAAGGGATGGCGGGTAGCCTCTTGCTTACAGATAATTCACTTAACAAAGTCGTCCCCCCCATCCCCCCCCCCCCAATAAGCAATAATGATGTTATTTATTCAAGTCAAAAGTCCAACTTTGGGGCCAGGTCTCTCCACATCTTCTGATCTTGCTCTGCGTCTTTTGAGTTTTTCATGCTCCAGTATCAGCTTTGATAGTGTCCAGTCATTGGTGGTCCGGTTTCCTTTTATCACTAACTCTTCCAAACATAATTGCTTTCTCCGGTAAGTTCCCCCGCATGACACAGAAACAGATTTCACAAGAAACAAATTTCAGGCCATGAGAAAGTGTCATTTTGCCTTCTCTAGTGATATGCCTGGTGTTACACACTCCAGTACTTGTTTGTTAGTCCCATTTGCTGTCCAAGTGATACGGAGGAGCTTTCACAGCTCAAAACAAGTAGATTTTCTTCCCTTTTTAAAGGTCCAACTATCATAACCATCCATAAGTTTAGTTTATTGTCATTGCACCTCGTACAATGAAATTAAATACCATCTTCAATGTACATTATGACTATGAAAATGAACACAAACACATATCCTTCGCATTCTATATAATTGAACTGAAAACCCCTGATGCTGTATTAGTGTTGCACTGTACAGTAGAATTCAAAAGAGCTACTGCTCTGGGATAGAAGCTGTTTTCCAGCCTATTTGTCCTTGTTTTTATTATCCAGATGGTAATAGTTTTAAAAAAAGGTTCCCAGGATGAGATGGATCTTTAAGAGTGTTTTTGAACTTTCTTAGGGCAGCGGGAGCTATAAAGCTCTTCCAAAGAGGGGAGAGGGCAACCCATGATTTTCTGGGCAATGACATTAACCCTCTGGAGTGCTTTCCTATCTGCCCCTGTGCAATTGGCAAACCATACAGAGGTACAGTAAGTTAAGATATTCTCTATGGCGCAGCGGTAGAAGGTCGCCATCAGTTTTTCATTCAGTTGTTTTCTGAGAAGTCTCAGGTAGTATAATCTCTGCTGGGCCCTTTTGACCATAATAGAGAAAGCAATCTTTTTTTTCCCCCCCAACCTGCTGCTTTGTTGCTACTATCCCAATTAGATTTAAAGGAGGGAAAGCCTCCAGTGACCATCCATCAGGTTGCAAATAAGGTTGGGCTGGTAAGGCATTGCTCAGGTTTGGAAACATTCAGACATGCGGATTTGAACTTTTCAGAATTCGCCCCCAGTTAGCATTATCTGGCTTGTCATGCTGCTACTCCACGAGTTATGACGGCAGTTGAGCCCAAAGTTGATGTTGCTAAGCGAAACATTTGTAAAGAGAGTTTGCCCCATTTTGCGACTATTCTTGCCATGTTTGTTACGCAAATCATTGCGGTGGTTAAATGAGTCACACGGTCATTAAGTGAATCTGGCTTCCTCATTGAACTTTACTTTTGTCAGAAGGTCAGAAAAGGGGATCCTGTAACTCCGGGACACTGACCGTCATAAATATGAACCATATGCCAAGCGGTTGAATTTTGATCATGTGAATGCTGCTACGGTCATAAGTATGAAAAACGGTCACAAGTCACTTTTTTCAGTGCCATCGTAACTTTGAACCGTCACTAAAATGTAAGTGAAAGACTAGACCCGCAAACAAGAGAGGAGCGGGTCAGTCTAACTTTCGTTAGTCTATATAATTGTCGTTTTCCCCCTCTTCCCCCTCCAACTCTGCTGGGCCATTTCATTCTCTATCCTCGATGATCCTTTCAACTCCCCCCGCCCCCCACTCCGCCTTCCCTTCGGCGCACTGCCTGCCGGGATGGGGAGGCGGAAGTGGGCGGAGAGGCCGCTTCCGGTGAGAGCGGGGTTGGCGGGATAGCTGCAAAGCAGCGCGCGTGAGTCCGAAGCAAGCGCGTGGCGCAGCCAAGATGGCGGACGGGACAGGTGGGCGCGAGACGCGGCTTTCCCTCAGGCGCCCTCAGGGATCTCGAACGGCCGGCGGGGAAGAGGCGGGCGGGGGGCCGGGTGGAAAGGCCCCGGGGCTCACGCGGGGCCTCCTTTTTCTCCTGGAACCCCCCTCTCCCCCCCCGCAGTTTCTGAAAGGCTCGTAAAGGAGGGGAGCACGTGCTTCCCGGGCGCGCGGGGAGAAACGCACCGGAGCCCTTGACGGGGCGGCGGGAGTCAGGGAGGCTTTGCAAGAGGGTTGCAGGAACCTCTCCAAGCGGGCTGTGGAGAATCGGGGAGCTTCGGGTGTGGGGGAGGCCGGATTTTCCTCTCGCAGCGCCTTGGCCTCCAGGTTCCCCAAAGGGAGCTTTTCACTTTATCCAGAAGTGCAATTTGGGGACTCCCGCAGTCGGAGGCTGGCCTGGAAACCTTGGGCTGGGACGTTTCGTTATTGCTCCCATTATTATTTTATCCTTCCTTTTATGCGTGTGTGTATAATTATTTCGTTTCATTATTGCTCCTTTTTCATCCGTCCTTTTATATATAAATGTGTCTGTGTATAATTTCGCTTCATTATTGCTCCTATTATTTTATCCCTCCTCTTATGTGTATGTATATGCCTTTACGTGTGTGTGCATATATATGTTTATTATGTTTCATTGGTGCTATTTTATCTCCCCTTTTATGTATAAATATGTGTGTGTGTGTGTGTGTGTATATATATATATATATGTGTGTGTGTGTGTGTGTGTATTTATTTATTTATTTATTTCGTTTCCTTATTGCTCCTATGTCATTCCTCATATATAAATATGTGCTTGTGTGTGTATAATTATTTCGTTTCATTATTGTTCCTATTTTATCCCTCCTTTTATATGTGTGTGTGTGCATATATGTGTTTATTTTGTTTCATTAGTGCTTCTATTATTTTATCCCTCCTTTTGATTGTGTGTGTGTGTGTGTAGCGGCAAACATTCCTAATGCTCAGGACTTCTCTTTTTTCCCCAACAACAGCCCTGTGAGGTGGGGTGGCTTGAAAGAGAGTGATTGCCCTAAAGTCACCCATTGGGCTTTGATGGATGTATTTGATAGTTAATGTATGTGTTACCCTGATTGGATGAATGCCTTGCATTGCTTTCCTGCTCATTAGTACTCTTTTTATCCTGCTTTTGGACACGTTTAACATTGAGTTGCATGGTTGTGTCTAATGTGAGTTGCTTGCAATGTATTGCAATTTTGTTGGTGTGATCCCAAATGGGCCTGGTAGGCCATTTTGGAAGATACATCTTTACATTGCAATCCACCAAATGTGTTGATGCTAAAAATTCAACCATGAATATATTTATCCTATTCTTATATATTTATAAGAAGTTTGAAATGAATCTTCTCTAAGTATAAATTCTCCAATTTTTTCATTCTCTTTGAGTCCTAATTATCTCATTACAAGAACAGTTGGGAGTTCTTGTTAAAATAGAAAAGTGTGTTGGATAAGTTGGCCGCCTTGAGTTATTTGTAAAAATAACAAAGGTGGGATACAAATAAATAAAAGGTATCAATATTTCTCCTTTTTTGTACTACCTTCATTCATCCAGCTTTTGTCAACTGTTTATTAAAATAATGTGCATAAACCTCATCAGCATTAATCAAATAAATCAAATAAATAAATAAATTAATCAAATAAATAAAATTAATCAAATTAATCAAATAGCTTGATTTTGGTAGACCAATAAAGTGGTATTTCCAGATCTGTTTCTATCTTTTAAGTTTGTAACAGATGCTAATTTTTATTATTTTTGCTTATACCATTCAGTTTCTAAGAAACACAAGAAGAAAAAGAAGTCTTTGCCAGATGAAGATGTTGCTGTAAGTTTGCCGATTATTATAGTTTGCCAATTTGTGCAGCAAGCTGTTTTAAGCCTCATTGAGTGTTCCCAAATAAATGTATAATTTAACTTGCATTACTGGAACATTGCTACTTTATTAACCCCACAACACAAAGATTAGCACTTCTACAATATCATTATCTACAGATCCCATTTTTATTTTTCTGTAGTGCTCATGATGTTTTCTCATGTGTCCATAATGTGCATATACATCTTTAGAAAGAATTTGTTACAGGTAGTCTTCAACTTAGAACCACAATTGAACCCAACATTTCTGTTACTAGGCAAGGAGATTATTCAATGAGTTTTGCCCCATTTTACACTTTTTTGCCACAATTGTTAAGTGAAACACTGTAGTTGTTAAGTGAATCATGCAGTCATTAAGCAAATCTTGCTTCCCCCGTTGACTTTGCTTGTCAGAGGCCGGCTGGGAAAGTCACAGATGGTGAACTCAGGACCATGCAACTATCATGGGGCTACATGCCAATTGCCAAGTGCCCAAATTTAGATTGTGTGACCTTGGGATGCTGCAAGGGTTATAAGTGAAAATGAGCCATAAGTCTCTCTCTTCAGTGTCCTTGTAATTTCAAACGGCCATTGAAGAAATAGTTGTAAGTTGAAACTACCTGTACTATTCTTCTCTATTCTACTAGGCAATAGCTTCCCATCTGACTTATTTTTAAAAGTACTTTCTGAAGCATAGTGAAAGAAGTTTGTCGATCTGAGCGTTCATTCATGGTTTTTTTATTTCTAATTTAAGCAAAAGTAAAGTCTTCCTAGAATCAAAGTCGACTCCTGACTTCACTGATAAGTCTGTGGCTTTCTTGGCAACCATTTAGAAATAGCTTGCCACAGGGCCATCTTAACAGCATTATGGGCCCCCGGGCAAAGCAGTGTAGTGGGGCCCCTACGACAACTACTCACAGGAATAAAAATGTAAATGGTATATAAAATTAAACACATATTTATTTTATTGGCACTTCCAACGAAATCATTGTTGCGACATTAAAAACATGCTCTGCAGCAATATGTTGCTGTATAAGATACAAGGTGCATTGATGGGTTAACATACACAGATTATTATGGTGCCCCTATGCTATCAATGAAGTCAGGCCCATGCCTTAAGACAGCCCTGGCTTGCAGTTCCCTTTTTCTGGGATGGTTTTTGATTACCTGGTTTAGCCTGCAGCCATGGAATTCCTGTCTCGCATTCGGCTCTGTCCCTGCATAGCTCTTTAGCCCCACCAGATGGTGCTACCATCTGCAGAGATTAGAATGTGCTACAGCTTCCGTATTTCCTTACTGAAAACTATCCTTTGCAAGTCATTAATGAATAATATGATACAAGCACGTGTTTCATCTCTTGTTTTGGAGAGGCAGTTTATTTTAAGACCAATCTTAGCTGCAAGACAAGTTTTCCACATTCTTGTTCACAGTCCCAGTTATTAATCTACTAATCCGATTGTTTTTAGGATATACAACATACAGAAGAATTCCTTATCAAGCCTGAATCAAGAGTGGCCCAGCTGGATACATCACAATGGCCTTTGCTTCTCAAAGTAAGATAGTTACACCAGTGAAATAGGTTGGTTTAATGTCAGTGCGACATTTTTTTGTGCAGACACAAGATAATTTACAATTCAGAAAATGGTGGAAAATGGTCTTCATTTTTTTAAGAGTAAATTTCAGGTATTGGTGTCGTTATGGAGCTGTCAGTGCATATTATGCTCCAAGGAATTTATGTAGAGGCGGGAGGCAATTTGCAAAGGCTTTTTGCCAAGTAAAATCAGATGTATAACATCCAATAAACACTTTGGAGTATTGCTCCAAATTCCGATTTCCCTATAAACTAAATATAATTTTGCTTTGTTTTGGGGTTTGTAGAATTTTGACAAATTAAACGTGAGGACTGCACACTACACCCCACTTCCTTCAGGCTGCAATCCCTTAAAAAGAGAAATTGCTGAGTATGTAAGGTAAGATTGTGTTACACAATATAAAATCGCCTTTTCTTCCACCTTTCTTTGGCAACTTATGAAATTTCAGAATCACAAAAATCTTCTCTCCTTGGGTTTTCAGTACACCTATTTATAGGCACCAGTTTCTGTTTATAACAGTTGACAGTTTGGAAGAGAAAAACCTATCCATTGTTGTAGCACAGAACGTCGTAAATCATCTAAGGAATGTTTACTAGTTTGCCAAATTGAAAACAAGACAGAAACAAGAGAATCCAGTTTAATATTTTACAGATTAATGTTCATTGCAACTTAAACTTACAGTGAACCCTGTAATACGCTTGAAATCTTTTTTTTGGGGGGGGGAGCATGGATGCCTTCGAATCTATCTTGGTACATGGCAGTTGCCTAGATAAAAGTCACTGCAGTTTTCTTGGCAAGAATCCAGAAACGGTTTGCCATTTCCTCCTCCCTAGGGCTGAGAGAGTGGGGCTGGCCCAAGATGGTCCAACTGGCTTCTTGCCTGAGGTGGGACTAGAAGTCACAGTTGCCAGCCTTACACTTTAAACATTACGTTGTTGAGTTGGGTTTCTTTTACCTTCTTCTCGTTTTGAGTCATTACCTTAAATCGAATCCCTGGTTTTTGTCCTAGGACAGGCTTCATCAATCTGGATAAGCCTTCCAACCCTTCTTCCCATGAGGTGGTGGCCTGGATCCGCCGCATTCTCCGTGTTGAGAAGACAGGCCATAGCGGCACATTGGACCCCAAAGTTACCGGGTGCCTGATTGTGTGCATTGAGCGAGCAACACGTTTGGTCAAGTCTCAGCAAAGCGCAGGTACATCATCTGCTTTGTGTCTCTGCTTTGTGAGAGAGAGAGCCTTCAGCCTCGAGATGGAAAACAGTAAAATTCAAGTGGCCCCTCCTTACGACTCTTATGTCATCTTCCAGGCAAAGAGTATGTGGGAATCGTTCGGCTGCACAATGCAATTGAGAGTGAAATTCAGCTTTCGAGGGTAAGTTTTGGCCAGTCAGGAAATGAAACTTTCATCTCTTGTCTTTTATGTCTAACTATGGATGGGATGGATAAGAAAGGTCTAGCTGTGAAAGGGACTCGGTGGCTCAGAGGCTAAGACGCTGAGCTTGTCGATCAGAAAGGTCGGCAGTTTGGCGGTTCGAATCCCTAGCGCCGCGTAACGGAGTGAGCTCCCGTTCCTTGTCCCAGCTTCTGCCAACTTAGCAGTTCAAAAACATGTAAAAAATGCAAGTAGAAAAATAGGGACCCCTTTGGTGGGAAGGGAACAGTGCTCCGTGCACCTTTGGTGTTTAGTCATGCCGGCCACATGACCATGGAGACGTCTTTGGATAGCAATGAGCACCGTCCTCTAGAGCCAGGAACGACTAACACGTATGTGCATTTACCTACGAATGTCAATTGCACCAGCAAATCATGGTTTGAACATAGAATGGTTGTAGGGATAGAATAGAAGGGCTATTAACCACATGCTGAGAATGTGGCTCTACTTTTGATGGGCATTTCAATATATTCAGGCTTAAATAACCACTCTGGCCATGTTTGGTCTTCCTTAATTTGATGCTTCCCTGAACCAGTGGAGGGTGTAACTAAACTCCCTTTCATCTTTGTTTCTGAGCCGCTTGATATAATATTTGATTTTTTCTTTCTTTCTTTCTTTCTGTAGGCAATAGAAACTTTGACAGGTGCCCTTTTTCAGAGACCTCCCCTCATTGCCGCAGTGAAGAGGCAGCTGAGAGTCCGAACCATTTATGAAAGCAAACTGGTTGAATACGATCCGGAAAGAAGGCTGGGTAATGGCACCCTTTTTTTCCCCCATTCGGGTGGGTGGGGGAGGTTGGCCCTTCTGGGACCTGGCTAAAAACAAAAGTCCCCTTCCTGCAGCTCTTTCTTTTTCCTCTTTCCCTGCAGCTTAGCCCGTCCACGGCTGCTTTTCCAGTAGCTTTGCTCTCCCTCCCGCCATTAGCATTTCCTGAGCCAAATGATGTAGAAATGATGACATAGCCCATCGTGCAAAGATGACATTTCATCTATCACCCAATTCTGATGGCTTGGATTGAAAAGAGTTTGCTCGTATTCTTACTGACAAGATGATATTCTTATCTTGGGCATCAAGTGTTTTTTTTCTTTTTCCCCTCTGCCCCTTTTCCAGGTATCTTCTGGGTGAGCTGTGAAGCCGGAACCTACATCCGGACGCTTTGCGTGCATCTGGGTTTGTTGCTGGGAGTTGGTGGTCAGATGCAGGAGCTCCGGCGAGTCCGCTCTGGGGTCATGGGAGAGAAGGTGGGTCAAGGATTGGAACCTTTCAAGCAAGATGGCCTGATCTACCCCAAAGGGTTGAGTTCAGTTCAGGGTTCTCCCCCCCTGTGCTGGTAATTAAACTTTGGGACAGTAAATAGTTGGGAGGAACGTCGGGGTGGAAAGTTTCATTTTTCTGCCAGTCCGGCTCTCTCAACCCACAATATTATGCAGCATCCGAATGAGATGAATTAGATCAGGGGTGTCAAACCAGGGGTGGGATTCAAAATTTTTACCAACCGGTTCTGTGGGCGTGGCTAGGTGGGGGGGGGGGCTCTGCCAAAAAAGAAGCCCCCCCCCCGGTTTTTTGGGTCTCAGGGAAGCCGCCTGGGTGAAGCAGTAAGACAGCAAGGGGAATCCAGGCACAGCTGATTGTTGGGAGGGGGAGAAAAAAACACCTTAAGGAGCGATTGGGTGGGGAAGAACGCAGCCAGCAATGTTGGGCCTGTGCAATAAGCACTGACTGGGTGGGGAGGAGGGGAGGGGCCAGCCAGGGGCGCGATTTGCCAGTTCTCCAAACTGCGCAGAATCAATAACAACTGGTTCTATAGAACCGGCCCGGACCGATAGAATCCCATCCCTGTGTCAAACTAAATTTCATTGAGGGCCACATCAGGGTTACGGTTGACCTTGGGGAGGGGGGATGGGTGAATAGGTGGCCAGTTTGACACCACTCCCCAAACTGCTGGCATGCTTCCTCTTCGCATTGGGTAGACCAGGCTGAAGCGACATGGACCAGCTCCTTACCTTTTCCAGGACGGCCCTACAAGCCACATCTGGCTCGCAGGCCTTGAGTTTGACACCCCCGAATTAGATAGGATTACAGAGTCCCAAAACGAAAAACATGAAGGTAGTATTTTCCCCCTCTTATTAGTTATTTTAGCCTGTGGTAGTTTTTAACCTTTGTTTTTAAAACTTCTACAGTGTTGTGTAGGTATGTGTGGAAAAGATCTATCTTAAAAAGAGCAAAATTCCAGCTTCCTCTCACGAACAATTCAACTGAACTTTAACCTCTATAATGTTGCTAGAAGGCTCTCTAATAACCAGGGTCTGGCGGGGATCTCCTCCTAGGACCACATGGTGACCATGCACGATGTGCTGGATGCTCAGTGGCAGTATGACAACAACAAGGATGAGACTTATCTCCGGCGGGTGATCTTCCCTTTGGAGAAGTTGCTGGTTTCGCACAAGCGGCTTGTTATGAAGGACAGTGCGGTAAGTGCCCTCCGACGGCCTTCCGGTTGGTGGCTTGGAACACTATTATAGTCACATTAGCTCAGCCTGATCTACCTTTCCAGCGGGGGGAGGTTTGCTGTTGTGGTTCGCCGGCAGCAGGTGTGGACAGCTGAGGTCTCGGAGAGCGAGGACTCAGATGAGGGGCCTGCGTGTGATGAAGGGATGGAGCCAGGACCATCAGGGAGTGGAATGCTGCCTTTGGAGATTGTGGAGGCTGGCAGCAGTTATGAAGAGGTCCCCGAGGAGCCTGTGCCCAGTGCACGTGCGCGCATGGCTGCTCAAAGGAAAGAGCAACTGCAGCAGCACGGGCGACTCAGGACTAAGGCTGCAAGGTAATGGCCCCTCCCTTAAGAGATAAAAGGCAGCTGAGAAACCGGAGTTCTTTACAGAAGGCAAAGAAATTTGATACTTGAGCCTGGTGTATGTTAGAATATCTGAGTTAGTGTTTGGAGACTCTTTGATTTATTGTTTAGAAACTTTATCCGTTCTTAGCAGCCTTGCACAGGCTCTTGTTGGAGCTAATTAGTTGGAAGCTGCCGGATTCGTGAATGAAACAGTAAAAGGTTGTGCTGTTACCTTTGTCTTGTGTTTACTCTCTTGAAACCAGGTTTGGGTCAGAACAGTTGCTCAAAAGGAAGAGGAGAGGCAGGTGATAGTAGGCGGCTTTAACCTTATATCATTGGGTGTCAAACTCAAGGCCCAGGGGCCGGATCTGGCCCGCGTGGCCACCCTGGAAACAGCGAAGGACCGGCCTGCAGTGCCTCTGCCAGCGAAAACAGGGCTGTGCTTGGCCCTCCCAAGCTCCATTTTTCACTGGCAGAGGGTTGCAGGAGGTCATCGCAGCCGAAAACGGAGCCCAGGAGCCCGTTTGTGCTGGCAGAGCACCCACCACGGGCGCCCCCTGACACGAGTGATGTTGAGGTGGCCACGCCCTCTCTCCCCCCAGCCCTTCCAAGGTCAAACACAACCCTGATGCAACAACCCTCAGTGAAATCGAGCTTGACGCCCTTGTTATGCATGAAATGGCACAATGTAAATCCAGAACATAACTAATCAATTGTGCCTGGGATTATTGCTCCCAGGCCAGAGATGGAATCAGTGTTTTTATTATTATTATTTTTACAGACTTGATTTCCCGGGTCAGGTCACTGAAATAAGTTCAAACCTGTTTATGTAAACTGGCATTTTAGGGAAGCTGGGAATTCTTTGTGCCTCAGCAGGCCTTTTTTTTCTTTTTTCTTTTTTTTTTTTCTTTTTTTTCTTTTTTTGCGGGGGTGGGGAGGGCCCTGTTCATTTCCTCCAACATAAGATTAAGTTTTGTCGCTTTTTTCTTTGAACACACTGGCACACATTTTAAAAATGAAATTCTGAAGCCTGCTCTCAAAAGAAATTACATATACACCCACAAACACACATACATACCTGTGCGAACGTGTAAGCGAGAAAGAGGAATGAAAAGCGCTGCCGAATTGAGGCAAGATTGCATGTTTTAGCTTTCCTCTGTGCTCCTTGTGCGCAACGTTCAAAGCTATGAAAGGTGGCGGTGTGTTGTACGTTCGCAAGGCTTAGAAATCAAAAGAAGCCGTTCCGGCTGAAAACGTAGAATTCCCTGCTTAAGCTAGTTGCTGCTTTCCATCCAGGTGAACGCAATTTGCTACGGTGCAAAGATCATGCTTCCCGGATTACTGCGGTACGACGATGGGATTGAAGTCAACCAGGAAATAGTCGTGATCACCACGAAAGGGGAGGCGATCTGCATAGGTGAGAATGGGAATCTGGCTGTCTGCGGCTGCCCTTCTGACGATTCTTCCCAATCGCGTCTTTCCTTCTAGAAGGTGGTGGAGTTTCTGTTTTTCTTTGCGATCATAACTGATTATTCTGGGGAGCTGTGCGTTGGCCTAGAGGTGGAGCTCTTGCCTCACAATCCAGGAGGCTGGATCCTAGGTAGCAGCAGGTATTTCTCTCTCCGGGCACAATGAGTCAATATCAGCGAACTCTGTATTGGCGACAGGAAAGGCATCCAGCCAGTAAAAAGACTTCAGCTCCATTCAGTTGCCCTGACTCCACTCCGCTGCAAGGGACTACGGGGTCATTAAAAGACCAAAAAAGGTATCCCCTAAGACTTGTTAGCAACACAGATCAAAGATAAAGAGAGCTAGTGACAAATAATTGCTCTCAATTACTTCATTTCTTTTACTACGTGCTCCTTAGACGTACCCTAAAAGAAGGAAAAAAAAACTATGCATCTAAAAAAGCATATTCTCTTTAAAGAGCCACTTTGCTTTCGTAGATAAGGCATCAGGCTAGAAGAAGGGCGAGTGGGAGTTCTAGTCCTGCACAAAGCCAGTTGGACAATCTTGGGCCAGTCACACACACTCAGCCCTCAGGAGGGAGGCAATGGCAGACAACTTTGGGGAAACCATGCCAAGAAAACTGCAGGATTTTGTCCTGTCAATCTCCCAAGAATTGGGCGTGATCAAACCGGGGGTGGGTTGGGGTGGGGGAAAATCCTTGGCATTTGCCTGTTTTTGGATGTAAAAGTGCGACCCCACATAAAATGATGCTGTCAGTTTTACTTGCTAAGCGTTTGTTCTGGACACATTAAATGTGTTTCTGGTGCCATAGCACAAGAGGGAAATTGCACGACTTACGGATGGTGGAAGAGCTGCTTTTCCTGCAGATCAGAAATGAGATTCTGCTCTCTCTCCCCCCCCCCCTTCTTGGTTTTTGCAAGGCAGGTCCCTATAACCGGCACAGCTTCCTTGTGTCCTTGCTCCTCTTGGAAGCCCTCAGCGCCCACCTGCGTTTGCCCAGGGCTATATGTGAAGTGATGACGACGTTTTATCCATTCTCTGAGTGCCGCTTGCTCTGCCCTTCCTGTCACGCCGAGGCTTCAGTTCTGCGGCCTCGACGTTCCGTGGCTTCTAAACACCTTCCGGGCTTCCAGTGTTCTACTGGAGGTTGTGGGGATGTTTGGCTAGCTGCTGACTGGACCTGGGCAAGGGAAGCAGGGCCTGACCCCTTTCCTATGGGGCCCGACTCAACAAAGAAGAATGAAACTGTCTGATCACATTTGGCTCTGGCGTGCTTTTCTTGCAAATCCAAAGTGCAGAAATACGGGGGGGGGGGAGAGGAATATTAAATATTCCACTACAGGTAGTCCTTAACTTATGACCACCGTTCAGTTAAGCAAGTTTTGCCCCATTTCCTGACCTTTCTTGTCCCAGTTGTTACGTGAATCATTGCAGTTAAGTTAGTGACGCAGTTGTTAACGTGAACCTGACTTTGCTTGTCAGAAGGTTGCAAAAAGGGGTCACATGACAAGGGGTGGGATTCAACCAGTGTTACTATGTTTTGCTGCGCGCGTGTGTAAAAAAAAACACTTAAGCTGTGCCGCCCGGAGAGCTGACAAGCGCTGCGTGCGGGTGAGCAGCGTTTGAAAAGCCTCTTTTTTCCTGCTTTTTCAACCTCAGCTGTGCCGCGCAAAGCAGCTGAGGTTGAAAAAGCAGGAAATAAAGGACAGGTAAGAGCCCGGGTGGGCCAAACAGCAGCAGATACAGAACCGGTTTGGTGTCTGCTGGTCTTCAGAGCTACCGGTTCTATAGAGCCGAGCAGAACCGGTAGCATCCCACCCCTGAACACGACCCCAGGACGGTGCAACTGCCAGGCGTCTGAATTTTGATCATGTGACCATGGGGATGCAGTCGTAAGGGTGAAAAAAGGGGTCATCAGTCATTTTTTTCACAGCCTTTGTAACTTGGGACAGTCACTAAATGGATTGTTGTAAGTCGAGGACTACCTGTACAGCTTGGGGATTTTTCTCAGCTGGGTAAGCATGAGCTGTTCCTCCTTTGTATTTGTAGGCATTGGTGTGTTTCCCAGGTGAAAATTCAGAAGGACAAAATATCTGTTTTCTAAAGACAGAATCGTTTCAAGATAGGGCACCAGGAAGAAAGGGTGCAGTAAGATTATCTTGGGGAGGAACTCTCATATTTCTGCTCAGCAAGTTCAAACAGAGAATTAAAAAGTTCGAAGAAGAGCAACTAAGAAGATCAAAGGCCTGGAGACTAAGCCATACAAAGAATGGCTGCAGGTTTTGGGTTTGCCTAGTCTAAGAAAAGAAGAATTAGAGGTGACATGATATCAATATTCCAGTATTTGAGGGGCTGCCCCAAAGAAGAGGCAGTCAAATTATTCTCCAAAGCACCAGAGGGCCGGACAAGAAACAATGGTTAGAAACTAACCGAGGAGAGAAGCAACCTAGAATTAAGGAGAAATTTCCTAATAGTGAGGACAATTAATCAGTGGAACAGCTTGCCTCCAGAAATCGTGGGTGCTCCATCTCTGGAGGTTTTTAAGAAAGTAAACAGTCACCTATCAGAAATATTCTAGGTTTCTCCTGCTCGAGCAGGGGGCTGGACTAGAAGACCTCCAGGGCCCCTTCCAGCTCTATTTTACTCAAAGCCCTTCCCAAATTGATGGCAGAGTGAACTCGGAGGCTGCGTGAAAACTTCTTGGTTAGGAACGCTCATCTTCTCTCTCTCTTTTCCTTCAGCTATTGCTTTGATGACAACAGCGGTGATCTCTACCTGCGACCACGGCATCGTAGCCAAGATCAAGCGTGTGATCATGGAAAGAGACACTTACCCTCGCAAGTGGGGGCTTGGTCCCAAAGTAAGTCTTGGGGTAGCCCTGGGTTACTTGCCTTTCTCTGAAGGACTGGCGGATTCTGGAGACTCTGCCTTCCTTGGTGCTCTGCCTTTCCTTGCAGAATTGAACAACCCTCCCTCAGATCATGATGATGTTACTTAGTCAGGTAGTGAAATGTCTGCAAGAAAAGAGCTGAGCTCAGAGACCGCCACGTCCCCATAGTTCAAACCTGAGCTATAAATATTCTCTTCCATTGGATTCTAAACAGAAACAGTTTTGGTTCTGTGTAGCAGTGCTGTCCAGAAATAAGAGAGCCGTTGGGTCATCCACTTTTCGGTCCTTGGCGATATACTTGAGGGTGTTGGCGTCCTCAGCGTTTGCTCTCTTTTTCCCCGGACTGTTTAACAGGGATTTCCTTTGAACTTTTGAATCCTTTTTTAAGCCTGACTCAATTTGAGGAGCAGCCCTTGACTCTAAACCTTTCTTGGTGAGCCAAATGATGTTTAAATAGCTCAATGAGCACTCAGTGCAAAGATTACACCCATCTATCACCCAAGACTGATGGCTCTCTACCTGGGCTGGGCGTGCAAGAGTTGGAGATTTCAGCTCACCTACAGCCATCCTGACCTTTTGGATATCCATTTGGATATCTGTGGAGCTCTCACCATCTTTGAAGTGTGGCAGCAAACTGGATGTCAGTTTGGTTTTTATTTTGGGACTTCTTCTTTTTTTTTTTTTTGCACAGTGTTATCAGCCAAAGGCAATGTCGAAATTGAACAGTCTCCCTATTTCTCCTCAGGCTTCTCAGAAGAAGATGATGATCAAGCAAGGATTGTTGGACGCTCGCGGCAAACCTAACGAAAAAACCCCACAAGCTTGGAAAAAAGACTATGTAGATTATAACAGGTAACAAATTGCAGCCATAGCATAGCCATTAAGCCATAGCAATAGCGCTTAAACTTACATGCCGCTTCATGGTGCTTTTTCAGCCCCTTTCTAAGTGGTTTACAGAGCCAGCCTCTTGCCCCCAACAATCGGGGTCCTCATTTTACCCACCTTGGAAGGATGGAAGGCCGAGTCAACCTTGAGCCCAGTCAAGATCGAACTGCTGGCAGTGAAATGCAGAATTAGCCTGCAACTCTGCATTCTAACCACAAGGAAGGAAGGGCAATAGAAATAGCACTTGGACTTATATCCCGCTTCACAGTGCTTTCCAGACCTCTCTAAGCGGTGTACAGAGTCAGCATCTTGCCTCCAACAATCTGGCTCCTCATTTTACCGGCCTTAGAAGGATGGAAGCCTGAGTCGAGCCTAGTGAGACTCGAACTGCCAAATTGCAGGCAGTCAGCAGAAGTAGCCTGCAGTACTGCCCTCTCTCTCACCACTGCGCCACCGTGGCTCTTGCTGGTTTCTGGCCTCTTAAAGTCAGTCCCACTAGGAAAGTGAGAGGGAGCTGCAGATGGAGAGAGGGTCCTTTTCTTGGGGGGTTTGGGCTAGCAGGCAGTTATCCCTTTCTTGCCTGCTCTCCATGGCTCTAGAGGGAGTCAGCCTGCTATACGAACGTGGGGAAGCTGCTTCCGGGCTCCCTGCACGTGGGTGTCTTCTATGCCAGCTTTCCAGACATCACATTTCTCCTTCAGGGTAGATGGGCACTTCCATCTTAGCTGAATAGTGCAAACTAAAAACGCCTGTTTTCTTCACAGGGTTTCTGTAAAGAAGGAGGCAGAAGAGAAGATGGAGCCGGAAGAGCAGCCGGAGAGGATGCCAAAGGTTGGTTGGTTTATTGCAAAGTCTTTCAAATGATTTTAAGCACAAAAAGTTCTTGGCTTCAGGCCTTCGGTAATGCGCTGAGCTTTGAGCAGCTGTTCTTCGAGTTTGAAAAAAACAAGACTCAAAACAAGTTAGTTTTGCACGCTCAGATTAGCTTGAAACCAAATGTTTTGCAAAGCTTCAGTTCCACTTTAATAATAATCATTAATAAATTAATTAAATACATAATATTAATTAATAATAATAATAATAATAATAATAATAATAATAATAATAATAATAATAATAATAATAATAATAGAGAAGATACCAGAATTCACAGATCACAGATACAGGCTATTCTGTTTCTGAAAGAGCAAAAGCAGCAATTCAGCTGCAGAATTGGCTTCTGATGTTCTTGTCTTGTTTTCCTTTCTCAGAAGAAAAGAAAAATCCAGAGCGATGGAGATCCAGAACCAGTAGCTTCATCTCCCCCAGCCTCTCCAGAGGAGCAAGCGGAGATGAAGAAGAAGAAGAAGAAAAAGAAAGAAAAGAGGAAGATGGAGTCTGCGGAGAGCAGCGGAGAGTTAGTTGAAATGGTAAGCCCCCTGTAATCCATTGCCACAATTTTGGCAATCTCTTGGGGTGTGCGGTCAAAAGAACAGCATCCTTGTTTTCACATGCACGGGTGTGTTAATTGCTGTTAGTGAATATTTCAGCCGTTGAAAATTGAGTAAATCTGATCACACAATACGTTTCATCGGGCCAGAGAAACTTATACAGGTAGTCCTCAAATTATGACTGTAATGGAGGTTGTCCAGCATAGTTGTAACTAGTGGATGTAATCACCTATATTACAACCTTCCTTGCAATGGTCCTTAAGTGAACCAATAGATTGCTATAGGCATGTTTTGCCAAAAAAAGACCCTGGAAATATTGGATTTTGCCAAAAATGTTGTGAAATGCAAACATGGAATGATACAACCTGCCGTAAATGCTGCCGAGTTGCTAACCATCCAAAGTGTAGTCAGGTGACAGGACATTTTTGAATCCAGGTTCTCAGTATTCCCAGGGAGGTCTGTCGGAAGGTCAAACGGTCAGCTAAGTGATCAGTCATCTAGATTGGGTCGCCAACCTTTTGGACCTCAGGGACCACCAAACTCATAATTTTAAATCCCGCAGATCAGAGACCCTGGGAAAATCCCAAAAAAATGTCTGCAGGAAAATTCCCCACCCCGTTTCCCTACCAATCAATCATTCTTTATTTGGGATTGCAGGATACTGTCTCCAGCTCCGTTCTCAGGAGGAGAGAGAGAGAGACTTTCGGCTTCATGCAAGGAAAACAGCAGAAGCAGCAGAAGTCTTTCTTTCTCTCCCCCAAACTCCGCCAGAAATGAGTCTTTGTGAGACTTGTTGTGCTGCCGCAGCCACTTGGAGCAGGAGGCCTTGCAGGGTCCCAAAGACTCATTTCTGGGGGAGTTTGGGGGAGAGAAAGAAAGACTTTTGCTGCTTTCCTTGCGTGCAGCCAAAAGCGGAAGAAGAAAGAAGCAGAAAGAAGGACCCCAGTGGCCAGGCCAGGAGTGTGGGGCGAGTGGAGCAAGTTCCCCCCTCCGCCCTTCCCCCCCTCCCCTCACTATCTCGTGTTGTTCGCAATGCAAGTGACACAAGCCTTGTGTTCCCACGCAGCCTGGATTAATTGCTTTGAGGGTGACATTTCTCTGGACCACCAAAATATTCTCGCGGAGCACCAGTGGTCCCTGGCCCACCGGTTGGCGACCACTGATCTAGATTACCTGTTACAGCATTTTCCTACCACCTTGGTCATTTTTGGGTGGTTTAACCAGATATGCAAATCCCAGAAAGGTCTGTGTGAAAACAAGATAATTCTATTACCCACTGAAAACATCTGCAAATGTGGTGGGGTAAGACAGGCTTGACCTGGGATGGCCCCTTTACAAGAGCAAGGTGTGCATGTCCAGAGCAGCATCCGATACAGCAAGGGTCTCCAAACGTGGCAAGTTTAAGACTTGCGGACTTCAACTTCCAGAATTCCTGAGCTAACATGACTGGAGGAGGAATTCTGTTGGTTGGAAGTCCACAAGTCTTAAAGCTGTCAAGTTTGAAGATCCCCTGCGATACAGCAATAAAAGGGAGGTTGCCACAACTGCACAACGTTGTTTTTTTTTCAATTGCCGTGCCAGATTGAAAACCTTCAAGCTACTTTCAAATGACTTTTAGCTGACATCCTTGGGAACTCAATCTTCTTGGAAATAAAATGGGAATCTTTGGGTTCTCCAGAGAATAGTGTTGGGAATTTGGCTCTCTTTTGAGCTCTTCTCTTCTTCCCCCCCAGGTCAGCGATCTGAGCGTGAAAAAGAAGAAGAAGAAGAAACGAGAAGAAATAGAGGAGAGTTCGGAATAACTCCTCGCTGCCATCCAGAGCCAGCAGCCTGGACCAGTTTGGGAAGGCCAAAAAAAAAAAAAGCCCACAAAAGGCCTTCGCAGAGAAAATGCAGACTGGATCAGCGTGTAGAGGCTTGTCCTGATTGCTGTGCAAATTATTGGGGCAGGCCAAATGTGGCGCAGCCCCCCTTTCTCTGTCCTGTTCTAAGGATAGTTTGAGATAATCGAGGCAGCAGACTCGCTCCCTGGTCCTTGGGACTTTCAGGGTGCTGCGATGCTCAATGTTGGCACTGTTAGCAACCCTCTTTTTGTATCTATCAGGCCCCGAAGAGCTGCTGAATGTTGGTGAAGATTTAAGAGGAGAAAGCAGTGAAGCCAGATACTGTCAGATGCTTCGTTTTTTAAAAATGTTTTTGTAACCTTTTCTTTTTTCTGTGTGTTTTTTTTTTTTTTTTTACTTGCCTTGATTCAGAACAAGTCCAGACATTTCCCACTCAGGGGGCGCTAAAGCTTTTTGTTCCTTCAAAAAAGGAACTTGATAATTTGTATTGACAAGGGAAGGGAGGACATCAGTCATCCGGTTTAACTCGAGAACAGAATTCAAGGACTTATTTTTTTCTCCCCTTCCCCAAACAAGTCTCCAGAAAGAAGGTTGTGAAAATTGATCTCTCGTGCTCACAATAGTAGAGAGGCATCACCTCTTTCAGCAGGATGGTCTGGTCCAGGCTTATCCCGTCCTCCCTTTCTAGGCAGAGTACCGATGCTAATTTTAAAAAGCTTTTCTAATTAAAAGTTCACCTATCTGATTCCAATCGTGCTTTCTTTGGCTGGACTACGCTACTGCAAAACTAGGGAGAAATGGACAGCAGTTGAGATAAGAGAGCCCAGAGAAATGGTACCCTTCCTTCCTTCCCCCCCCCCCAATTTGTCGTCCTCAGAATATAATGTTAGCCCTCAAATTACAGCCACAATGGAGCCTGGAATTCCCATCTTAAGTTGAGGCACCAACCCCGTTTTACAACCTTTTTTTACAGTGGTTGAAAGAAATTACATCGTCATTAAGCAAAACTATGGGCATTTTTTTGGCAGAAAAGACCAGCAAAAGGAAAAAACAAAAACAAATCATGATTTGTGTCACTATGGCATACTACAGATGGCTAAGTTGCCAAGCATCCAAACTGAAATTGTGACTGCAGGAGGGCTGTTGAAACTCCCAAAACCAGGCCATTGGTACTATTTGGGGGTCTGTCATAACTTCAAATAGTTGCCGAGCAACTGGTCATTAAGTAAGGACTGTCTATATCATATCAGCAAGATTAATTGTATTCATGTTGCTGAGAACAGAACGGTAGTATTGCCATAATTTTCATGATATGAATTCAGCATGCTGGCTGGAAATTGAAGTCCACACATCTTAAATTTTCCAAGGTTGGGAAACACTAGCCACAGTATTTGCTGGTTTAGCTAACTGCAATGTGCCTTAACCAAGAGGAACTGTTCACTTCCTTAGAAGTTTGATAGCATCCCTTGGACTCTACCTTCAGTTTCCAATGTTCATAAAAAATGGGTACAATGAAACTCGCAGCCACGTTTTTGAATCATATTTTATTGCTACTTGTTAAATTTTCCCTGTAATGGATTCAACTGAATGTTTATTGCACATTTGTTTCAATATTTTTTTTTTGGCATCCTCAAAAGCATGGGATTGAACACACGGTCATCCATGCTCCCTTCTGCTTATCCCTGTTAGTTACAAAGGTAGTTATTTGAGGGCGGTACCCCCCCCTTGGTGGTGTGCTTGGGTGCAGTGGTAGAACACTTATGTGACTGAGGCAAAAAATAAAATAAAAACACTCCTAGTTTAACAGGACGTCCAACATCAGTTCAAAGTTCTCTGCCCTCTGCCAAAAAGATGAGCGAAGGAGTAAATCTCATTCATGCAGAATTTTGAAGGGAACCTCTTAGCACAAGTGGAAAAGAAAAACCAGGAAAACGCGTTGGCGTTAAAACACAGCTCTTAACATTCATGGCATTATGGCTTTTACTTAGAATGTGTTCTTAGTATCCCTGTTTAAAACCTTATTGACAGCGGAAGAGGAGTATTCTTGGGACCGTCCCCTGCTGCTAACATCTGCAAATAAATGGAAATACAGAACAAAGAAAGAGGCAAGCTGCATCCATAGATGCTTTTCTGAGGATGTTTGCAGCTGGAAGGACTGGACTTGCGTTCTGGCAGTAACAGGCGATGGTGTAGCTCCAAGAAGGTTGTGTATCGGGCAGAAGCGTAGAGAGCAGGGAAGAGGCTGGCTCTTTTTATTGTCTTTCAACATGCCGCCATGAGTTGGCCTAAATGGTGCTGCCAGCTCAATACACCCAAGAAACTGGCACCCATTGTGGGGAGCTGCATGCCTGGTCGAAAGCCGCCTGCAGCCGTTCCAGGCTCTCTTCCACACCGTTGTTCACCAGCACCAAATTAAAGTAATGGGCGTATCTGTTCTGGATGGCCTCTGTATCCTTCTGAAGCTGCTGCAAGCCTTCTATCTGTAGAGAAAGAAAAATACAAGGGTGAGGCCACAGCATGCAGGTGTTTTACTTACAAGTACTGTGAAGAAACGATGCTCGGCTTAAAAAAAAAATACACATCTGTGAAGACCATAATAAGCCAACTCTCCTCTTTTGCTCTTCTATCTACTGATGCATTTCAGATTGATTTTTTTAAAAAAATATATAACAAATAGTCCTTGACTTACAGCTGTAATGGCAGAAACAGGAAAAGGTGGACTGGTTGCCAAGTGTCCAAAATATAGTCACATGATGGGGGTGGCCATCAAGATTTTGCAATCGGGGTATAATACCTTTTTGGGGGAGAAGTCTGTTACAACTTCTAATAGTCATTATATGTTCAGTTGGAAGCCAAGGATTACCTGCCATTGATTTGAAAAAAAACTCAAAAAAAGGTTTCAACTTTTATAATCGTTCGCGTGTGTATCTTTTATTCCACTAAGCCACAGTTGACAAAATCTTCCAAAAATCACAACAACTAAGAGGTTTTAGGTTATATAACCAGGAATTGCTGGAATTCAGGTAGCTACATCTTCACTGTCTGGATAACGCATCCATGGAGGAAGGATTGAGTAAAAAGCTATGCTCAAGAGAGCTAAGTGTTAAGGAAGGAGAGTTCTTCATTTAAACTCAAAAGAGCATTTATAATTTCACATAAAGGCCCCACCGCTAGATACCTGATCAGCTTGCTTTGGAGGAACAACGAACACCACGAAAGGAGAAAAATCAGCAGTGTGGATGATTTTCAGTGTCTGTCAAAAGGAAGAGAGAGAGTAAATTTCTGCCTTAAATCAAAAAGGTAGCCTATTTCCCTGACTTATTTCAGGTCTGCCTATTTACATTTCAAGGTTTGGGTTGCTGTAGCACAAATGGACATAGATACGGTTAATTTCCATTCTTGTTTTAAGTGGTGGTTGCTCTATTCTTGATGCTGGCCTCTCAGAAATGTCTACCTGAATAGAGATTGCAGAGTTGGAGATAGTATAAAGCAGGTGTCCAACCTTGGCAACTTTAAGACTTGTGGACTTCAACTCCCAGAATTCCTCAGCCAGCAAAGCTGGCTGAGGAATTCTGGGAGTTGAAGTCCACAAGTCTTAAAGTTGCCAAGGTTGGACACCCCTGGTATAAAGGAAAGTGGGATCTTCCATTGACAGGTGCATACTCAATTTGCTTTCCAGTGCCAATTGCTCTACTGCACATCCGTTTCCCAAGATGTTTTGGATCACTTTCCGTGTCATTTCCCAATTGAGGAACAATAAATGGAAAGATCTACTTCTATCATACGTCAAAAAGACTCAACCATCCAGGCCACAGGTGTCTAAAAGTTGAATCGTGGCAACTGGACCAAACTTTATTCATTCTAAGAAATTCCATTGCTTGATGAAGTTGCTTGGATAAGCAACGAAGCTTCTCAGATGAGCAAAGTTTGGCTCGCTTGCCATGATTCAACCTTCAGACACCTACTTCCATCTTTTTTTCTTGGTTCCGATGTGTCTTAATATAGTCCACTTGTTTCTGCTCCCTGAATGTTTATGGAATTTACATTCTTGCCCTCTTTCTTTTATCTTAGTGCAATACAAAGAAGGATGCTGACAAGTTTAACCTGCTGATTAAACGAATGGCCGGCTCCTTCCCTACCTGAGGCTCAATGTCCAGGATTGCAATTTTGCCCTGTTGATGGATCTTGTGCAAAGTTTCAAATTTGGTGCCAAACATATAGCCCTGGTAACTTCCAAACTCCAGGAACTCGTTAGCAGAGATAGCTCTTGTCATGTCTTCTGTGGTGACGAAGTGATAGTTCTTCCCGTCCTCTTCATTCTTCTTTTGGGGTCGAGTGGTATCTGCGAAAATCAGTGCAGTGTAACAATATTGCAGGAAGTGACTCATCGTAGAATGAGCTTAAATTTGGAGGGTGCAGTTCAGTGGATAGTAGCATCTACATGGAGATGGTGAACCCAAGAAGTCTTTATATTTGTAAGACTGGGTCCAAGAGAACTTGGCAAACCTGTGACAAAAAATCTGGGGGACAGGCTGGGAATACCAGTTCAACTAAGCTTGACAACTAATTGCTGGACATGTTGAATTTGGGCAGGGTGAATATGAATACCCAAAAATCTTTGGAGGTAGTAGCTACCAGACTTCCTCCACCACCCCAACCAAGCTTTTTTTTTTTTTCTAGATGAGAAAAAGACACAGACTTCCAGACTTTTAAGTAGTTTAGAAGTGGAGAAGCAATTGTACAGTCCAGAAATAGAAGGAAGAGTGAGAAAGAAATTCAAAATAACTCCACTTTGATTATGTTCAGTATCGGACTAGACAAAAAGAAACCTGAACAGAAATAATAGAATGACAGAGTTGGAAGGGACTTTCTGGTCCAATACCCAAGCAGGAGACCCTATACCATTCCAGACAATGGTGTAGGTCTAGGAGATCCTATACCAATCGAGACTTTCAGGATTCTGCCAACGTACCTTATAACAAAACAGTACTATTCTTGGAATCCCTGGAGGATTTGTTTCTTGATCAGGCCTACCACCAAAGTCTGGCATCAATCTTGCAAACCTTTGAGGTTTCCTCTGTCCCAATTTATGCTAAGCAAAATCAAGATGGAAGTACTTTTGAGTTTCTTTCTTACACTTCTATCGCTGGAATAGATCATCTCTTCACCAAGTCAAAGGCATGTGGATTTCATGAATAAATAAAGAAATCCCCTCCTTAATTGTTCTCCAATAGCTTCCTCAAGGAAGCCTCTAAATTATGGCCTATTTAATTGGCAGTGCAAATCAAGAGTTGTATAGGTGTAATAGCTTGAGGAGCTCTGCGAGCAGAACTGTGGGATAAAACATTCCAACTTAAAATATGCATCTTTCAAACATGGCAACTTTCAGGTGTGTGGACTTCAACTCCCAGAATTCCCCAGCTAGCGAGTTAAAGTCCACACAAGTTGCTAATCTTGAAAAACAGTAATCCAGTGTCTCCTCCCAAAGAGACATATTGAATAGGTTTCATGTGGGCAGACATACATGGAACAGGATATCCGAACTTCTCTGGGTATTTGTTGAGCAGCATGTTCTTAATGTGGCTTCGTCCAACACCACTTGCCCCTGATCCAAAAGAAAAAAAATAAGGCATCACAAAGAGAATTATTTTTATCTGTTTTCCCATCTCATTGGCAGGAAGCTGCTGTTAGTTTCAAGCAACTTTACTCTCAGTGAAAACTCTTAAGGACTGAAATATCATCCACCTTGGGTTTAAGTGCGAAATTTCTATATTTTAATATACTAATTGCTAGCATGAGACCAAATAAAATGTATGTTTTTTCTGATACTTAACTTGGTTATTTAAAACATCAGAACTCTAGGAATTCAATTGATTTAATGTCTGAAGAAGCAGAGCGACTTCATTACCTATAAGCACCAAAGTTTTCCTCTTAAAAGCTGGTAGCTGGACCACCTCTTCATAAGATACTACATCAAGCTGGTCGAAAACTAAAAGGAAAATGAGAAATAATTTAGACGAATTCAAGAAGACCATGAATCCCACAAATATCCTACAGTTGTGTTATGGTGTGATCTCTTTTAATGTTCTGGAGAACTTTGGTGATTGGAAACTTCAATCCGCGTGCAAATTTATATGCTTTATCCAAAACCACAAATTCTGTTGTTTTTTTCCTGCTGGAAAAGTTGTGGTTGTGGATCACCGACTTCTATTCTGACTTGGATCAGCAAAGCGGGATTTTGCAACAATGGAATTTTTGACACACTAACCTAAGAATGAATGGGTTTGCTGCTTTGGGAATGGCCAACAGATTTTGAATATAAAAAACAATTAAGGGCAGTCTCTGGCACTGAGAGTTCAGAAAGCAACAGAAAACAGGATGCTGGAGACAAGACCAGGATGAACTAATTGGAAAAAACGGTTAACCAGAAGAAATTGTGATGTGCAGGAACATGCTGCATTGTTTCCTTTTGGTTGTTTCTTTGCTCTGATTGCAGAACTGGATTTGAAAATTGTCTTTCAAGGGAGAAGACAGTTTTTGATGATGGGGCTGAGGAACAAAAAATGGGTTGGACCACTACAACACTCCTAGGAACATTATTATTTTAGTGGCTGGGGAATTCTAGAAATTAAAGTCCAAACGTCTTTAAAAAGTTTCCAAGGTCGAGAAACACTGACATAGAGATCCAGTCTACTCTGGAAGAACTCCAGTGCAAGTTCTTCATCTCAAGAGAAGTCATTCCTTCACACAGCCAACATGCAGTCCTGGTGGAGCATTTGGCGTTCTTGACTCAGTGCCATAGATGGCCAAGGGACACATGTGAGTATCCCATTTTTCACTGTATGGCCTTCCAATCTGCTGCCCCATAGCCTTCTATGCTTCTACTTATCCCAGCAGAAGGCATGTGAACAGAATTCCGTTCACAGAGGCTCTTTGGAGGAGGCTGACAGAGAGTGACAAGATATATACATGAAGATGTATGCATGTACACAAACCAATGCTCCAAAACATGTTTCTGATGTTTTCCAAGTGTATAGTCTTCCCAAGTGTATAATCTTCCCAGTCCCAATCTCACAATGGTAAAACTCTCTTGGTAAGATTGGAGTTAAGCATAGTACATAAAATTATCTGTTTCAATGTCTTACCGGTTAATATTTCAGCTTTAACCACAACAACACAAGAGCACACAACAGATATAAACTTAATGTAAACCACTCCAAACTTGATTGCAGGCAGTACGATTTCAGCAACAGAGTGGTCAATGTCTGGACCTCACTACCTGACTCTGTTGTCACCTGCTCAAACCCCCACTCCTTTACCCTCAAACTAACCTCCATTGACCTCACCCCCATTCCTAAGAGGTCTGTAAGGGGCGTGCATAAGCACACAATCATGCCTACTGCTCCTGTCCTATTGTCCCCAATTATTACTTCCTATTTCATGTATTTAAACTTATGTTTATTCTTATGTCTATTGTAAGCGTTTGACAAAATTAAATAAATAAATAAAACCAGTATGTAACAGCTGCTCTACCCATCATCCAGCACAAAGATTGCCTTCATATGAAGGGATTAAAAGTAGGTTGTGGTTAACTTGTGCGAATCCCTCTCTCAACATCCTGAACTAGACTAGCAGGTTAAACTAGCCCAGGTATATTGGCTTGGCCCCAAAATATTGTGCAAACACAGCCACAAAGAGTATTAGGACCTGGTGCTGAGCGGCACCCATCGGAACACCTGAAGTTGTGACTTACTTGAGCTGTGCTTTGCCAAGTACTTGTCTTTGCACTTTTTCTTCTTTCCAAAGGGTGTGCAGCTCTGGCCTTCAGACTGATTCTCTTGGGTTGTGCTGGCAACACGCCTGCAGGGAGGTTGCAGCGACAACGGTCAATCTTCAGAAGAAATGGCCTTTCTTTCATCTACTACCTGAATCCCATCTCTGCCATTCTTGGAAAGAGGGAGGAGGTGGCTTTCTAACTGTTGGTTTCATCAAGGGATTGGACTCTGTGCCATGGCTGCTGGAAGGGCTCCAAATAAGGACAAAGCTGAGTATATCAAGTACAAAAGGGGGAGCTCAAGAACTGGGGTTCAGCCTGTGGTGGCCCTGAGTATCCACCTACCAAGCTTCAGCAGGTAGTTGGCAGAGACCAATGAACCTTCTCCTGTTGGGCTGCCAAAATGTGATCTCACTCTTAATCTGTGACATCATTTAATATGCTTTCAACAACTGCAATATTCTTACTTCACATTTAAAAGCCTTTTAGGGAAGACCTTCAAGAATTAAACCCAATTACTGCTGTTGACGATGGGATGAATGCACCCATTAAGAGTGATGCCAAGCAATTTTTACGGGGAGGGAATTGACAGAATTCAAAGTCAATTTCAGCCATGCTGGTCAGCCTGGCCTCCACTTCTCTAGAGGGATCAGTTTGCTGATAAAGCTAATAAATTGAGAGCTAATAATTGGTATGGTGGTTAAACCACCAGGCTAGAAACCAAGAGACCATGAGTCCTACTCCCAACTTAGGCACAAAACCAGCTAGGTGACCTGGGGCCAGTCACTCTCTCTCTCTCAATCCTAGAAAGCAACGGCAACCCACTTCTGAAAACACTTGCCCAAAAAACCTGCACAGACTAGTCCAGGCAGTTGCCAAGAATCAAGACTTGAGTTGAAGACATAATAAATAAATAATAAGCAAGCAGGAAGTACCATTCTTGGAGCTCCAGAGATGGAATAAGCCCTGCTGAGCCATTGGAAGAACCTTCTATCCGGCCTTGCCACCAATTACTATCATCTTTATTTATAATCTCAATTACATCTCCGGTTTGGAACTTCAGACCAGCTTCTCTGCAAGGGATGAGGTTGTCCTTCTGCGGGTCGTAGTTAAATTGGGCTCTGACAAACATCTATTTGGGAGAGGAGCGATCAAGAAAACGGTGTTAGCCCATCCACTTTATTTTGATCTCATAAATAGCATTAATTTGAATATAAAAGACGACAGCTATACAAATTCAAGTTATGAAGGAAAATATGGCAGGGAGAAATCTTCATGACAACCACCTAATGTACAGCGTTTCCTTTTAATGTTTGTAGAAGGTTCAGAAGATGATGATCCACATTTAGGTACAAATCAAACTTTGATCTGGCTGGCTGGTTGGGGAATTCTGAAAGTTGAAGTCCACAAATATGAAAGTTTCCAAGGTTGAGAAACATGGACTTAGAAGCAATAAGAAGAACCTGATCTACTCTGGAAAAACTTCAATACAAGTTCTTCATACCATCTCAAGAGAAGTCCTTCCTTCCTTCCTTCCTTCCTTCCTTCCTTCCTTCCTTCCTTCCTTCCTTCCTTCCTTCCTTCCTTCCTTCCTTCCTTCCTTCCTTCCTTCCTTCCTTCCACCAATATTATTCAACTCTGTATTTCCATGCATCTTTGTCTATCTATTTCTACCAACTTGTTTCGTGGGACAATTAACTCTTTCCAGAAACCCAGGAAATAACCAACAACCTCTAACTGTGTTAAAGAGGTAGCCGTATTTCTTACTCTAACACCTGTCATAATATGCAATGATGCGTGACAATTTCCTCTTTTCTTTCCCCAACCGGCTTGCTTTTTGTATTTTGCGTTGCCTTATAGGCTGTAAACCTAACAATAATATCTGTCTTGTTATTGTCACTCTCAAGCCATCCTTGTTGCCTTACCAGTTGAAAAGCAGGTTATAAATACTATCAATAAACAGACAAAAATAAAAGCAGCATTGCAGTCATTCTGCCAGAAAGTTGACTCCCTGACATGAGCTGTCACTAGATCACAAGCTAGCAAAAGCTTCCCGTGGTCAATTTTTATTGGCTTTGCAGCAGTCAAAAATTGGAAGAGATCCACTAGGAGGGAAAAATAAGTAAAGGGGGTGAGAAATGGAATCTATAGTTCGGGGGTTCTTGGGAAACACTGAGGCCTTAAATAGCATGGATCAATTCTGCAGTGGTTTCCTGAGCAGTTTCTCATTGGTGCTGCCAGCAAAGATTTCAAGATACCAGCTCTCTTGTTCTTAAGTGGAATGACTAGAGAATCATTCCCTTCTGCAGAGCCTCGTTGCACATTAATCAGCCTTTTTATCCTGCTGCTTTCTTTTTTCTCTTTTAAATCATTAATCTGTGTGGATTACTTGCTTTCCTGGACATGCTACAGGGCTCTGAACTTTGCTTGACTTTGCTTTAAAGAAGGAACAAGCTACTTCAGAACAGACAAAAAAAAACACCTGGTAGTCCAAGAATTTGGGGGCTTTTGTTTCTCGTAACAACCCCTAGTTCTTTGTGCATTGTGCTGCTGTAAAGTGCAAAGCAGTAATACATATATGTAGAAAAATAGAAATAAAAGTGGGGGAAAGTCCACAGGGAAAGAGAGAGAAGTTATTTTCCCACCAGGATTTTTCAACCATGGCCAACTTTCAGATATGTGGACTTCAGCTCCCAGAATTCCCCAGCCATCTTCTTCTTTGTGAAGAGGCGGGAGTAGAATTTGGCTGAGCAGAGCAAGCAAAGATACATCCATGTTACGTACCAGCAGGGGTGGGCTGTTGGGGGTTCGCAGGGGTTCGAGAGAGCCCCTCGCTAAGATTCTGTGCAGTTTGGAGAACGCCCAAATCCCACTCCTGGCTGGCCTCTCCCTTTCCCCTGCCCCTCCCCTCCCAGGAGTCCCCACATGGCCCATTTTGGATGCAGGTAAATGCAGGGCACGCACAGAGGGGAGGGTGAAAAAATTTGGCCTCCCGGAAGTTCAGGAAGTCCAGAAATGGGCCTGTTTCCGGCTTCCAGAGAGCCTCCGGAGCCCGGGGAAGGCAAAAATGCCTCCCCCCCACCGTGGTGCAGGAGGCTGACTAGGCCACACCCACCATGGCCACGCCCACCCAGCAACCAGGCAGAAAACCCCTTGCTAAAATTTTTGAAGCCCAGCCCTGCGTACCAGGTGCAAAATCCATTCTTTTTTAAAAAAATTGATATTTTTTTTAAAAAAACCACATCAAATTTGTGAATTATAAATGTTCTACCTACCTGGAGGGGCAGAATACGGTTCTGTTGGTTGGGAATGATCTTTAGGGTGACGGTTCCCTTGGTTTCTTTCTAGAGATTTGAAAGGAAAGAGAGAGAGAAAACATCCTTTAGATCAAGGAATGGTTTCCAGACCAACCATGGAATAAAATTTCCAAGCGTTCCTTCTTCAGTCCCCCAAAATGCAAACACGGATGAGACACTTCTGAAATTCTACAAGCTGTAGGAGATACCAGGCTGAGGCTGAGGGTGGGGTCAAATGCACCATCAGTTTGGAATCTCTACGTCCTCATAACAGACAAGCCTTTTTTGAAGTTCGTTGGCTCTTATCTGGCACCAATTCGCCTTGACTGTTAGTAGATCAGAGTCTTGTGTATAAGTGGCGTGAAATAAACTCGTAGTGATTTTGAACCCTATCCTGGCTTCTTGAACCTGACAAAAGCATTTCAAAAGATATATGTTGTCCTGGCAGTCTGGGAAATAATGAACTTACAAGCTTAACCAGGCAGAGGATCTAATGTTCAACCATACCTAGCAGTATTTCTCCTGCAAAGCATGCTGAAGTTCAAAGCTCAAAGCTAAGCTGACCCCAAAGAGAAATAGAAGGTGGAAAGGAAGTTGGGCTCACAAGTAACACCGAGTAGTAGAGTGGTTTGGTGATGTCAGGCTTCCCATGGTGAGTAAACTCACTTCTTGTGGCTTAACATTAGGTGTGAATTCTACCTAACTCCTTATGCATGAATTCCATCTAATTTTCAAACCATAATTAAAAATCATGGATTGGCATGCGATTCTCAAACCTCGATTCTCAAACTTACTGGAATTGTGGATCATTAAATAAATTTCAAGACCATCCAATTAATGTCTTCATGTCTTCAAGAATATATTTTTCCAATGAAGACGGTAAGAGTTGCATCTGGATATTGCTTCTCATAACCTCCTTTTTAAAATAATTGCTTAAGACTAAACATGTACCTCAAAAGACCTGGCTTATGTCCGATGACTTCTCCCCCAGTTTTGAGAACTATAAGGTAAAGGTTCATCTTGCACCTACATGCTTGTCATTTCTGGCTCTAGTGGGCAGTGCTCATCTCCGTTACAAAGTGCTGTCCGAAGACGTCTCCATGGTCATGTGGCCAGCATGACTAAATGCCGAAGGTGCACGGAACGCTGTTACCTTCCCACCAAAGTGGTTCCTATTTTTCTACTTGCATTTTTACATGCTTTCGAATTGCTAGGTTGGCAGAAGCTGGGACAAGTAACAGGAGCTCACTCCGTTATGCAGCGCTAGGGATTCGAACCACCGAACTGCCGACCTTTCTGATCGACAAGCTCAGCATCTTAGCCCGAGCCACCACGTCCCTTTGGGAATTGTAATCACCCCCGATTTCTGTTCCCCAAGGAAAGCTTAGATCCACTCTGCCTTCCTTTGACCCCAAACCTACCAAGATCTTCTGCAATTGGTCTACAGAATGGTTGGCCACACTCTTCCCATTGATCTCGAGGATCTCATCGCCCATGTGAAGGAAACCTGCCAAGATAGGACACACAGAACGGCGCAGCGTCAGAGCAAAATAAGGCACGGTTGCAAGAAAGCCAAGAATGAGACAACAGCAGCTGTTTAGCCTGAAAAGTGCCTCACCCTCTACCCTATAGGTGGGATGGGTAGACCCTCTTTTAAAAACCCCTAAAAACTAACTCAAATGTTAAGGGCAGAAACGCTGGAAATCAGGAAACGAAACTGTCGAAGAAAGAAAGGGCCCAACAAGCTTCAGAATTAAAAATGGGAAACAGTTTTCCTCTCTCCGTCCAAACAGCAGGAAAGAAATGAGGAATCGTAGTCCTACATTGACATGGCAAGTTACAAGCTGACTTGAAAAGCTGTGGTGGCCCAGTGGTTAGAATGCAGTATTGCAGGCTGACTCTGCCCATTGCCAGCAGTTCAATTCTCACCAGGCTCAAGGTTGACTCAGCCTTCCATCCTTCCGAAGTGGGACCCAGATTGTTGGGGGCGATAGGCTGACTCTGTAAACTGCTTAGGGAGGGCTGTAAAGCACTGTGAAGCAGTATATAAGTCTCAGTGCTATTGCTATATAAGAGCCGTAGTGGCACAAGTGCTATGAATGTAGTATTGCAGGCTAACTTTGCCCACAACCAGGAGTTCAATTCTGACTTGCTCAAGGTTGGTCTCAGCCTTTTATCTGCCCAAGGTCAGTAAAATGAGGGCCCAGATTGTTGGGGGCAACATACTGACTCTGTAAACTGCTTAGAGAGTTATATACCACTCTGAAGTGCTATATAAGTCTAAGTGCTATTGCTATAGTTAACTCTGCCCACAGCCAGGAGTTTGATCCTGACTGGCTCAAGATTGACTCAACTTCCCATTCTTCTAAGGTCGGTAAAATGAGGACCCAGATTGTTGGGGGGCAGTAGGAGGATTCTATGCTTAGAAAGAACTGTGAAGCAGTATGTAAATCTAAGTGTTATTTTCCTTCCTTCCTTCCTTCCTTCCTTCCTTCCTCCCTCCCTCCCTCCCTCCCTCCCTCCCTCTCCTTCCTTCCTTCCTTCCTTCCTTCTTCCCTCCCTCCCTCCCTCCCTCTCCTTCCTTCCTTCCTTCCCTCCCTCCCTCCCTCCCTCCCTCCCTCCCTCTCCTTCCTTCCTTCCTCCCTCCCTCCCTCCCTCTCCTTCCTTCCTTCCTTCCTTCCTTCCTTCCTTCCTTCCTTCCTTCCTTCCTTCCTTCCTTCCTTCCCAATGGTTAGAATGCAGTATTGCAGATAATTCTGCCCATTGCCAGCAGTTCAATCCTGACCGGCTCAAGGTTGACTCAGCTTTCCATCCTTCCGAGGTGGGTAAAATGAGAATCCAAATTGTTGGGGGCAACATGCTGACTCTGTAAACTGCTTAGAGAGGGCTGTAAAAACACTGTGAAGGGGTATATAAGTGCTATTACTACAACCATTTGTTTAATGAACATTCAAGGTTACAACAGCACTGGCAAATGTGACTAACAGCCGGTCCTCGCAGCATCTCTGCTGCCACATCATCAAAATTTGGATTGCAGAAATTTGGATTGCAGAAACGGTCATAAATCCGTAGTTTTTTTTCAGTGCCATTGCAACTTTGAATGGTCATTGAAATGAACGGTTGTAATTCAAGCACTACCTGTATAAGGAATCCCTTGGGAAATTCAGGATCCGAGATTCAGCGGCTAAAGACGGGGGGAAGGGGAGTCAAACATTAATTCGGCGGTCAGAGACCAAAAGGCAGGAGGTTCTGACAGTGCAAGTAGTCCTCGACTTACGACCCCCCCCAATTGAGCCCAAAATGTAAGGTCGCTAAGTGAGACATTTGCTAATGTTGCCCCATTCTCCAACCTTTCTTGACACATTTCTTAAGTGAATCCCCGCAGCTGTTCAGTTAGTAACACCATCATTAAGTGAATCGGGTTCCCCCACTGACTTCGCTTGTCAGAAGGTCGCAAAACGTGACCCTGGGACGCTGCAACCGTCATAAATATGAACCAGTTGAGCAGCCATCTGGATTTTGATCACGTGACCACTGGGATACCGCAATGGTCATAAGGGTGGGAAAACGGTCATAAATCACTTTTTTTCAGTGCTATTGTAACTTCAGATGGTCTCTAAGTGAACTGTTATAAGTCAAGGACTACCTGCATTTTCCCAGCTCAGCTTCTATTTACCTTGCCTGTGAATCATGCCCCCATGAAGGATCCTGGCCACCATGCAGCTTTTCTTCTCGTTGAGCTTCAGAGTGATACCCTGGAAAAGACAAGGAGTTTAGAATGGAATGGAATGGAATGGAATAGAATAGAATAGAATAGAATAGAATAGAATAGAATAGAATGGAATGGAATGGAATGGAATGGGATGGGATGGGATGGGATGGGATGGGATGGGATGGGATGGGATGGGACGGGACGGAACGGAACAGTACAGCACAGCACAGCATAGAATGAGAAGGGAAAAGAGGAAGAGAAGAGAAAGAGAAGAGAGAATAGAACAGAACAGAAAATAGAATAGAATACAATAGTAAGAGAACAGAACAGGGAACAGAAAATAGAATAGAAAATAGAATAGAATACAATAGCAGACTAGAACAGAATTAGGAATAGAATAGAATAGAAGTAGAATAGAAAGAAGCCTGCAGTACTGCACTCTAACCACTGCGCCACCACGGCTCACTTAAGACTCAATCATCCAGGCCAAAGGTATCTAAAAAGGATAAATCGTTATCACTAGTTCAAGGCAGTGATTTTTCCCAGCAGCTGAAATGTCCCACATTAAGTCTTTCCCCCGCCCCATCTTTTCCCACCAGCTCACCATGGGCTCCTCCGTGATCTTCTCAAACTGGATTAGACGTATCTTCCGCATCTCCTGGCCGTTGGCATGGGCGAGGCTACCGTTCTTGGCTGAGCCGTTGGTGTAAATGTCCTCGGTTATTGCATTCATTGGGCAAGAGACTGTCTGTAGGAGCAAGAAGAGAGGCTGGGTTTAGCAGAGACCCCAGCTAGAAGCTTCCGGTGAAGAGGCCTCTAAGACAAGCCTCTTCTTTCTAATTCCACCCTTGGACCCATGTTAAGCCTATGGGCACAGCTGTTGATTCCAGAATGCAGGCAGTCCTTAAGATGTGACCCACAAGAAGGACCACAATTCATTGTTGAGCGAGGCGTTTGTTAATTGAGTCAGGCCTGATTGTGTGTTTTTGGTCCAGGTTGTTAAGTGAAACAGTTCAGTTGTTCAATGAATCATGTGGCCACTAAGCAAATTCAGCTTCCCTCATTGCCTTTCTTTCTTTCTTTCTTTCTTTCTTTCTTTCTTTCTTTCTTTCTTTCTTTCTTTCTTTCTTTTCTTTTCTTTTCTTTTCTTTTCTTTTCTTTTTCTTTTTCTTTTTCTTTTTCTTTTTCTTTTTCTTTTTCTTTTCTTTCTTTTTTTCTTTTCTTTCCTTCCTTCCTTCCTACCTGCCTTTCCTTCCTCCCTTCCTCTTTCTTTCTTTCTTTCTTTCTTTCTTTCTTTCTTTCTTTCTTTCTTTCTTTCTTTCTTTCTTTCTTTCTTTCTTTCTTCTTTAATGTAATAACAAATAATAACAAAATAATAACAAAATAATAACAGTTCAGATTTTTTTTAATTTTAGAATTTCTTCCTTCCTTTCCTTCCTTTCTCTCTCTCCCTTCCCTGCTTCCTTCCTTCCTCTTTCATTCTTTCCCTCCTTCCCTCCCTCCTTCTCTTTTCTTTCTTTCTTTTCTTTCTTTCTTTCTTTCTTTCTTTCTTTCTTTCACTAGGACAAGAAAATTATTTCACCAGTGATCTAGGGTCTCCTGTTAATGTAGGGGGTTGGACTAGAAGACCTCCAAGGTCCTTTCCAATTCTATTATTCTGTCAAATTCCATTAAATTCAATCTGGTCAAATTCTCAGAAATGATTTTGTTTACTAAATAATAATAATAATAAATTATATGCCACCTGACTTTCAACAGCTGGGTGATTTCCAGTCATTGGCTTTCCATTTCCTCTTCCTTTCTTGTTTGTAGTTTTAATGTTATCTACCTTTATAATCTTCTTAATGACGATCATGTGGTTTATCAGTACAAAAGGTTAATCTGATACGAGTATTATTATTATTTTTAGTTCACTGGAAGGACCTGTTTGCTATCGCTATTATTTATTTCATTTAATGAAGTGCAACAATATGTGAAACGAAACAAAGATAATTAAGATAAGTTAAGCTCAGGTATGTTCCTGATGCTTGAAATAGCACACAATAAGACCTCTGGGAGAAAAAATGTGGTTTCATCTACAGGTAGTCCTTGACTTATAACCATTCATTTAGTGACTATTTAAAGTGACAATGGCACTGAAAAAATGACTTATGACCATTTTCCATATGATCAAAATTCAGATGCTTGGCAACTGACTCGTATTTATGACAATTGATCCCCTTTTGCGATCTTCTGACAATTGGGGAAGCCAGATTTGCTTAACAACCGAGTTACTGATTTAACAGTTGCAGTGATTCACTTAACAACTGTGGCGAGAAAGGTCATAAAATGGGACAACACTCACTTATTGTCTTTCTCACTTAGCAACAGAAATTGTAAATTTAGGACTGCCTGTAATTTGCTGGGTCCCCAGGTCACAAAACCTACGCTAAAATAATGCAGTCTTTAGTTTGGGCTCTCAAAAAATGTTATGCAGCCCTGTGTGAAATCATTTACAGTCCACCAGGCGATCGTTCTAATTGTGGGATATTCTTGGCTAAAACAGATGCGCTGCTTTCATCAAAGAAAGCTCAAATTGTCACTTGGCGTCCGTCGTACCGGCAGACAAGAGACTCAATCTATACGATCAACACAGCGGCTCAAGCAGGGCGATTTAATTATGCCTCTCTTGGATTGCAGGCTGTTTTGTTTTCAGGCTGAGCACGGAGCATCTAGAGAAGCTGGTATTTTGGTTTCTTTGTAATAACATATTCCATCTCGGTTGCGAAAGAGAGGGAGGGAGGGAGGGAGGGAGAGAAATACAAAGAGGGAGAGAGAGAAAGAGGGAGGGAGAGAAGAGAGAGAGGGAGAGAAAGAGAGAGGCAGAGGTAGACAGAGGCAGAGAGACAGAGAGAGAGAGAGAAAGAGGGAGGGGGAGAGAGGGAGAAAGACACACAGACAGAAAGACAGAGAGGGAGAGAGAGAGAGAGAGGGAGGGGAGGGGGGCAGAGGGAGACAGAGAAAGACAGACAGACAGACACACAAAGAGAGACATACACACAGAAAGGCACACACAGAGAGACAGAAAAGAGAGAGAGGGAGAGAGAGAGAAAAAGGGGGAGGGAGAGAGACAGAGAGAAAAACAGAGAGAGAGAGAGGCACTTAGAGAGACACAAACACACAGAGAGAAAGACGGAGAAGGAGAGGGGGAGAAAGAGAGATAGGGAGAGGGAGCGAGAGAGAGAAAGAGAGAGGGAGAAAAAGAGAGAGGGAGAGGGAGAGAGAGAAAAAGAGAGAGAGAAAAAGAGAGAGAGACACACACAGAGAAAAATGACAGAGAGGGAGAGAGAGAAAGAGAGGGGGGAGAGAGAGACAGAGACAGAGACAGAGATGGAGAGAGAGAGAGAGAGAGAGAGAGAGAGAGAGAGAGAGAGGTGAGCAAATTGAAAAGAGAATGAGGTCTCACACCTGCCCTATTCAGTGAACCACTGAACAGAAAGATACTCTGAATTGTTTAGCAACCATACATGCCTCGATATCGAAAGTATTTAAGAGCTGAGGGTTGGTTACAGGAGGCATGAGATCCAGTTTGTGCAGGATCAAACATGGTTTTTCTAACATTGGATTTCCAATCCCTATGAATGTGTCCTGCAAAGACCAACGAGGCTTTTTCAACAAGGGAGAAATTATCACGGTCGAGGGGAGAAACTTGAGGGCCACTCAAGACATCTCTAGAGATTGGCGTGTCCCCTTAGCATGATCAAAAAAAAGACATGATCGATCTGACTGCAGCTGGGATGGTGCAATCCACTCTCTACCTGTTTTCAGGTGTGTCACGCATAAATTACATAATAATCCTGTTTCAGGCCTGGTTGAGGCCATCTGGAGATAAGATGGTTGATCTTTCATCTCCCTTTCCTTTCCTTAGGATTAGTCAGTTATTAACACATTAACATACACGCACATACACAATCCCAAAACACCCCCTAATTCTGATCCTTCCACATGTACATTAACTCTTCTCCAGGAAAAGCAGAAAATGAAACGATAACATTGCTTGTTTAAGATGGGGAAATAACAGATAAAAGAAGGGACAGTTAAAATCATTCTTGGCCAAGCATCAGAAAGCTTCCTTTTCACCCAAGGTTCCCCCTTAGCTGATTTAAAAAATAAATAATTGAGAATGACTGAGATAGATGAGGTCCAAGCAGTGGTGGGATTCAACCAGTTCGCACCAGTTCAACTTCCTGAGCAGTTTGGCGAACCGGTTGTTGGAAGAAATAATTAGGGCAGAGAACCGGTTGTTAAATTATTTGAATCCCACCACTGGGTCCGAGCCACAAGAACTGGACAATGTGGCAGTCATTCAGATGGGAAATGTATGAGATTCCTGAAATCCAGAACTTATTAGCGGTGGAAGTCTGAAACAGCAAAGACAAGATTGGAAGACGAGGGAAGAAACCTCCGCTATGTTGCAATACTTTATTGGCTCAATGTTCGTCTTCCCCTTGTCTTCTCTAGCCAAGACATTGACATCAACCCTGGCCTGGGTTTAAAGTGCCTGTCAGGAAAGCTGATTCAGCCCAACCTCATCCCTTATCTCATCGCCTTTCCTTGACGCAGCCGTTGACAAAGCTGCGGCCCAGATCTCTAAGCTCAGCAAAGATTTCCCAGGAACACAACACATTCCATCTACTAGCCCAAAGGTTAAGTCAGGATGTTCCCATTTTCTCCCAACCAGGTTATTCCCCAATGCTTGGAACAAGAGAAGAAAAACAACCACCTCGTCCAAGTAAGAGGAATCACCGGGGAACCCTGGACCTGGGAGCCCCTCATATTTGGATATTGTAAGGCCACCAGAAGTACAGGTTACGCTAGGACAAAAGAAACAGTGGATTTGCAGATGGAATTGTACTATAACTCCCAGTTCTCCATGCTTAAGGTAAAGCTTCTCCTCGCATATATGTGCAAGGGGCTGTGCTCATCTCCATTACAAAGTGAAGACATGTCCGTGGTCATGTGGCCGGCATGACTAAACACTGAAGGTGCACAGAACGCTGTTACCTTCCCACCAAAGGGGTCCCTATTTTTCTACTTGCATTTTTTTTACATGCTTTCGAACTGCTAGGTTGGCAGAAGCTGGGAGAAGTAATGGGAGCTCACTCCATTACGCGGCGCTAGGGATTCGAACCACCGAACTGCTGACCTTTCTGATCGACAAGCTCAGCGTCTTAGCCACTGAGCCATCATGTCCCTTTTTCTCCCAGCTTAGCCATGCTTTTTAGAACCTGGGAGCTACGGCGTTTGGTGGCCTCTAGAAGTCCATATGTTCTCTGCTTTTTTAGAGTACAAGGCTAGAAATCCCAGCTGATTTCGGGTATCCAGGCATTGACTTGCACCCATCCAGAAGCCACCCACTGTTCTGGATGTCTCATAATGCCCTCGTGTGGCCAATGCAGCACGGGGGTTTGAAGACCTGTGGAAATCTACAGCGTTAAGCCGTTTTCCAGATTTAGTAGCTGCCTCCAGGCAAGACTATACCCTAGTCAGTGCATGTACAAATCATCTTGCCTGGTGTGAGAGACCAGGTGGTCAAAGAAATTAATGATAGTGATGATATCAGCAGGTTTTCTGGAGCTGGCCTGAGTATACTGGCCATCAAACCCGCTTGAGCAAGAAGATGATAAAGATATCCAATCTAAAACAGACTGCTGGGTTTTTGTGTGCCTTGACGGCAGTGAAAACCATCAGCTACAAGACTCGTGTCCAACTATTTACAAAGTCTGCACTACTATTACTGTTACAATTAATCTTCTCATCACTCCTTATCACCCATCCCCTCTCACTTGTGACTGTATGAGTGTAACTTCGTTGCTTGTATCCTAACGATTTATATTGACTATTTCCGAGTATGATTTGACTGCTTATTGTACCCCATGACTATCATTAAGTGTTGTACCTGACGATTCTTTTCTTTTATGTACACCAACACAAATTCCTTGTGTGTCCAATCACAACTTGGCCAATAAAGAATTCTATTCTATTCTATTCTATTCTATTCTATTCTATTCTATTCTATTCTATTCTAGTCTAGTCTAGTCTATTCTATTCTATTCTATTCTAGTCTAGTCTAGTCTAGTCTAGTCTAGTCTTATTCCATTCCATTCTTATTCCATTCCATTCCATTCTTTTTGTATAGCCAATTTTCCACCGTGGGAACAGGCTGCTAGACTAGATGGACAAGGGGTCCAATCCAGAAAGGACTGCTTATGTTCTTATGGGTTTCCCCACTCCAGAATTCTCAACCAACACAACTCAAATAACACATCCTGGGGGTTTTGGTCCCAGCAAGTCTACATGTTATCAAACCTTTAACTTCCTGATTTGAAATTCTGAGTTCTCAGCTTCTCATTCTTACTTTCGGTATCACAAATGCTTGAAGTTCAGCATCAGAGAAACATATTTTTAGAGAGTTCATGACCCCAAATGGGTTTACAATACCAGCAGTGCAGAAGTTAAGAAATGTGTGTGTTCACAGCCTGTGAATCTGGCACTTTTATTAGGGTCTAGGATAACCCTTGCTCAATATCGCAACTAGGGGAAAATCCAGTTCAAATTAAATCTCCTTTCTGCTGTAATCTCCGTTCTCCAAATCAGCTACAGCAAAAAGAAGATTCATATGTAGATTTCAGAATAGAGCTGGAAGGGACCTTGTAAGGTCTTCTAGTCCAACCCCCTGCTCAAGCAGGAAACCCTATACCATTTCAGACAATTGGTTGTCCAGTCTCTTCTTAAAAACCTCCAATGATAGAGCATCCACAACTTCTCGTGGCATGCTGTTCCACTGGTTGATTGTCCTCACTGTTAGGAAGTTTCTCCTTAATTGAACTCAACCAGCCTTTGGATGACCCAAATCTTCATAGGATCCCTCAAGAAAGGTGGAATTCAAGCAAAATAAACCCATTAACAAAACATGCAGTGTCCAAATAAATAAATCATAATAAGACTTAATATGATGACCTGGGCCAACCTAAAAGCATTAAAGCAGTGATGGATTCCCACAATACAGGCACTCCCAATTTACTCTCTTTCAACAAAGTCCAACATGTGGTGTGGCTCCAACCCATAAGTATCATTTCCTAGAACACTCTCACAACCCTTCTATCTCCTCCATTAATTAAGAGCATCTTAATTTAGGGGGCCGGAGGCTAAAATGTACAAAGACTGGTTACAGGAATTGGATTAGTCTAATGAAAAGAAGGACTGGGGGAGACACGATAGCAGCCTTACAATTTTTGAGTGGCTCCTCCCAAGATGAAGGGGTCAAACTATTTTCCAAAGGACCAAAAAGCTAAGACAAGAAACAACGGATGGAAACTAATCAAGGAGAGAGGCAACCTGGAATTAAGGAGAAACTTCCGAACAGGGAGGACAATTAACCAGTGGAACAGCTTGCCTCCAGAAATCGTGGGCGCTCCATCTCTGGAGGATTTTAAGAAAGTAAACAGTCACCTATCAGAAATATTCTAGGTTTCTCCTGCTCGAGCAGGGGGCTGGACTAGAAGACCTCCAGGGCCCCTTCCAGCTCTATTTTACTCAAAGCCCTTCCCAAATTGATGGCAGAGTGAACTCGGAGGCTGCGTGAAGACTTCTTGGTTAGGAACGCTCATCTTCTCTTTCTCTCTTTTCCTTCAGCTATTGCTTTGATGACAACAGCGGTGAGAGACTGGACAATCAATTGTCTGAAATGGCATAGAGCCATGATGGCAAACCTATGATAAAACAGGCTCATTTTTCGGCCTGCAAAGCCTGCAGAGGCTTCCCTCAAGCCACTAACAGGCCGAAAAAGGCCTCAAATGGGCCGAATATCAGCGGAGAGGCACAGTGCAGGTAACTTGGTGGCCGGGGGGAGGGGGGGGAAAATCACGCGCACATGTGCAGGGGCGGGGGCCCCCGCGCATTGCCTTCTGGGTGCTGGCAGGCATAAGCACGTGCGCCATTTTTGACACAGGAGCCCAAAAAGGTTAGCCACCACTGGCATAGGGTCTCCTCCTGGAGCAGCAGGTTGGAATAGAAGACTTCCAAGGTCCCTTCCAATTCTATTATTCTATGTTCTGTTTTACAGAGAGTGTCTGGTGGAAAAGAATGCGACTGATATGGAATTTTTGAAAAAACCCAAAACAAGGTAACTCTGAATTTGGGATTCCTCCGGTAAGAGAATCCTTGCGCCTCATAGCTCCACTGTTTGGTCACACCTTCCTGTCCAGGAACTGAATGTCACTGTGGCAATTTGGCAGAATGCCCTCTTTTATTGCTAAGTTAGGGTACAACATGGCCGGGTATGATGCCATTAAGTTCTCCTTGCACACAATGTTCTTCTGGGAGGGGGAAAAAAATATCCACAATCAAGAAGCCAAAAGTAATACTGAATTTAGGCGCTTCAAGGAAGAAAACCTGGCTTGAAAACAGACTGGGAGATGAAGTTGGCCACCTTCCCAGCTGTGCTGCATTACAAGTACCTTTGCGCCCGTGTGGGGAGTGGATTCTGGGGATTGTATCCCCCAGGACCGTGTAAACGTTACTTAACTTTATTAAAAGGAAGAGCTTTGAAAGATTAAAAACAATTGGTTGTTGTTTTTTTCTCCATGCAAGCACAAATACCCATGCAACCCACCTACACAACTCACAAGAGGTGCGTTACACAATGAAAAGTGGTGTGCTAATAGGTTCAAATACCCATGCAACCCACCTACACAACTCACAAGAGGTGCGTTACACAATGAAAAGTGGTGTGCTAATAGGTTCAAATACCCATGCAACCCACCTACACAACTCACAAGAGGTGCGTTACACAATGAAAAGTGGGGTGCTAATAGGTTCAAATATTAACAAAACCATTGATTTCCAAGTCATTAGTTCCTTTTAAAAGCCACCTTCTGCATCTGGAGGTCACATGGAAATAGATTTTACCACAGCCACCCCTAATCTGGTGCTCTCTCTCAGTGCAGAGAAGTACAGTTCCCATCATCCCCAGCACCCCTTCGTCTTCTCCAAAAATGCGCATTGGGAAATTTTTGGTAAAGGTTTTCTGTTGCTTGACAGCTGTTTGGAAATGAACAGAGAGCTTGCTTGACGTATTTATGTCAAAGTTGATTTCAATTTTAAAGGGCATTACATTAATTTTACATGCCGTATAAAAATGTGTGAGAAGAAAGTATATTCACCATGGGAAACATCTAAAAAGTAGAACTTGATTCAGGGTGGAAAAAAAGTTAAAAGACTTCAGTAGTATACTTTGAAACATTTTAGCCAAAAGTAATGTCAATATTTTACCATAACATTTGCAAACGTTTAAAGAGATGATAATCAATAACAAACATACATGCGCTTCCTTTTAAGTTACTGAAGAACGTTACACAAAAGGAAAATAAACCAAGTAATGTCCATAATAAGACTTTAACAAGAGTTGCAACATCCATAACAAGACGTTCTTCCTAAGTTTGCTGTAAGTTTAGTTTCAGAGGTCGGGCTTCTCCCTGGTATATTATATTTTGGCTTTACACTTTTATTAACAATGAAATCCCTTTTAATTCTACCGTTTCACTCACCTGGCATTCACTCACGCATTTTCCAAAACAATATCAGTGGTAAAACAGGAAATTTTTCAACCGAACAATAGAGCAGGGAACTTTTTCCAACAGAAAATACTGCATCTCATTTTATCACCGACTGCAATTGCCAAAACAGGTTCAAATTCACTTCCCATGGAAGTGAGGCTGGATGTGACAGGCAGATGTTTCACTCCAATTTGTGCTGTTTCCCCGCTCCCGTCTCAGCTGCTGTATTCAGATCTGGGCATCACATTTTAAGAGGCATCCAGACAACCATGAACAGCTGTAAAGAGAATTTATTAGGGGCCTGGAAACTAACTGTAAGAGTAATTTAATGGTGGAAATAATTCGTAAGGAATGACTCGGTTTGCTGATTATTTTCAAGCAAAGGCTGAATAGCTAGCTTGCCTCAGCTGTCTGCTTTAATCCGTGCCTAATAGGGAACTGATAGATGTCAAGGACCCTTTTGATTCCGATTCCATAATCCAATCAACAGCATTTCAAAACCTGCAAACATTCAGCGATTACAGTATCACGCCCTACAATGATATCACAACTTAAAGGTAGCATCCCACCCACAATCTGACAAGCACTGAATTGAGCAGAAAGGTAATCTCAGGTTTTTGTTAGGAGATGCCAGGAAATTCTCAAGACCCTGACAAGCCCAGGAAAGCTTCAAAGGAAAACTGCAAACTCAAAGTCCTCCCCCTTCCCTCCCCCAGTTTCCAAGTCACACGAAGAAAGATCAAAGCTACTGGTTGGCTTTAATTCAAAGAAACAAAAATTGGGAGTTGCCCAAAGCCAACCTAGATATCCCAACAATTCTCTGTTGCATATTATTTTAGTTTACAGATAATCAGAGTTGGAAGGGACCTTGTAGGTCATCTAGTCCAAACCTGCATCCAAGCAGAAGACCTTTGCACCATTTCTGACAGATAGTAGTCCAGTGTCTTCTTGAAAGCCTCAAGTGATGAAGCTCCCACAACTTCCAAAGGCGACTTCTGTTCCATTGGTCGATTGTTCTTGCTGTAAGAAAATTTCTCCTTATTTCCAGGTTGAATCTCTCCTTGTTCATCCATTATTCCCTGTCTGGCCTTCAGGTGCTTTGGAAAATAGCTTGACCCCTTCCTCTCTGTGGCAGGCCCTCAAATATTGGAAGACTGCTCTCCTGTCTCCCCTAGTCCTTCTCTTCCCTAGATTAGCCATGCTCAGTTCCTGCAACTGTTCGTCATATGTTTTAGCCTCCAGTCCCCTAATCATCCTGGTTGCTCTTTTCTGCATTCTTTCCAGAGCCTCAATATCCTTTTTATAATGTGATGACCAAAACTGGAAGCAGTACTCTAGGTGCGTTCTTACTAAGGCTTCATAGTTTTAGTACCTCCCTTGATCTTGACTGTATCCTACTGTTTGCATATCTCCACTCTGGGACGAATAGGAGATGCAGCAGAAGTTTTGATTGGAAGGCTACCAGACCTGAATGGGAGAAAGCATGCTTGGGTATAATCATTGGGTCCTCAGTGCTCTCTGAGTTTGCTGGTTTCCTTGCAGACGTTTCATTGCCAAACTAGGTAACGTCATCAGTGCAGTCCCAAGGACCCTACAGCTTAAATAGCCTGGAAATAGTCTATCAGTATCAGTACCTGGATACCTGAGACCGGCTGGGATTTCTAGTCTTGTACTCAAAAAAAGTAGGGAGCAGACGGTCTTCTAGAGGCCACCAAACTCCATAGCTTCCAGGTTCTAAAAAGCATGGCTAAGCATGGAGAAAAAAGGGATACGGTGGCTCAGTGACTAAGACGCTGAGCTTGTCGATCAGAAAGGTCGGCAGTTCAGCGGTTCGAATCCCTAGCACTGCCTAATGGAGTGAGCTCCCGTTACTTGTCTCAGCTTCTGCCAACCTAGCAGTTCGAAAGCACGTAAAGCATGCAAGTAGAAAAATAGGGACCCCTTTGGTGGGAAGGTAACCAGCGTTCACCGTGCACCTTTGGCATTTAGTCATGCCAGCCACATGACCACAGAGACATCTTCGGACAGCGCTTTGCTCTTCGACTTTATAACGGAGGTGAGCACCACCCCCTAGAGCCGGAAACCACCAGCACATAGGGTGCGAGGGGAACCTTTACCTTTACCTATCAGGTGTAATCCAAGCAAGACAGAGTGGCTATTAATTCAAAAGACAGATAATGCCAGAATTATACCAACTTTAAGCCAGTTCTAACTCTCGATGGGGGTCGGGCTTTTCCTGAAGGGCAACCTCACAATCTGGAAGGTTACCTGGAAGTCACAGAAGATCAAAAGGAGGCCATGGCCTGGAACACCTTCACCCTACTTCAACCTTTCCTGGGACATGAAGGAGTGACTATAGTTACTTGCACTGTTGTCACCTCTTGAATGGATTACTGTAATCCACTCTACGGAGGGGAGGGGGAGGGGGGCATATAACAGAACATTACTCTGTTGGAAGGGACCTTGGAGGTCTTCTAGTCCAACCCCTTGCTCAAACGGGATACCATTCCAGGCAAATGGCTCTCCGGTCTCTTCTTGAAAAGCTCCAGCGATGGAGGACCTGCAACTTCTGAAGGGAACCCGTTCCGCCGATTCTTAAAACATATTATTTCAACGAATATTTCAGATGAGGAGGAGGAGGAGGAGGAGGAGGAGGCCTCTATCTAACTGACCCAACATCTAATATATATAAAAATGAAAAGAAAACCAAAATCAGTCAGCAGGTTAGCCCAAATATTACACTAGTCTTCAAATCCCTTTGTTAACCATCTGTTATTGTATTTAACACGTAGAATGTGTATGTGTGTGTGTGTGTGTGTGTGTGTGTGTGTGTGCGTGTGTGTGTGTTCTTCATCCCTGCATTGTGTTCTTTACCTAGAACATTTACTCTTAGGAAGAAAAGGATATGCCTATTTCCAAAACAAGCACAGGGCCACGGCTGCCCATCATTTCTTTTTTAAAAACTTGTGAAGTCTTTCCATTTTACTCTTGTTTTTCTTTTTTAAAAGCCTTTTTTATTCCCTCTATTATTTCTCATAATTACTCCATCTCCATTATTATTATTATTATCATTATTATTATTATTATTATTATTATTATTATTAAAAAATGTTCCCCTTTTAGGGGAAACAATAAGGGGAAAGATAGCCTTCAAAAAAAAAAATTATTTATTTATTTTTAAAAAGACAATCCAGGTAGAGAAACAGTTTCACTCAAATTAATCTATTTCCACATTCCTTTTCTTGGCAGCTGAATCAGCCTCAGCTCAGCCACTTCCAGTTCAAACCAGATGAAACTTTGCAGCAAAACCCGAGAATCAGTTTCCTCCTTGGCAGGCACCCAATCTTTCTCTCTCTCTCTCTCTCACACACACACACACACACACTGCCCAAGCACCGTGGCAATGTGGCCAATCCCAAAAGTGGCTCACTTCAATTCTTATCTCTTTCCTACCTCTAATGATCTTGCTTCTTATGCAATCCAAGGAACAGAGTGGCAGTCAGGAGAAAATGATAAAAATTCTCTCCTCTACCTGATCTCTCTCTCTCTTTCTCTGTCTCTTCCTCCTCCCTCCCTCTCTCTCTCCTTCTCTTTTCTCTCTTCCTCCCTCTCTCTCCCTCCACCTCTCTTTTTCTCTAACCCCTCTTTCTCTCTCCATTCATCTTCCTTTCTCTTCCCCTCCTTCCCTCTCTCTCTCTTTCTCCCTCCCTCCTTCCCTCCCTCTCTTCTTCTCTCTCTCTCCCTCCTCCTTCCTTCCTTCCTTCCTTCCTTCCTTCCTTCCTTCCCTTCCTTCCTTCCTTCCTCCTCCTCTCTCTCTCCCCCTGTCCCTCCCTCCCTCTTTCTCTCTCTCTCTCCCTCTTTCCCTTCCTCTCCCTCTCCTTCCCCTCTCTCTCTCTCTGTCTCCCTTCCTCTCTCTCTTCCTCCTCCTCCCTCCCTCCTTCTCTCTCCCTCTCTCCCTCCATCTCCCTCTCCTTCCCTCATAAGTCAAGGACTACCTGTGTGACTGGCTCAGGAATTCAAAAGTGCACACATCTTAAAGTTGCCAAGGTTGAGAAACACTAATTAGGATATAAGGAGAGCTGTCCCTGGATGAAGGAACATTTAGTGCTGTCGTAACTGTGGAAAGGGAACTTCATGAGGACAGTGGTGACACCCAAGCAGGAAAAGCCCAAAGGGAACATCAGGCCAGCCATAAAACAAACTTGCATAGGAAAAGAGATTTAATAAAAGGTATTGAAAGAAGCCCCCTAGACAAAAGCCAAGTAATTAAGAAAGCTAGGGAAACAAGAAAAAGAAATCCCTTACAAACAACAGGTCATGCCAAATCAGTAAAACAAATAGACAAAAGGCACGAAATAAATTCCATAGCAGACAGGAGACTGCCACAAAACAAATATAAGAAAACATTAGGACGAAACTTATAATCCAATCAAACCACCCCGCGGAGTTTACCCTCCGGCGGAAATGAAGACAACCCCTGACAGGATTTAAAACATTAAGAAATACAAACACAAGCACTCACACACAAAAGGAGAAAAAAAAGTATAAAAATCAGGGGTTTATTATACAAAGCTAGCTAGACCCAGGAACGCAGACTTCTTGCTATCTCTCGCCTTCCTGAAAAAATAAAAAGAACCAGCTTTCAAGCAGTTGTCTGTATCCTTGCACCGGAGCTCTCCCAGCAGGAAAATTGAATCCTGAGAAGAAAGGCATTTGCCAGCCTTTCAACATAACAAAAGAAGCAAAAGTCCAGTGTCTAAAATTACATAATTTCACCACTGGGGTGGAGTGGAGTCCAGTATAGCACATTTCTACCATTGTTTAAGCAAAGGCAAAGGCACAGGAAACAGCAGTGTGCAACCCAGACAGGGGTTACCAGTGCATCATGCATTTCCACTGTGAGGTTGCACACACTACAGTAGGCAGCTGGTTGAAGGTTTGTTTTCACATCTCCTGTCCTTCATAATAATCTTTGCATGGGGAGGGAGGGGTGTTGTCAGACCATAAAATAAGGCCAAAGGTCAAGAGAACCCTGTTTGTTGGAGGTTTAATGTCAGCGAGGCTTCAGGAAGTGAAACATATTGTTCTTGTTGTTGTCTACCTGTCTGGCTACAATGTAAGTCTGCATTTTGCTCATAAACATAATATTTTGCAGGGCTCACCTTTCCCACAGAATGTGAGTCCTTAAAAGTCTGTCTAGATTTCAACTCCTAACGATTTCTACTTTTTTGGAAAAACTGGGGGAATCTTCCTCCCACCCACTTTCAATTGGACATAGCAGTAAACCTGATCACTTTTTCTCACCCAGTAGCTGGCTGGGGAAAAAAAAAACACATCTGGCCAGAGGTTCAATCCCCCTAAGATCTCTTTGCCATCGCAGCTTAACCCAATAGCTCACTTCATTTTATTTTGGTGCATTTTATTTTGGTGCATTTCATTTTGGTACATTTTATTTTGGTGCATTTTATTTTGGTGCATTTTATTTTGCTGCTTTGCAATGAGCTTTCTGAGTGGTCTCACAGAACAAATAACAGGGTTGGAAGAGACCTCGTCCAGAGAGAACCACTGGGGTGGAAAATGGAAAAACGCTGGTCAAATAATATCACCCTTTCCTGTGAAGGTTGAGGATGATTCCAAGTGAACTTTTCGGTTTGCTGCTTGCAAACCCCTTGGAATTTTTGGGGAGAAGTTTCCCCAACAGACTGCCTACATATTAGAACTATGTTGTGGTCGAGAAAGAGAATTTATTCACAGATGGTAAAATAAACTAAGTCCACAGTCTATTTTAAGGTTCACCAACATCCATTTGGAAATGCCCGATTAATACCACAGCTCATGCCCCACCTCTGGGCCAAGGCTCCAGATACCATATAATTATCCAAGAAGCCCAGTCCAGCCTCACATCCTGCAAACTGTCTCCTCCTGTAGGTTTCCCACCATTCAACCCCTCCCCCCACCCCAATGCATTTTTTTCCGCTACCCCCAGCCAGAGAGTAAAGGCAGAGAAGCCGTTGACTCCAGAGCTAGCTAGTCAATTTTGGCTGAAGATGAAGAAACCCCCGAATTGAGCTAGTCTTTTGGAGAAGGTTGGCCAGGGGGACGGAGCGGTGAAGTAAGGTTTCCCCACCCCACCCCAGGCCAGCTGGGAGCTCCCTCCAGACGTTTCCCTCCAGAGGGTAGGAGGGTTGTTGTTTTTCACTCCCGCGAATCCGTTTCTGACTTCCGCGCGACGCGTCATGCTCCAGGGCTGTTTGAAGCGCCTTGCCTAAACGGAGGTCCCCAAACGCCCCCTGTAAACCAACAGGCTAACGGGGTCCAAGACCCTGGAGAACCCAACCCAACCCAACCTAACTCAACTCAACCGAACCCAACCCAACCCAACCCAACCCAACTCAACCCAACCGGGCCTGGCTTGGCTTGGCGAGAAACCGTCCCCTTCTTCGCCCCTACTCAAGGTGCGGCCAAGTGCCTTCGGCTACCCGCCCCTCTCACCTCGACCCTGGGCTTGCTCTGCAGCAGGTGCTCCAGGTAGAGGTCCGAAAGCGCCGTCCTCATGCTGCTGCTGCTGTTGTCCCCGCTCCGCTCGGATTTCAGCGTCATGGTGCAACGGGGGATGGGGGTGGTGCTGGCGAGGGCGCACGGCGCTTGGCTGGGGCCCCCGGGCGAGAGGCGATCTTCTCCGGCGCTTCCCTGCGCGCTTCAGCCGGCCGAGGCGAAAAGGACCGAGCAGCCGGCAGGCGTCGGGAAGGGAACCGAGGAAGGAGGGCTGGGAGAGCTGTGGGCCCGCCCGCCCGCTCAGCCTCCGGGAGGGGCCAAACGGGAGGGATTCCCCCTCCCCGCCCGGCTCCGCTGCGGCCGCTCCTTTCGCGATTCGGTTCAACCAGGGCATCGGGCAGAGGCGCAACCGCGCGCAAGCATCAGAGGCTGGGTCCGCCCAGGGTGGGGTGGGGGGCTCCCTCTGGCCGCTATCTCTCCTCGCCTCCTTCCCCACCCGGGTGCAGGCCTTGCTTGCAAAGCAGAGGGAGCCCCCGCACGAAGTGTGTGTGTGTGTGTGTGTGTGTGCGCGCGCGCGCGCCAAGCCACAGGGATGGGGTTCACCTACCGGCCACCATGGTTCCACGGGGCTCTGCCATCTCCTTCAATAAGTATTGGCTTATTGCCCCAAAGGTGCGCTTTTTTTTTTTTTTTTAAAGAGGCCACTGGACTTTCTGGTTTTTCTTGGAAGACGTTTCGCTTCTCATCCAAGGAGCTTCTTCAGCTCTGACTGGATGGGGGGGAATGGAAGAATTCATACTCCTTGCAGACAGCTGGTCATTTGCATCCTTTTAGAGGGTCGTTGAGGCCACTTGGAGGTTAATCTGTGTCCTCCGGGTCACCTGAGCAAATGGTTCCTGTACTCTGCAGTTTTTCCCTCTGGAAATCCATTCCTACACCATTCAAAAGGCGTTCATCCCAAATTGTATACCTAAATGTCTGTAGAGATTCTCAGTCATCCCAAATCAGAAACCAGGGGCACCACTCAGCTGACCCTGAGGACACAGATAAACCTCCAAGTGGCCTCAACGACCCTCCAAAAGGATGCAAATGACCAGCTGTCCGCAAGGAATATAAATCCTTCCATTTCCCACTATCCAGTCAGAGCTGAAGAAGCTTCTTGGGTGAGAAGTGAAACGTCTTCAAAGAAAAACCAGAAAGTCCAGTGGCCTCTTGAAAATGCACCTTTGGGACAACCAGGACCTGGAGGACTGAGAATCTCCATAGACATATTGGCTTATTGAGTACACCAAGGATAAGCAAGCTGTGATTTAGTGTATAGTGTGTATAGTTCCCAGTAGTGATAAATGCAATTTACCCCATCTTTGCAGATCCTGTTTAATATCCCTCCACAAAGGAACATAGTTATTTTCAAACAGTCTTATGCTTGTGTTTGTCAACATAACTCCTAAATAGTTCACCTTTTTCTCGACCCTAAAACCCGATCCTACTACCTGTCATCCTGAGATCTCCCTTTGCAAAAATATGAGATCACCAGGGTTGTTCAGAGTTTGGATCATGTTTCCTTGGACTGGCCTCTGAGTAAGTCATCTGGAATTTTGCAATAACTCTGCAGTAACCCCAAGGCTGCGTAACTCCACCGCACACCTATTGTGCTCACCTAGCAGAGCACCTGGAGGAAAATCATAACCTAACACTAAAAGCCAGATCTTTACAATCTTTCAAAATCGGATGTTTTGTATCCTTCACCAGTGGTCTCTTAGGGCAGCAGCTTTAGGTTGACTGATATTCGATTCCCTTGGCTTTGATTTAAAGCAGGGGTGTCCAACCTTAACAACTTTTAAGACTTGTGGAGTTTAACTGCCAGAATTCCCCAGCCAGCATGGGAAATTAATTCTGGGAGTTCAAGTCCAGAGGTCTTAAAATTGAATGAGTTTGGAGCCCTGGCAGGTTTCAAAATAAATAAACGGAAGACAACAGTGTACATTGAATAAAAAGTCGGGTTTTAGGGTCGAGAAAAAGGTGAACTATTTAGGAGTTATGTTGACAAACACAAGCATAAAACTGTTTGAAAAATAACTATGTTCCTTTGTGGAGGGATATTAAACAGGATCTGCAAAGATGGGGTAAATTGCATTTATCACTACTGGGAAGGATCTCTGTAATTAAGATAAGTATTTTACCAAAGATGCTTTTTTAAAAAGTTCGGACGTTACCAATACTTACGTCTGATAACCTGTTTAAACAATGGCAGAAGGATATTTCTAGGTTTATATGGCAAGGGAAAAAACCCAAGAATTAGTTAAAATTGTCAAAATTGGACCTCTCTAATTTAAAGCAAGCAGTGTCGCTTGTAACCGCAACTTGGGTCATTTGTAAGCTACAGCTTATGACTTAGCGCCTTCGGTGAACCTGGCCAACTATGGTTTGTTTAGAATCATGATTAAGCAAACCGTTGCTTAGTCACAGGCTGTGAAAACCCACCGTGCTTTGTGCTGCAAGCTGCAGACCTTCCCTAATAACAAAGAACAGATGTTTGATGTCTGCAACTCATCCATCTTTCTCTCGTGAATGAATTTTCCACGGGAAGCAAAATCATCGGAATGGGAGACCAAATTTTGGGCTTCCTTGTGAAATCTCCACGAAGGAATAAGGGCAATTGCACAATGAAATAATTGCTTGGAAATCTTTGTGAAACTGTTGCAACTACAGCTGTTGTTTCACAGCTGAGAGGTTTTACATGCCTGTGATCCTGAAGGAAACCTAATGGGGGAAAAAACAACTCACAAAGCACACACACTGGAATTGCTGTGGGTTGTGTTGTAAAATCCCAGTTTTTCAAGACCTTGTAAATGAAGCTTTGCATTTGACTGGCCTGTTCTTCAACTATGGGAATCTAGATGATTACTGTTCCAGGGTTACTTTTATTCAAACCGCATTTACTTTCATTCCGAGATAATAGCAAAGGTTGGTCTGCTTGTGAAGTTATCAGACAAGGTTGTGGAGTGCAAACAAGGACTTTCCTGGAACTTATAGGACAATATTCTGCACCTTCAAAAGTCTTTTTCAGCAGGTGGGCCAGCAAAACACCCATTTCTTCAAGAAGCTGTATTTCAGTCCAGAAGAACACTGAAAAGAGACAAAAGTATAAATAAGGATTTGAATTACTCTTAAGTCCCATGGGAACTGCCTCTACATTTTCTTAGCTGGGTTTTGGAGAAATTTCTGCTATTGCTTCATTCTGAAATCTATTTTTTAAAACGTTTCAGCCACCCTTTCTTGTCCTTTTAGCTCTCTGATTTCTTTTTCTCTTCCTCACTCCTTATTAGTTTGTGACAGTTCTGTGTTTTTAAAACTTTGAAGATAATTATATGCTTTAAAAAAGAAAGAAAGAGTGGGTGTTTTTGATGGTGCTTGGCCTATTTCAAACCTATTACTCACGCGTAAATAGCCCAGAAAGCATTGAAACCAAGCGTGGTATGAGTTTATCAAGCTTCCTTGTAGTCTTGTTGACATTGGAGATATTATGTCTCTCTCCTGTGCTGGAATTTTTAGAGATACATTTTCAAACCAGCTTTCAGCTGAGCAATGCTTCCTCTTGGGTGTCTGGTACTATTTAAATCTGCCCACTGAAACAGCCAGCTTCGTTCACCCTTTCCCCCCACCTTTATTTTCCGAAGACGTCTGACTTCTTGCACAATGAGATGGTATAATTGAGGAAGGTCAAACCAGGCCATCTTGGAAACAGCTGAGTTCTTACATGCCCAGCTTGGAGAAACATCTGTGTTTTTGGTGCAACTGAAGACTCCAGCAAGGAGTGGCGTGACACCCATTAGAACAGACTCTGGGGCACAGTGCAGACCTTACTCAGCAGAGTAGGCGTGCTTTCTCCCAAGTGTAACAAGGCTTTCTTGCTACAGTTTGCAGAAAATGAAGGCCTAGCCCGTTGCTATTTTCTCCAATTGGTTACCTTCCTAATGTGGGAGTATACAGCTTCCATGGTGGTTAGAAGAAGAACAGAATCTGGAGAACAATAGATTAGGGGAAGCCTGAAATAAATAGACAGGGGTGTGGCATGGAAGATCAGGTCCATGTGAGAAGGTCCAATTAAACCGATTTATTCCTAAAAAAACAACTTATGAGAATCTTTGCAGCTAACTCTGGTTGTCAAACTGGTGGCCTGCGGGCCGGATGTGTCACACGCAGGCCACGCCCACTCCAGCTCCACAAATGGGAAAAAAACATCACAAGGCGGCAATGTGACACGGTGTGATGACCCAAAGGGGCGTGGCACAAAGGCAACACAGACAAATAAGCAAGAAATGTCCTTTTAATACCTCCAACTTTGCCCCCAATGTCCAGGTTACCTTCGGCTGGAGAAAAAAACTCTCCCAAGAACAGGCTTTAAGTGGAGGAAATTCAGTCCGAAAATAAAGTACATACAAACTGTAAATAAAAATTCGCACAAACCACGCTGCAGTAATTAACTTGACAGGGCAGGAGAAGGAATTGCAGACTTGAAAGGCCAGCAAAACACACACAGTTGGGAAGACACCAGGAACCCAGATGAGCCTTGGCAATACCAGATAATTCACAATTTGATCCCAACAACTTTGCTTCCCTTTTTAAACACTGTGTTCCCAGCTGCAGCTAATGAAGGGAATCAGGGCCCTTTCCTCCCCCACAACCCATGCAACCCACATTGCTCTCTTCTCCATTCCTCCCTGTGTGCCCTAGGATGAAGAGGAGGTGGGCCTGGGTCTTCCTCTGAACTCCCTCTCCCTTGTTCTACCTCTTCGCTGCTCTGCCCATCCGGCCTTTGCCTTCCCCAATTTCTTCCACAGCCAATGAAGCCACTCTCCCACTCCCTGTCAGCTGTTCGGCCTTCCCCTCCAAATCAGATTCTGACAAGAGCATGACACACGGCGAGTTAGACACCCTTGGACTAACTGGTTAACACCTAGATAAAGGTCAACAGAATTCAAGGAGAGTTGGATTGAGTTCGCTTGTGGCAACATAGGGATTCTAGGCTGATTCCTCTCTTAACTCCACCCCCCAGGTTCTGCCACTCCTTCTCCTACAATGGGTACTTCTTCAAGGCGTCAAAGGGAATTCATTGAGGCTGTTAATGCAAACCAGTGACACTTAACTCTTCATTTTCTAAAATCTTTTGTTCAATTTGCAGAACTTCACCCTCCTTCCAAGATTGAGACCTGGAGCAAATTGCAGCTCCCCAGAAGGGACTTATATCATACAACTCACTTACGTGGCACAGCAAAGAAGGAACATGACCACAAAAATGACTGGGAAGGCATATAGTGCTCCTCTAGGGAAAGAGTGAGAGACGGGAGCCCACAGATCATCCAGGTATTCTGACAACCAGGACCGCCGAACACCTACGGAGTCAACCGAAAAGATCCCTCAGCTTCTGAGACAGAATTGTATCATTTCCCCTGATTTCCTTTGGGAGAACGAAACACAAAATACATTTTTCATCCTGCTATGTGAAGAACTGAGGATAAACCCCTGGCTAAACACATAACTTCTGTTTACAAAAGGCCATATTTGCCTTATTTCTAAATCTTATCATGTAAAAAGCGGGAAACATCCAGAGAACAAATCGTTGTGAGGGAAAAAGAAAACATGAGATAGATGGGCATGAAAGGATGACTAAACCGATTAACAGATAATCAGAGTTGGAAGGGACCTTGTAGGTCATCTAGTCCAACCCCCTGCGCAAGCAGGAGACCCTACACCATTTCTAACAGATGGCAGTCCAATCTCTTCTTGAAAGTCTCAAGTGATGAAGCTCCCATGACTTCCGAAGGCAACTTCTGTTCCATGGGTTGATTATTCTCACTGTCAGAAAGTTTCTCCTTATTTCCAGGTTAAATCTCTCCTTGTTCAGTTTCCATCCATTATTCCTTGTCTGACCTTTGGGTGCTTTAGAAAATAGCTTGACCCCTTCCTCCTCTCTGTGGCAGCCCCTCAAATATTGGAAGACTGCTATCCTGTCTCCCCTGGTCCTTCTCTTCCCTAGACTGGCCAGGCCCAGTTCCTGCAACCGTTCATTGTATGTTTTAGCCTCCAGTCCCCTAACCATCCTGGTTAGCTCTTCTCTGCACTTTTCTAGCATCTCAACATCTTTTTTATAGTGTGGTGACCAAAACTGGATGCAGTACTCTAGGTGTGGTCTTACTAAGGCTTTATAGAGTGGTATTAGTACCTCACATGATCTTGATTGTATCCCTATGTTAATACAACTTAGGATTGCATTAGCTTTTTTGGCTACTGCTGCACGCTGTTGGCTCGTATTTAGCTGGTTGTCCACTAAGACACCAGGATCCCCCTCACAGTTCCTGCTATTGAGCCTGGTTTCACCCAGTCTATGTGTGTCCTTTTGGTTTTTCTTGCCTAAGTGTAGGACTTTACTTTTCTCTGCATTGAATTTCATTTTGTTAAATATGGTTAAGTCTGTCAAGATCCATCTGGATCTTGAGCCTAATTATAATTATACTTAATTAGTCAATGTAGCTTTTGTTACATTTAAATGAGTGTTTTTCAAACTTTAAAACGTGTAGACTTCAACTGTCAGAATGGAGACAGGATAATTTTCGGAGTCAAGAAGTCCACACATTTTAAAGTTAGTCAGGTGTGAGAAACACCGATTAAGGAAGGGTGGCTTGCCCTCCTCTGTCAGCATAATAATCATTTTCATGTTTTCACTAAACCATTGCAGATCCTGAAATGGTTTGTCTAAACTTTGACCAATTGAGTGCTAGAAACCAGACAGTTGGCTGCCTCCTAGAGGTGTTAAACAGTTTCATTTTCCTTTTGAAAGATATTTAAGAATACTTCCTCATTTGATAAACATGAACATTTTGCATTTTAGAAAGGCAAAAGGTTTTCTCACCCATCTCTTGTCAGTAATGTAACGCCCAAATTCTTTTCAGTATGTAAGTATGTATTTATGGCACTTGTATACTGCTGAACCAAGAATAAACTCGAATGGCAGTTTATTGTATCTCAGTTGCATTAATATATAAACTTATATTTAGAGCAAGCAACTCTTTGTCTAGCCTCCTCAAGAGGCTGCTGGAAGGAAGGGGCAGAAACAAAGCAAAAAGATAAAAAAAAAAATTCATAAGCAAAAATGAATTAGATGAACAGTTTGGAAGAATATGTGTCATAAGATTATGCAACCATTTTAGTATCAAAAATCTTTGACTACGTATATATAGCTGAGGAAGACGAGTAAGAAAAATTTTGGGGTTCCATGTTGGTATCTGATTGGTAATTTGGGGAGAGAATACTGGGTTCAGTTGACCATGAAGTTTAATTCAACCAGAATTATTGTCATGCTCTTAAACTTTTATTCAGTTTACAGATTTACAGAGTTGGAAGGGACCTTGTAGGTCATCTAGTCCAACCCTCCAAGCAGACCCTACATCATTTTTGACAGATGGCCATCCAGTCTCTTCTTGAAAGCTTCCAGTGATGAAGCTCCCACAACTTCCAAAGGCAACTTCTGTTCCATGGGTTGATTGCTGGTCTCACTGTCAGAAAATGTCTCCTTATTTCCAGGTTGAATCTCTCCTTGTTCAGTTTCCATCTATTCTTCCTTGTCTGGCCTTCAGGTGCCTTGGAAAATAGCTTGACCCCTCTCCTCTCTGTGGCAGCCCCTCAAATATTGGAAGATTGCTATCATGTCTCCCCTGGTCCTTGTCTTCATTAGACTAGCCAGGCCCAGCTCCTGTAACTGTTCTTCATATGTTTTAGTCTCCAGTCCCCTAATCATCCTGGTTGCTCTTCTCTGCACTTTTTCTAGAGTCTCAACATCATTTTTATATTGTGGTGACCAAAACTGGGTGCAGTATTCTAGGTGTGATCTTACTAAGGTTTTATAGAGTGGAATTAGTACCTCATGTGATCTTGATTGCATCCCTCTGTTAATGCAATTTAGGATTGTATTGTCTTTAAATAGTTAAATAAACTCATATTTAATTGGTTGTCCACTAAGACGCCAAGATCCCCCTCACAGTTCCTGCTATTGAGCCTGGTTTCACCCAGTCTATATGTGTCCTTTTGGTTTCTCTTGCCTAAGCGCAATACTTTCCTTTTCTCTGCATTGAATTTCATTTTGTTAGTTAAAGCCCAGTGTTCAAGTCTGTCAAGATCCATCTGGATCTTGTGCCCATCATCTAGGGCAGAGGTGGTATTCAGCAGGTTCTGACCAATTCTGCACAACCGGTAGCCGAAATTTTGAGTAGTTCGGAGAACTGGCAAGTACCACCTCTGACTGGAAATTTTACAGTATCCTTCCCCTGCCACGCCCACCAAGCCACGCCCACAGAACCGGTAGTAAAAAAGTTTTGAACCCTACCACTGATCTAGGGTGTTGGCTCTTCCTGCCAGTTTAGTATCAGTTTGTGACTCTTAAGCATCCTAAGCTAGAGAAGACATTCCTTTCCGTGGGAGGCCATTCCACCCAACCATCATGTGGCTATTTTAAAAACTTACGTCGGATCACGTGTCCAAGATTTCCAGTCTTTGGCCTTGTGGTCACACGTAGGAGCAAAGGGTGTTGCTTAAGCTGCTTTTCAGGTTTGCGTCTTCGAAGCCTGCCGTGAAAAATGATTGAGGGCATCCTAGCCCCGTAAACCCCCCAGACATAGTCTGGAGAAATGGCCATCGAGAGCACCTGGAAGCAAACGATCTCTTGCCACATGACATCCATGGCTTATCAGACACAGGTAAGGTCGGTTAGAACTGCCTCTTGGACACACCACATACACGCACACCTGCAACGCTGCAAATGTTGGGAAAACACCAAATCAGGAAGTTCATTTGAAACTCAGTCAAAAGTGTAGAACCAAAACTCTTCCCCAATGATTAGAAACCAGGGTGGTCTCCACAGTCCGTTCCAGAAACAACAATCCAATATTCTGGGGGCTAATTTAGAAGCCCTTCTAGAAGGCTACTCTCAACAAACTGCAGACCAAAGCCAAGGTGCGCCCAGCAGATTTCAACTGCTTGCACACACACATGGAACCTGGCAACCTTTATGATGTCACTTAAACATCTGTAACACAACCTTCATCAACTCAGTGTCTTTCAGGCACGTTGGGATCATAATATTCCAGGCAGTGTTGCAGTGGAGAGGGGGTCTCTTTCACATTCCCAGGATCAAGCTATCATAGATGTGCACATGTGTGCAGAGACATGTGTGGCAGGAGTGGTGGTGTTGCCTGTCAAGCAATAGCTTTGCTATTTCTGAAGGAACGCTTCTAATCATGGAAAACTACTATGGTGTCAGTAGGAGAAGAGTAGGCAGAGCCCGAGGGTGGAGTCAAATGAGCCATCAGCCTAGAATCATTACGTTCCCATAAATGGTCTAAGTTTAACTTCTTGAATTCTGCTGAGCCTTAATGTAAAGGCTGTTCCCTTCCCACCAAAGTGGTCCCTATTTTTCTACTTGCATTTCTTTTCTTTTTTTTAAACAAACTTTATTAGTTTTACCATTAAAAAACAACACATCTACAAATATACACAGAAAGAAAGAGCAGGCCTTGACAGAGGCCAGAAAGAAAGAAAAGAAAGAAATAGGGGAAGAAAAAGGGGAATATGGGAAAAGGGGGAAATGAAGGGAAAAACGATTAAAATGGAACCATGTCTTTTGTAACAGTCTGTAAGATCCCTTCTTCTTCAAATGTGCCATAAGCAGAACTTATCGATATCTCTACTTGGGTTGCCCTTGGCTAAAGTTCTCTTCACAGTGATCTATCTTTGGTTTAGCCAATTGTACCAAGGGTTCCAGTTGTTATAGTAGATTGAGGATTCTTTATTTTTTAGTGTTAGAGTTAATCTATCCATTTCAGCGCACTCTAAGATTTTCTGGATGATCATCAGCATTTCTTATATGCTTTCGAACTGCTAGATTGGCAGAAGCTGGGACGAGTAACAGGAGCTCACTCTGTTACGCGGCACTAGGGATTTGAACCACCGAACTGCCGACCTTTCTGATTGACTAGCTCAGCATCTTAGCCACTGAGCCACTACGTCCCCTTGTACTGAGCCTTATATAGTGCCAATTTAGAGTTGACCATTAATTGATTCAATTTCTGTGAATAGGCATGAGATGTGGTCCTGATTCTTCATGCCTGGTAGATGGTCTGGAATGGCTTTCGAAAGCCCTCCTTTAGTCATTAAGAGTTGGGCCTTTTTTTGTGATGGAACCCAGGTTATACAACCCTTGCCTGTCTAAAATCTTCCCTATCTCTCTTTAACCATGATGCAAAGCTCCTGGGTTTTTCTCACAATTGGTTTTCATTGTGTACAAGCAGAGGCTCTAATATCCTGTTTCAAATTTTGCCGGCCCATTTTCTTTGGGGTACTCTTTGGACTGGCAGAGGGACGTGGTGGCTCAGTGGCTAAGACGCTGAGCTTGTTGATCAGAAAGGTCGGCAGTTCAGCAGTTCGAATCCCTAGCGCTGTGTAACGGAGTGAGCTCCCATTACTTGTCCCAGCTTCTGCCAACCTAGCAGTTCGAAAGCATGTAAAAAATGCAAGTAGAAAAATAGGGACCCTTTTGGTGGGAAAGGAAAAGCATTCCGTGCACTTTGGGCATTTAGTCCTGCCGGCCACATGACCACAGAGACGTCTTCAGACAGCGCTGGCTCTTTGGCTTTGTAATGGAGATGAGCACTGCCCCCTAAAGCTGAAAATGATTAGCACGTATGTGTTAGGGCAGTGATCCCCAACCTTTTTTACGCTGCAGCCCGGTACAGGCATCAGCTGGGCGCCGCGGCCCGGTACCGGCATCAGCTGGGCGCCGCCATCTTTTTGATGAAAAAGTGCTTCCAGTGACCTCACCGGAAGGACTTTTCATCAAAAGATAGCGTGCGCGCCGATGAGCTTTTCCGGGTAGAAATGGCTTTCTACCGGAAAAGCTCGCTGCTCTTTTGATGAACTGCTTCGGTGGCTTCGAAAGCTCACGAGGCTGCGCCATCTTTTTGATGAAAACGTGTTTCCGGTGAGCTTTCTACCCGAAAAGCTCACCGGAAGCACTTTTCATCAAAAAGATGGCGGCGCCCAGCAAGCCAGCGGCCGGTAGGACCTGTTCATGGACCGGTACCGGTCCGCGGACCGGTGATTGGGGACCCCTGTGTTAGGGGACCTTTACTTCTACCTTTATCTTGGGCTGGAAAGAATGCACTTGGAAAGACGAAGCCCCCATGAAATAAAATAATAAACCAAGCTCTTCTGACTAATTCTGAGGTTGCATTTAGAAACCTTAAAACCTACCATGGGGGAAGATTCATTCCTCACTGGGTAATTAATTATTATTAGTATTAATGCTGACTCAGTCTACTAAAAAGACTTTGTGCTGGGCCATCAAGAAAAACAAGGGAAGAAAGTACAGTTCTTCAGGAGATAAACATTCTTTAATTACATCGCTGTATTCTCCAGCTACATTCATGTCTACGTCGAGCAAATGAGATGCAAATGCTGAATATGCAGTTAGGGTAGCACCTGAAGGGCCCACCTGTATTGGATTTTGCTTGACAGGCTTTGGGGACAAGACTGAATAAAATAGCGACACCTCCCTTTAGACAATTGCTAGAAGCAAAAGACATTTACTGGTAGCTTGACCACCTCAGATATGGAGATACCTACTAGTAGGGATGAATTAAAGCAGAGGTCTCCAAACATGGCAACTCTAAAACTTGTGGACTTCAACTCCCAGAATTCTCCAGCCAGCATAGCTGGGAGTTGAAGTCCACAAGCTGCCAAGGTTGGGGATCCCTGAATTAAAGAGTAGCAGTAAACAATTTTTTTTAATTGAACAGCTTTTTTGATTTGACAGATGACAATTCCGATCCATCACAACCTACAAGACTTTTTGTAGTCCAACGTCAAGCCATGGCTGGTTCTAGTAAAAGGATAAATCTATGGTTGACTTCAAGACAGGTTGACTGGATGTTTTGGGCCTCTACAGGTTAATTTGCTTTCCAGGAGCTTTCTGTTGGGGCTCTCAAAGGAGCTTCTTCAAAATGTTAGAGGCTAGCAAATACTCAACAATTAAGATCTATGCTCAGGTATCCCCAAAACGAAACATTTCCTCTTTCCTTGGTAAGTAGGAGATGTTGCTGATAGTACTAGCTTCTTCTTTAGATATCAGTGGAATCTTTGGGAAGACCACCAACCAATCAGAACAGAGCTGGAAGGGACCTTGGAGGTCTTCTAGTCTGACCACTGCTCAAGCAGGAGGCCCTATACAATTTGAGACAAGTGGCTGTCTTAATTTCTTCTTAAAAACCTCTCTTGATGAACCATCACGAGAACAGTGACCGTGGGGAAGAAAGTGCTCGTTTCAAATCCTCCCTCCCACCACCAAAAAATGCAAAGCCCATCATAGGAATTCATGCAGCTAATGTCCTGGCCTCTAAGAAATCCTGCACAAAGTTTGCGAGCGAAGAAATATCGCTGTTCCTCAATTCCAGAATACGATCCTAACAAAACCCACACTTGACACATGTCACAGGCTATATATATACCATTGCAACATTTTGCAGTGCCTTCACGTTGCTCCTTATGCAGCCAAACACCATTGGCAAAAAATACAAGAGTAATGGAAGTATATTTTATGACGATATATGTACAGCATTGCGGTGGGCTGGGCAGGAGAATATTCTACTTGTTTGAGCGTTTGCAGCAAAAGCCAAAGATGGTTTGATCTTGACTAGGAGTCTGTCTGCTCGTTGTCGCAGCCCAACACCTCCATCCTCAGGGCAATATGTTTGTTCCACTTGAGTGGGTGTATCCTCAAATATTTGGCAAAGAACGGGACGTCCAGAAAGTTCATCACGGGCTGGAAATAATCGCGATTTCCCTGGAAAACCTGAAAAATGAGAGGACGGTAACTGTCACTTTTCTCAGACCCTTTTCACTTGATCAGGAAAAACAAAATGAACTACAGATAAGTCCTCAACTTACAACAGTTCATCTTTGCACCAAATGGAAAAATTCCGACGGAAGAGGAAACAATGAAGAAAATAATGGAATGTGCAGAAATGAGTCGATTGACAATGGCAATTAGAGAACAGGAAGAAAAAGATTATTATAAAATTTGGAATTTATTCTATGAATGGCTAGGCAGAAGAGGAAGAAATTGAAATATGTGATAATAGTATAATATACCATGGTTGATTGAAGTAGATTGAGTAAGAAAAGGAATATAATTTAAATTTTTGCAACCGTCCGACATGCAAAGTCAATGGGGATAACCCTAACCAGATTCCCTTAACCACCTGTGTTCCTAATTTAGCTATTTCAGTGCTTCACTGAACAACGGTGGCAAGAAAGGTTGTATAATGGGGAAATGGTTACTTATAGCAACGGTCTCCCTTAGCAACAGTGTTGTGGCCCATCGGGGGCTGACGGAGGTGGCAGCAGAGTCGGACAGTAGTAAGGAGGTTGGGGAGGAACATGGGCCAATCCTGGAGGCTGAGGAAGGCTCGGATGAGGGCTCTGCATCAGGGGCAGAGGTGGGGCCAGGGCAGGCTGGCAGTCATCAGCTGCCTTCAGACTCGGACAGCAGTGAGATGGGGGAATTTCTGGAACTGGTTCCCAGCCTGCGCATGCTCAGGACTACCAGAAGACAAGAACAATTGACAAAGCAGGATCGACTCAGGAGTAAGATGATTGGCCCCTCCCATAGGACATAAAAGAGGAGCGAACGGGATGTGAGCTTTTGCAGGAAGCAATAAGTTCATCTGGTCGATTCAAGCTTTGAAAAGTTCCATTTGACTCTGTGTCCAGTTTGGACTTGCCCTCTGTCTGGCAATTCGTTCTCTGGCAGCATTCCAAGTGCAATAAGGTGGGTGCTTATAAACATTCCCCCGAAAGACCGTTTGTGAAGCCTTGGCAGGCTGTGAATGAACGTAATTCACAGCCGTGGAAATAAAAGAGGTTTTTGCCGGGACTAAGATAGTGTTCTATGCTTCCTAAGGAAGCCTAGGTCAGAACAAACAGAAAGTTTGGGCTCAGTTGTGATCGTAAGTTGAGGACGACCTGTATAACCGGCTCAGGAATTCTGGAGGGTGAAATTGACACACCTGAAAGCTGCCAAGGTTGAGAAACACTGATTAGACCAAGGGTGTTCAACCTTGGCAACTTTAAGACTTGTGGACTTCAACTCCCAGAATTCCTCAGCCAGCTTTGCTGGCTGAGGAATTCTGGGAGTTGAAGTCCACAAGTCTTAAAGTTGCCAAGGTTGGACACCCCTGGATTAGACCATAAGGAGAGCAATCCCCAATGAGGGAACATTTAGTCCTATCGAAACAAAAGAAGGAAAAGTCCAGCACAGCTCGCTTAACACATGGTTCACGCAGCAACATACATTGTGGGCTCAATTGTGGTTATAAGTCGAGGACTCCCTGTAGGCAGAAATGGTACCAACCTGTTTCTCCCCGTGTTGAAGGACGGATGTCCAGTTTTGGCCATCTATGCTGGTGGAAAGACTGAACTCCTTTACAAACATATGGGTGAAGGCAGATTTGGCGCCTTGAGTTATCAATCCTGTCACCCGTACAATCTTCTTAAAGTTCACCTGAAGCCACTCCGCTGTGCTGTCAACCTGGGGGAAAGAGAGCGGAAATTACAGTCGCTCTGTTCTGACCCAGCTCCACAAACACAACAAACTCAAAAGACGCCTTTATTAGGAGCGCTGGCAGCTCCAGCGAAAAGTTTCTCTCGCAGGCTAACAAATCTGTCCGTCAGAGAGATAAATAGTTGTCTGCCACACTTATTCATCTCCGCCTCCTGCCTTTTATCCCCAGAGCTAGGGTGGGGCTTCGCTAGCAGTGGTGGCTCTTCCGTCCCAAGGACCGGCCCATAGATTTCCACTGCTCTCCTCTCCTCTGCCTTCTGTGCATCCCACATCAGGCTCTGGACCCAGCTGTTCCTCCTCTTCCTCATCAGCCACCTCCAGACCTGGGGGCTGTTGACTCTCCATCTGAGGGCTGATAGATAGCCCAGGCTTCACCTCTCTCTCTCTCTCTCTCTCTCTCTCTCTCTCTCTCTCTCTCTCTCTCTCTCTCTCTCTGTCAGCTCCATTTCCTCTTCCCCCTCAGAGCTCTCAGGTTGCCTTGATGCAGACCCTGACTCCCACGCCTCCTCCTCCTCCTCCTCTGATTCGGCAGTGGCCCACAGGCCACAACACGCTCCATCCTTGGAAAACTAAATTTCAGCCTTTCTACTTTCTTTTCCCAATCACGGATTATGTTAAAAGAATACAGGTTAAAAGAATCAACTTACAAAAAAGGTCACTTCGTGACTTTCAAATTTAGAACAGCACTGAAAAAAGTGACTCACACTTAACAACGGTTGCAGCATCCCCCGTGTCACCTGATCAAAATTAAGATGCTCAGCAACGGCTTCATGTTTATGACCATTGCTGTGTCCCGGGGTCATGGGATCAACTTTGGGGACCTCCTGACAGGCAAAGTCAATGGGGGAAAAGCCAGATTAAACGACGTTACTAACTTAACAACTGCAACAATTCACTTAATGCTTGTGGCAAGAAAGGTCGTAAAATGGGACAAAGCTCACTTAACAAATGTCTTGATTAGCAAAAGAAATTTGGGGTGCAATTGTGCTTGAAAGTCAAGGACTACCTGTACGATATAAAAAAAGCAATGGACATCTGGACGCAGCAAATACCACAAAATGGTTGCCCCATCTGATGAAAAAGGCCCAACTAGACATTTATCCAAGACCTGGGACAAAACAGACATCTTTTAAAGACTCATTTAAAGGTAGTGGCTCAGTGGCTAAGTGGTTCAGTGGCTAAGATGCTGAGCTTGTCGATCAGAAAGGTCGGCAGTTCGGTGGTTCGAATCCCTAGCGTCGTGTAACGGAGTGAGTTCCCGTTACTTGTCCCAACTTCTGACAACCTAGCAGTTCGAAACACGTAAAAAGTGCAAATAGAAAAATAAGGACCCCTTTGGTGGGAAGGTAATAGCATTCCGTGCGCCTTGGGTGTTTAGTCCTGCCGGCCACATGACCACGGAGACATCTTCGGACTTTGTAATGGAGATGAGCACCGCCCCCTAGAGCTGGAAACGACTAGCACGTGTGCGCGAGGGGAGCCTTTAGCTTTACTAAAAATAGGTTAGAGGGGAAGTTGGGCAAAGCCATCACTGCAGCTGAAATGAAAGGAGCCAAAATAACGGAAGACACGGTGCATACAATGAAAAACTAGAGGTTTTCGGGAAGGAAGGCTTATAGAGAAGGGAATTGAATTCTGGGAGTTGAAGTCCCCCCCATTTTAAAGCTGCCATGCTTGAAAAACACTGCTGTAGACCTTCAATTTACCTCTGGTCTCCATGCATTTATTCTTCCTTTCAAATTGAGCCGGGCCAAAAAGGGAGACCAAGTAGCAAACACATTGTCAACCCAAGACGAGGCAGTAATCTGTTCATTAAGAATGGATTTGCTCTCCATTCCTAGCGGCATGGAACAGCCTAAAGGGAAAGAAAATAGACAATCCTAGTAAGCCACATTTAGAACATAGAATCGTAGCCCTGGAAGAGGCCTTGGAGTTCTTCCAGCCCAAAACCTTCTCAAGGCAGGAGACCTTATACTATTTGTGGTCAAATGGTTGTCCACTCTTGTCCATTTAGCTTCAGTAGCCTCTTTTCTCTACCTCTATCCCTTGTGCCAGATCTTCATTCCTCGAATGGCATTCAATTGTATACGTTGCATCCAACTGCTTTTGATCAAAGCATCCTTGTTGCCTTCATCGTGGGGACCTGGTTAGCAGTGAATTTTTTCCCAGATTTTTAAAATCATACTATTTTTTTTACCCATTACAAAGTTAGTCATTTATCTTCTTATTAACCATGCAATCTTATATTTGTTTGCTCAGCAGTTAACACACATGGACCTTTCTCCCAAGTACAGTTGTACACTACTAGAGTCGGTGAGACGGAGTGATTAAGACATTGAACTGGGACTTCGCTTGGAGTCCAACCTTAGCCACAGAAGCTCCCTGGAGACTTAGGGCCTGTCTTCCTCTCTTAGTCCAAAGCACCTCAAAGGGTTATTGCTTTGGTGAAAAATGGGGAAAGAAAGTACTAAGCAGGTTTTTTGCTCCTATAGGAAAGGTAGCAAAGCTGTCTTTTGCAAATCTGATGAATACAAGAATAACAAATAACAGAACTGCGGATTATATTGGTTAGGGAGAAACGTCTTTTTGTGGCATTTTAAGCAACTTCAGTAGCTGTATGTCTCTCTCCAGGTGAGAAAAGTGCTTGATGTGGAGGGTCTTCAAACTTGGCCAGTTTAAGAGTTGTGGACTTCAACTCCCAGAATTCCTGGAGCTAACATGATTGGAGGAGGAATTCTGGGAGTTGAAGTCCACAAGTCTTAAAAGCTGTCAAGTTTGAAGACCCCTGATCTATAGTATCTATCTCCATCTCCATATCTATCCATCTCCATCTCCATCTCCATCTCTGTCTGTCTATCTGTCTATCTATCTATCTATCTATCTATCTATCTATCTATCTATCTATCTATCTATCTATCTATCTATCTAATCTCTCTCTCTCTCTCTCCCTCTCTCTCATCCAAGTGTCTTCAAACTTGGCAAGTTTGAGTTGTGGACTTCAACTCCCAGAATTCCTGGAGCTAACATGATTGGAGGAGGAATTCTGGGAGTTGAAGTCCACAAGTCTTAAAGGGGTCAAGTTTGAACACCTCTGAATTATGGACCTTAAACGTTCTCATTGGGATGACCAGTCCATGGTAGGCAATATGTGTCTACTACCCCAGGGGTGTCAAACTCAAGCTACCATAGATGTGCGATTGTGCGTATGTGCGCAGAGACGTGTGTGGCAGGAGTGGTGGTGTTGCATGTCATCCTGGTAGTTTCTGAGACCCCACTGCCTCAACCACCCCACCATCCTATGAATGGAAAAAAAGAAGGAAAGTTCTTGTTCCATACTGTTCAGGTCGCATCCTAGCAACTCCATCCTCAAGGTGTTGCGAAAGTTGAAATGCGTTGGGTGGAGACGGAGATAACGGGCTACAATGGGAGGGTCGAAGGCATTGTCCTTCACGCTCACTCCATCCACGTTTCCAGAGAATATCTGCAGGCAAGAAGCGAAAAGCGGCTCTGTTTCCATTGGGACATGCGAAGGAGGACAAGAGGAGTGGTACGGTGGCCTAGAGGTGCAGCTCTCGCCTCACAATCAGGAGGCTGTGAGTTCGATCCCGGGTAGAGGCAGATATTTATCTCTCTGGGCATGTTGAGAATATATCTGCTGAACAAAACTCCACACTGGTGACAGGAAGGGCATTCGGTACAGGAAGGGCATCCGGCCGGTAAACACTCTGCTAGCTCCATTCAGTTTGCCCAGACTCTACCCCGCAAGGGATTATGTGGCCATTAAACGAAGATGATGATGATGCAAAGGAGGACAAGAGCTGTTATTAGGGGCCAGCTGGTGTAAGAGATAACCAGGCTGAGCCCAAGGATGGGATCAAACACACCATCAGTTTGGATTCACAAGATCTATGTCCAGCCCCCTTGACTGGATTCCATTGGTACTTCCATCTAGATTGTTAGTGACAGATTTAACAGATTAACAGAGTTGGAAGTTGTGTATAGGTAACATGAAATAAACTTGTGCTCCTTTTGAACTTAATCTAGAAATCCTGGCTTTCCTGCACCTGATAGCTGGGTGTCCTTGGGCCAGTCCCTTTCTCTCAGCCCTAGAAAGGCTTATCAATTACTTCTGAAAACCTTGCCAAGAAAACTGCAGGGATTTGTCTAGGCAGTCTCCAAAAGACATGACTGAACATTAAAAAAGAAACCTGATTTGCAAACAGCCCAATCCATGTTTGGGCCTCAACATCTCCAGGATGGATTAAGAGAAACGCCAACTCTCTAAATGTTCCTTGTTTATATTTATTACTTGTTTGGAGTTCATTTATTAGAAACTAGCTCGATCCCCGTGCTTCGCTACGAAACTATGTGGACAGGCTTAGTTTTTGGGGTGGAAAATAAGGGAAAAAAAATTCTGCCTCTACCTACCAGCATCCATCGGTATTCATCTGGCTAAAGTCCTGTCAGTGTGTGAGAGAGTTGAGGACTGTTTGGAGACTGAAACAGTATTTGCTGTTTGTGAGCAAGAAGGAGACAACAAGGAGCCTGGGCATGGCTTAGCTCAACTGTTCTGGACTAAAGCTGCTTGGTGCTGTGAAACTTCTCTCCTCTGCTTGTGTTTTGCATTTGGAACAGATTTCTTTTCAGGTGGGGAAGGGGAGTAGAACATGTTAATAATAATATACGAAATACTAATGCTCTGATGGTCATTAAAAAAAAATCCTTTCTTAGTCAGCACCTAGAACGCAAGAGGAACATACGTGCCAAATTTCAAGTTTGTAGGCTTTACAGTTCTGGAGATTTTGTGTGGTATTTCACTTTTATAGGTATAGATTTATTACCTGTTTTGAGTTCATTTATTAGAAATCAAATCTAAAAGACTTCAGGGACAGAGCTCCAAAGTTTTCTCGGTTGCAACATGGAAGAGCTTTTCCACAACATTCTCTGAACTGAGTTTTTGATTTCTCAATCTAGCCCATGCCCCAATATTTTTATGCCCATCCAAATCTTAACCAGGTCAAGCCCTGCTTAGCTTCTTTCTAGCCACAGCCAAGCTCAGCTGAATAATTCGCCCTGGTTTGACTTCTTTCCAGAAGATGCTAAAATGTGCATTGTTCCAGGGAGCTTTTTGCTGATCAAACCAACCCCATGAAGGTTTGCTCATTGTTAATTGTTAATTGAACCCTGAGGCTGTGATTGTTACTGTGTTATCAATATAGTTGTTTGTTCAAATATTGCATGCATCATTCTTAATTTGCCTTATGGTGGATTTTTTATTGTGGTGTCTTATCTTATTATTAACTGCCTAGCAGATTATATATAACCCAAATGAAGAAATAGAACAGAACAGGATAGAATAGGGAATAGAATAGAATTGTGCTTCCCATATAAGTTAACCAAAGCCAAGGAGGAACCCACTGAGAGTTACTCATAACCCAACAATCCTTCAGGGATCTCCTCCTGTTTCTTTCAACAGTGTGTGAGTGGGCTTGGGATGCTAAAATAGGATTCATACAATGCAATAGGGCTTTAACTTGGTTTGGATTCAACTGCTTGCTCAACAGATCATGGTTAAAAACCAACCTTTTAGAAAATAGGAAGGTTTTCAAAACGAAGAATGTACATGTTACCGTACCTATATACCCTTTTCTTTAAATGTAGAATAGAATAGAATAGAATAGAATTAGGAATAGAGAAGAGTAGAGTAGAGTAAAATAGAGTAGAGCAGAAGAGAAGAGAATTAGAAATGGAATGGAATGGAATGGAATGGAATGGAATAGAATAGAATAGAATAGAATAGAATAGAATAGAATAGAATAGAAATTTTATTGTCACTTTGAATGTACACTAGTCAGCATACACTAAAATAAAATTTCACTGAATTCAGCTCTCAAAATATAACCATTATGCATTTACCCCATGTATACACACATACTGTATATGACACAGAGAAACATCACAGTTTAATTCGAATGTATACATATACATGGCGGGGGAGGGAGGAAGAATCTTGCGAGTTTACAACACAGATGGCACAAGCAAAAAAGCTGTTACAGAAACCTAATAGTCCTTCTATAGATTATAGCACTGCCACCTCCTGTTAGTCATTCATGTATGCATCCCATTTATCAGCAAGTACAATCTGGGCTGTAAAAGCTCCTGAAGTCCTTGTGCCAAGCAAATCCACATTCTGCATTAATACACACTGGATTCTTTTCAGCGATATGCCTAATATTCGAAATGCTGTGTTATGTTCTTGCTTTGTTCTACTTTTGTGGTGCTTAAGAAAGACGGGAACATAGCTTATTCTTGCATTCTTTCTCAGGCACAAGTAATCCTCTATTTAGCCTTTTTTTCTACTCCAATTATAATGTTTTTGGTTTGAGGCAACTTCTCACATTGAAGAATTATTTGGCAACTGCAACCTCAGATTTAACGCAGCCTTTTCCATCCCGGATGTATTAAATCCATTGTTATTATTGCAATCATCAGGAGATAACTAAAAGTGGAAACCAGCTCTAAACTTCAACTCTGCACATAGCAAATTTAAAGATTTGCAAACTCAACATGTCTGAAGCGTACTGCTGTTTTTATTTACGGGTTGACCCTCTTGAACATGTTCTGACCAAGGCTTCCTGAAACAGTAGCAATCACATGCTGTTCCCAAAAACCTTTTTTAAAATTATTTTAACGGCTGTGAATTATATGCATTCACAGCCCGTAATGAGTCCCAAACAAACAGTCCAACAGAAGTCTGCCACAGTCTTTCGGGATAAGGCTGATAAGCACCCACCTTTATCTCCCTTGAAATGCTGCCAACAACTAAATTGCCAATTAGCTCTGCAAGGCCAAACGGAGCACAAAGTCAACATGGAGCTACAGATTTTAAACCAACCAGAATGAACAAAGTTGCTTCCTGCAAAGGCTCATGTCCCTTTGCTCCTCCTTTATGTCTTATGGGAGGGGCCAATCATCTCCAAGCCTTACTCCCGAGTTGCTCCTTTTGTCTTAACTGTTCTTGCCTTCTGGCAGCTCTGCGCAAGCGCACAGGCTCCTCTGCCTCGCTGCTATCAGATTCTGGAGGCTCCAGAGTCAGCACATCATTTCCAGATGGCCCCGGCCCCATCTCTGTGTTGGATGCAGATCCCTCGACCGAGCCCTCCCCAGACTCCCGGACTGGCCCATGTTCCTCCCCACTGTCTGACTCTGCTGCCAGCTCTGCAGGCTTCCAGTGGACCACAACAGAACATGCCTTCTAGCATGAAATGATGGTTTGCATTCTCAACTGTATTGGTACATTTTCAAACATCTTTCTGTTTTCTGATTACAAGAGAATCGCTAACAAAAAAAAAAATTACCATTTGAGAGTTGGTAGAATTGCCTTTATAACTCTTCCAAGTCTCTCCATCCAGACTGTAGAAGATTTGAAACTGGGAGATGTAATAGTTGGATAATTTCTGCCGAGCTCCTTGGGTCTTGATTCCATGGATGATCTTGGATTGGAGCAAGTCCACCTGGACAACAAGAACACTCTTTTCTTTAGAAAAGCAAAGTTTCTATAAAGCATCTTTCCTCACCTTCCAGATGTTTAGGAGTGCACCTCCCAGAGTTCCAAATTCAACACAGCAATCATGGACTCAGCACACATTGAAAAAGGCTACCATAGTAGAAAGTTATTGGCAGATGGAACAAAATGGATCACAGCTAAATATATCAATGGCCTAAGCTAGTAAAAAAAAATAAGGGGTCCTTGGTATTCTCTGAGCTTGCAGATGTTTCATTACCCAAACTAGCTAACCTCAGCAATGCTCTGCATTATCCTTGCTGTCAACACTGATGACGTTACCTAGTTGGCAGTGGTGGGATTTAATTTTTTTTTTACTACCGGTTCCGTGGATGTGGCTTGGTGGGCATGGCAGGGGAAGTATACTGTAAAATCTCCAGTCAGAGGTGGCATTTGCCACCCCTACTCAAAAGTTCTGCTACCGGTTCTCCAGAACTGAACCTGCTGAATACCCCCTCTGCTAGTCGTATAACGAAACATCTGCAAGAAAACAACCAAGCTCAGGACCCCTCAGGTCAACCCTGAAGCTACAAATATTCTCCCTTGTTACTAGTAAATAGTAGCTTCCTCCGTTCACAAAGCAAACTAGAAAAGCAAGACTGATGATGGCATTTTCAACTTTTCCATCTCGAAGGACGAGAAATCGACAGAATGCATAGGGAAGGGAATGGCTTAGCTACAGAACTCAAATGCATTGCTTCTCTTGCATTGGGAAATGATAAGATAGGACATAAGGTCTTCCAGAAGATTCTGAGAAGAAGAAGAAGGTTTACATAAGGATAATTATCTGGAAGCTGTCCATTTTGCCTATGTCAAAAGGACATTTGTCCATTAAACAGAAAGGGCTGTTGACCAACATCCGTACTGCCACTGGTCTCCTTAGGAGCTGTTGAGGTCCTACTACCTTCAAAGAACCTACTGTTGATCTAGTTCTTGGGCTTCCCTCCTAGTATACGTACTACATGGTAGCATACATGAACCACCGGTCACCTTACCTCCCTTTAAGACCAAATGTCACCACTTAAGATCACCGTAGGGAATTTAAAGGGTGACTGCCATTTCAAATGGTGGCAGAGGAATCATTGCTGTTCAGATATATTAGACCTAATCTAGCTTGAAAATTTCCAAGTGCAATAAAGCTGCTAATCTTAAATAGCGTGACAAGTTCTAGTTCTTGTGTATTACAAGGTCACTTGAGTGAATTACTTTCACTTTCTCTATCGTCCAAAAGAAGAAGAGGAGCTGATAATCATGCATCTTATAATGCTTGTTTGTTATTTACCCATAGAACCTCTCCATCCTATCGGTCAAGCTTACCTGGATCCAGGAGTTCTTTTGATCACTCCTCCAAGCATTGATTGAGCCAGAGTTGTCCAACCTGGCCAGACTGGGGACCCATCCACCTTGGACCAAAGGAAAAAGACAAGAGAGTAGAACGTGAAGATTTGGCAAGTTGTTCCTCGCAACAGCTGGTCTTCCTTAGTGGTGGACCTTGGATTGGATCTTAAGTTCAAAGCCTTAAGGGGTTCCTGCCCATGTGGTGACCCAAATGAGGCAAAGAGTAAATAGCTAATGGGGCAGTGGTAACCAAAAATGGTGCCAATATCTGAGCAAAGAGAGTGACGCTCAAACTCATTGGAGCAACCACGCATGTTCTGACCCAACCCTGTTACCAGTAAGAAAATCTCAAACAAACGCAGCAACTCAAACCTTCTCAGCTTTAATCTACAAATAACTTCTTTGTGGATAAAAGATGGCTTGCAGCCAATTAGTCCAACCAGAAAAACCTTGACAGAATTCTTTAGAGAAGTTGGAGTCTCCACACACAATGCTGGGTCCTTAGAGCGTTTTTGCCTTTTGCAAAGGCAAAACCCTTTTGAAACCAGGCTTATATTCCCTGGAGGGAGGGGCCATTATGTTGCATCCTTACTCCCGAGTCACCTGTGCTGCTCCAGCTGTTCTCTTCTACGAATCCTCCTGCGCTCATGCGCACTTGGCACAGGCTCCTCAGGAAACTCCTCGTCACTGCTGCCAGCCCCCACAATCTCTGAAGGCAGCAGTCCACTCCCTAATGGTTCTGGCCCCTCATTAGAGTCATCGCTCTCCTCAGCCATCTGCACCTGCTGCCAGCTAACCACAACACTACAATAATATTTTGTCTTCCCCAAACTACTTATATTAAAATAGATGGATAGATGGACTGGTGATAGAAGCAACCATCCAAGAAGGTATATAATTGCAGGTAATGTTATGATTTCATTGAATATTTGTTAGTCTTTTTCACAATAAAATCACAATCTTCTTCTTTTAATGACTCCATAAACTGGGCAACTGGACAGTCTGGGCAACTGAACAGAGCAGAGTGTTTACTGGCCAGATGCCCTTCCTATCACCAATGCAGAGTTTTGTTCAGCAGATACATTCTCATTGTGCCCAGAGAGAGAAATATCTGCCTCTACTTAGGATCAAACTCACAGCCTCCTGATTGTGAGGTGAGGGCTCCACCTCTAGGCCACCTCACTGCTCCTTTTTCACAATAAAATATTCCTAGACAATTAACCAGTGGAATAGCTTGCCTTCCGAAGTTGTAGGGGCTTCATCACGGGAGGTTTCTAAGAAAAGACTGGACTGCCACTTGTCTGAAATAGTACAGGATCTCCTGCTTGAGCAGGGGATGGACTAGAAGACCTCCAAGGTCCCTTCCAGCTCTATTCTGACTGGCCATGTCTACACAAAATCCCCCTTCTTTCTTAACCGAACCCAAAAAAATATATGGAAGAAAACCAGGATCCAATCAGGGAAGAAACCAAGATTCTAATTCTCACCAGAGTGTTCTGAAGCAGTGATCTGAGAGTCAGCAATATATCCTGAAGCTAAGCCCAGAGGACTCTGGCAATCTGAAACCAAAGGGTAAAAAAAATACGGCAATAAAAATGACCGTTGATCACACCATAGACCCGATTTTTGAGTTCTTTTTTGTGGCAGACCTTATGTCAACTCATAAAACATTCCGATGCCTGTTTTAGTAGTTGCCATTACAAAAAAAAAGTGGGGGGGGGGGGAAGGAAATCTGGAAGAGCAAGTGCAGCAAAGCGAAAGTACATTCCAACTCTTTATCTTTAAAAGATTGTAACTAAAATACCAGAGTTTTTGCCCGTGAATATATTTAATTGGAGAACGTGAATGATGACACCCAGCCCTGTGAACGTGCTCAATTGGAGAATCTGATGGATGACACATCCGGGGGGAAACAGGGTCACAGATGACTGTAAATTATATAGGCCAGAGTTGGCTTCATACAGGGCATTGCCAGTATGTCACCTCTAATGAATCCTTTGAAGTTTTTTGAAGTTTGGCTCGAGAATCATGATTAAATTAGGGCAGTTGCTGCAATCCTGACACCTTAAGCCATTGTGGCAGAAGTAAAATGAGCACGCAGCATGGTCCTTAAGCGAATGCCGCGGTCCTTAAGCAAACCGACGGTTCTCTGTGGATGTGGTTATGCCAAAAGCCAGAAGGAACTGCCAGTTATTGGCAACAATGTCATTAACAAGGGTCACGTGGCCATGAGATGTTGCATACCGTCATGAATACTGGTAGTCCTTGACTTACGAGCACAATTGAGCCCAAAATTTATGATGCTGAGTAAGAAATTCGTTTTGTACCTTTTTATGACTTTTCTGGTCATATTTGTTAAGCGAATTACTGCAGTTGTTGAGTTAGTCACATGGCTTTCTCGTTGACTGTGCTGGCCAGAAGGTCACAAAAGGGGACTACATGACCCCAGGACACTGCAACCGTCATAAATATGAACCAGTTGCCAAGCATCCAAATGTAAATCATATGACCCTGGGGATGCTGCAATCAATGGTTGTGTAAGTGCGAAAAATGGTCATGTCACTTTTTCCAATGTCATTATAACTTTGGTCACTGAATGAACTCTTGTAAGCCAAGGAGCACCTGTATGGCCATGTTGCCAGTACCTGACAACCTGACCGTGATCACATGACCATGTGGGGCGCAACCATTATAACTTTCAGGACGTAAACAGGGGTGGGATTCTATCGGTTCGGACCAGTTCGTGTGAACCGGAGGTTAAATTTGCATGTGGTTTGCTGGACCAGTATTTTGAACTGACCAGCTGGCCCTACTCACCCTTCCCCTCCCCTCCCAGGAGTCTCCATGTGGCCCATTTTTGATGCAGGTAAGTGCAGGATCTGCACGGAGGCTCTGGGAGCGGGAAAATGGCCCTTTTGGGACTACCGGAAGTCGCAAAATGGGCCTGTTCCCAGCTTCCAGAAGGCCTCCAGAGCCTGGGGGAGGCCGTTTTTGCCCTCCCAGAGGCCCGAGGGAAGCCTCTGAACCCTTGGGAAGGTGAAAATCACCTTGGAAAGTTCCCGTAGGCCACACTCACCATGGCCATGCCTACCCAACCACTGGGCAGTGAACCCATTGCTGGGATTTTTGAATCCCACCCCTGGACATAAGTCCCCCCCTTTTTTTAGGTTAGATACAACTTCAAGCGGCTGTGACTTGAAGCTGTTGTCGAGGACCTCCCTAAAGACGCTCAGTTTCTCACCTTTGTTGTACACGAGGAAGAGGGCACTCATTCCCGCCTGTTCGTGTTCACTCACCACACACTCCACTCGCCAGATCCCGGGATGAGATGGTTTCATTTCCACAGTCTCAAAGGCACCTGCCCGAAGTTGCAAGAATAACAGACAATCAACGGATCCCTTGTTCTGGCTGCTAAGTTTTATGGAACAAGATTTCAATCTTTACTCTGGTTGTATAAGGATAGTGTCCATGCCCATATGATAGGTTGATTTTAAGGATTGCTAGTATACTTGTAAATCATTGGTGGCATAGGAGTGGAGAGGAGGAAGAGGAGGAGGAAGGAGAAAGAGAAGAAGAAAAGAGGAGGAAGAGGAGGAAGGAGGAGAAATAGAAGAAGAGGAGGAGGAAGAGGAGGGAGGAGGAGAAGGAAGAGAAGAAAGGAGGAGGAAGGAGGAGGAGGAGGAGAGAGGAGGAGGAGGAGAAGAAGAGGGGAGGAGGAGGAGGAGAAGGAGAAGGAGAAGGAGAAAGAGGAGGAGGAGGAGGAGGAGGAGGAAGGAGAAGGAGAAGATGATGCTTCAGTGGATTATGGATTCCTCACTGGCTTAGTTTTATTTATGCAATTTCTCTTCCACGGATCAGGTTCTGCTTAAGCAGGAATTTATCAGGAATACTGTAATCTAGTCATGGAATTTCTGCATTGTGAAAAAGTTGAAGTAAATGATTTTTAAATCCATTTTCATTCCTGTGTTCTCCCAGAAATAAAGGGAGGAGAGGTCAAAGATGACAAAAAAACCCTGGCTCATTTTAAGCTTATTTGTATCTCTGTAAATCAGTTTATCTCCACCTCAACGACTTTAACAAGTATTAACTTCAACTCCCAGAATTAATGACCTGCTGGGGAATTCTGAGAGTTGAAGTCCACGCATCTGAAAGTCGCTGAGCTTGAGAGAAACAGCTGCTTCAAATACAGTGACCTGTCAGGAACGAACTAGAGGATGTATGTGGCTACCTCTAAGTTTATCCTTCCATGGTTAAAGAAGCTGTTCTTACTAAATTCAGGCACGAACCGGCAAAAGGTTCAGCCACTCATACTGTGCCTTACCAGGAAAGAGGTTGTAGATGGCCAAACGGTACTCCTCAGCCATTCGGAAAGTGAACACCTGTCCATGGAAGTGGACAGCGTGGATGTCCTCAATGCCACCTGCGTTCAGCAGGTACCACCTGACCCGTTGATGTAGACCCAGCACAAGGCCTGGCAACGTGTCTCTCACATGTCCATTGATAGCTGAGGAAAAGAGAACGGAGAACAGTTCAAATATAATTCAGCCCCGTCTTAATTAGCAACTTGGAGTCTTAAGTACAATTGAAAAATACTATTGCTAAATTTGCAGATGATACAACAGTGGTGGGACTCATCTCCGGGGGGTGTGGGGGAGAAGTCTGCCTACCGAGATGAGGTGGAACAGTTGCTTTCATGGTGTGGAGACAATAAGTTGGTCCTCAACACTAATAAGACCAAGGAGCTTATAATGGGCTACAGAAGGAACAGATCAGACATCCAGCCCTTGCTTATCAATGGACTGAGTGGAGCAAGTGGCCAGTTTTAAGTTTCTGGGTCAGAGGTGATATTCAGCAGGTTCTGACCAGTTCTGGAGAACCGGTAATGGAAATTTTGAGTAGTTCAGAGAACCGACAAATGGAGACCTCTGACTGGAGATTTTGCAGTATCCTTCCCCTGCCACGCCCACCAAGCCACGCTCACAGAACCGGTAGTAAAAAAAATTGAATCCCACCACTGTTCTGGGTGTTACCATAAAAGAGGACCTGACCTGGGGTGCCCACATTGCAGCACTGGTCAAAAGGGCCCAGCAAAGATTATACTACCTGAGACTTCTCAGAAAACAACAACTGAATGAAAAACTGCTGGTGACCTTCTACTGCTGCACCGTGGAGAGTATTTTAACTTACTGCACCTCTGTATGGTTTGCCAGTTGCACAATGGCAGATAGGACAGCACTCCAGAGGGTTAATGTCATTGCCCAGAGGATCATTGGTTGCCCTCTCCCCTCTTTGGAAGAGCTTTATAGCTCCCGCTGCCTTAAGAAAGCTCAAAACATTCTCAAAGATCCATCTCATTCTGGGCACCCTTTTTTTTTGTTGAACTATTACCATCTGGCAGATGGTACAGGATAACAAAAACAAGGACAAATAGGCTGAAAAACAGCTTCTATCCCAGGGCAGTAACTCTATTGAATGGTGTTTGATTTAGTTGTACGAAGTACAATGACGATAAAGTAAACTAAACTAAACTTTATGAAAATTCACTGCAGTAACATAGTTGTTGAATGAATCTGGTTTCTCCATCAGCTTTGCTTGTCTGAAGGTCGCAAAAGGGGATCACATGAGCCAGGGACACTGCAACCGTCATAAATACGAGCCTCTGGCAAGTGTCTGAATGTTGGTCATGTGACCTTAGGGATGCTGCTACGGTCGTAAGTGTGAAAAAGGTCATGAGTCACTTTTCTTCAGAGCTATTATATCTTTGAATGAACCGCTGTAAATCAAGGATTACCTGTATTTTGGAGGTTAGTTACCTAGGCTTCACCAAAATCACGAAGCAGACTCCCCGTCCCAACAAAACCCCTTTTTATTAGGCTAATGTGAATTCCTAGCATTCACATCCAGCAAAGTCCTGGCAAACAGTCTTTCAAGGGTGAATTGCAACCACAGACCTAATCAGTCTGGGAGATTTGCAGGCCGATAGCTTCCAAGTGCAACACTTGTACAAAGAAATACTTGGCAAGGAGTCTCTGAGAGTCACAAACAAATCTTCACACTAATTAAACGAACTAATTGTCTCCTGCAAACACCACTTCCCTTTCTCTCCTCTTTTATTCCCTATGAAGGGGCCATTCACTCTCCACCTGTGGCTTTACTCCCCAGTCGACCCTTGTTCCTTAGCTTTCCCTTCTCCTGGCAGCTCTGCGCATGTGCACATTGGGAACAGGCTCCAGCTGTTCTTCTGCCCCACTGATCTCCGATTCCGAAGACAGCTGATAACTGTCAGAAGGCCCTGGCCCCATCTCTGCCTCTGATGCAGAGCCCTCTTCAGAGCATTCCCCAGACTCCGGGACTGTCCCATGATCCTCCCCAACCTCTTCACTGTCCGAGTCTGCCACCAGCTCCACTGGCCGCTGGTGGACCACAACAAGTTGGGAGTCTAGAAAGAGAAGCAGGAGAGAACAGAGATGGAAGGAAGGTCCTTACCGTAGAAGGTGTGGTTGCTTTTAAGGACAGGATCATCCATCTGGATTCGGCAAGGAGACGGGCAGTTCCTTTCAAAGTTCTCAGCAAAATACCAACTCTTCGTTTCATCAAAGATGGTGAAGAGTAAGGAGAACTCTTGAATAGACAATTGTCTGGTGTGTGTGGTGCGGAGAACCCCAGCCTGGCAAATAATCAGAGGTCCAATAAGCCCGGAATGCAAGTCTTTTTCCTGAAACAGAAGAGGGAGGAAGAGAAGCAGAAAAAAAGAATAATATTGCTTTAGAACTGTCTTATTTTTTTAAAAAAACAAAAATTTCATTCAGAACATCCCAGGTAATGCTTACTGGTGTGTGTTTGTTTATCATTAGAAATGCATTAAAACACCCTTGAAATTGTCTTTTTATTATTTGCTTTGAATGTTAATATATTTGGCTTTAATGCTGGCTTTACAATTCACAGTTGTAACTGTATAATTTACAACAGAGATATAATGTGCTTAACTAACACAAGGCTATTTTAATTTGTGTCGAAAGAGCTGGCTTAGTTAATAACCCACCGTTTATATTATAAACCACCATTTTATTATAATCCAAACCGTTGCATCATAAATCGCTTTATTATTATATTAGTTGTTATTTTATTACAAACCAGCGTATATGTACACTGGCCATACATCCTTTTATTATAAAGGACAGTCCTTTGGAATTTATATATTTTTCGAAAATGCACTTTTCTCGCTTATTTGGGTCATTTATCTGGAAAGCAAAATTTAAATTTGACAGAAGCCTTCCTAACTTATTTTGCACATCATTTTTTTTTAAAGAATTCGTCCGAACAGAGATTGTGGTGCTCAATCTGTGCAAATTCCTGATCTGATTTTTTAGGTTGCTGTATCCCTAAACCAGAGGTGGGTATTCAGCCAGTTCTGATCAGTCCTGGAGAACCGGTACTGGACATTTTGAGTAGTTCAGAGAACCGGCCAATCCCACCTCTGATTGGCCTCGCCCCCATCTATTCCCCGCCTCCTGAGTCCCACCTGATTGGCTGGGTCTTCTTTGGTTGCCCTGCCCAGGAGAACGGAGCTGGAAAGCAGGTTAGTGGGGTGGGGAGGGAATGGGGACTTTGCAGTAACTTTCCTCTGCCATGCCCACCAAGCCATGCCCACAGAAACAGTGGTACAATTTTTTGAATCCCACCACTGCCCTAAACATCTGATATTGGTAACCCCAGTAGTAAATAAGAATTCGCCATTTACCAAGTTAACACTGGAAAAGTAGGCCCATGCTTTGCAGTCGAATTCACTGGTACCAGGAGCCATTTCAGGCAACACCTTGAGGGAGTATTGGTGAACCTGGTTAGGCTGAACAGCCTCTGGTCTCTCGTATTCTCTATCTTCCTGACTGCCTTCATATGGCAGTAAGTTAGAATGGAAAGAATAAGGTCGGGAAGCCATGTTCTTGAAAGTCACCTAATATGAGGGAGAAATACGCGAAGTAGAATTAGGAGAAGGGTGAAGAACCCACAGACTTTGAGCTGTGGGAGATCCTAAACCTTCCTTCTTTATTCTAGGAGCCATGGTGGCACAGTGGTCAGAATATAGTATTGCAGGCTAACTCGCTGCTCACTGTCAGTAGTTTGATCCTGATCAGTTCAAGGTCGACTCAGCCTTCCATCCTTCTAAGGTTGGTAAAAAGAGGAGCCAAATTGTTGAGGGCAAAATGCTGGCTCTGTAAATTGTTTAGAGCGGGCTGTAAAAAGTTCTATGAAATGGTACACAAGTCTAAGTGGCTATTGCTATTTTCTAGATCCTTGGAAATCTTAATGGAGGAAACCATCAACAAAAGCCACTTGAAGCACGGTTGGTCTTTACCTTTAGGAAGCCATTAGAAACAGAATTTTTCCAGAAGTTCGTTGGTGACCATAATGCCCAGAATGATTGTAACTATTACTGCAGAGCCTTAGGATTGTGGTGAGTGGAAACAAGCAAATAAAATCAAGGAGGTGTGATTTATTTAGAACCTTCAAAAAGCTGGTTTCATTTATCATATTTTGGGTGTGAGTTACACACCAGATGAGCAGAACAAACCAACCCTCAGGTTCCGACATTGCTCGCACAAAAAAAAACCTGTTATGTCTACATTGGCTGGTTCACCTTTAGAGAAAGAATAAAAAGAGAACAAGGAACTAGAGCCATCTTTTATCCCACAACTCATCCTGGGGTTGTCAGATAGTGATCCAATATTTTCATCTTAGAACTGCTGTAATTTTCACCTTGACAGTCTCAAAATGGCTGAGTTGGAGATTGCAAAGAAGATAGGCTAGAGACTTCAATGTGGCAAACATAGAAGAGGGATTTAAATGACAAAATATTCCTTTTTTATAAAAAAAAAAGTCCACTTTAATTATCGGAGATTTGACCCTCTAATATTTTCTACCCACAGATCTATATCTCACCACAATTGTATCTTCAACCTGTCCACGGATGAATGGTCCCAGAATACCCAAATGTTCATCTAGCTCTCCACGGACTATCTGTCGTGTAAAACTGCTGTCAAAATATTCTTGGAAAACAACTTTCTTATAACTTCTAGAGAGCTTTCTCCAGCTGGTCCTCGGATCACTGCACATAGAACACAAGCAATTGATGTGATGAAATAAAACCTTTTATTTGTATCTAGAGCTAGATGGGCTAAAACTGCATGTAATCTGTAATATTCCACCATCCTTTCTCTCTTGTTAGTCTTGTTAGTCCCACATCCCAACTCATCTGCAATGAGTTCTTCTTATGCTTTCTGGTAGTGTACGTTTTAGTTATATGCTACTTGGTTAATTACAGCTCTTGGCTAGCATTGAGCAAACTGTCTTTTCTCAAATCTTTGGTGAATGTTTCTATTTACAAAAATGGCAGCTGTTCTACGGTTCTGAACCACAGCAATAGTTTAATGGCAAAGAGTATAAAATGAGTATTGAACTCCACCCATGAATTCAGTCGTAACTGTTATTTCTGACTCTGTTCTCTTTCTACAATCAAGTGGCAATATTGCTCTAACAAAAACATTTCCTGACAGTGGGAACAATTAATCAGTGGAATGGCTTGCCTCCAGAAAGTGAGTGCCTCCAACACTGGAGGTTTTTAAGAAGGGTTTGGATAACAATTTGTCTGAAATGGTATAGGGCTGTGATGGCAAACCTATGGCACGCATGCCACAGGTGGCTCAGAGAGCCATTTGTGCGGACATGCAAGCCCCACCCAAACTTACCTGCACTGCACATGCGCTGATTTTTGACCCATTGAGGCCTTTTTCGCCCTCTCAGAGGCTCAAGGGAAGCTTCTGCAGCCTTTGGAGGCCGAAAAATGGGCCCATTTTTCGGCCTCCAAAGGCTGCAAAGGCTTCCCTCAAGCCTCTGGGAGGCCGAAAAGGCCTCAAGCAGCTGAAAATCAGCTGGGAGGTGGGCGCGTGTGTGTTGCAGGTAAGGGGGTGGCGTGGGGGGGATCGTACGCACATGCACAGGGGGCGTGGGGGGGGCACACACATTGCCTTCTGGGTGCTGCCACGCGAGTGCATGCACAATTTTCAGCAAAGGTTAGCCATCGCTGGTATAGGGTTTCCTGCTTAAACAGGAGGTTGACCTCCAAGATCTCTTCCAACTCTGTTATTCTGTTATTTAAATAATATTAATATTGACTTTGAACTAACAAATAAAAACAGGGTTTAATTTAGCCACGGAGCCCACCTGAGTCATTTGGGCAAAGGGATGGGAAAAACTTACCTGTCTCTCAGATATGGGGAGGGAATAGAGCCACCGTAATCCCATGTCACCTCAACTGCAGCAATGTAATATGGACGGATTTTCCCAGTGAACATCCGGGGATCTTGTTCATCTTCATAGATATCGAACTCCTCCTCGGTCTCCTCTGTATTGCTATATTCATCATAGTCAGATTTCTCTTTCATAGGTCTTGAGAAGTTTTCTCCTGCTGGTGGGTTGACATCTAAGGAGGTTCTGGAGACCTTCACATGAAACTCGGCCCCCGAATCTTTGCTGAGTGGGATTCCCACTTCTTCCTTTCCTTTGAATACTGCTGATTCGTCTTTTAAGCTGGGAGTTTCGCTTTGTTCATCATTAAACCCATTCATTTCTTTTGAGCTATTGATGTCCTTCAACAGCTGCCCTTGAATGCTCTGGTTGGATGATGGAAGCTCTTGAGAAAACCTATCGTTTGCTGATGGAGTTTGTTGCAGCAAGATTTTCACCTCCTCTCGCTTAATAGTAGCTTTCAAAGATCCGTTTCTTAATGTTTGTTCTTGATCTCCACTAGACTTCCTTAAGTGTGACTGCAAAAGAGTTTCTGGTCGAGCTTGTCTCATAATTGGTGCATCTTTGGGAGAGCTAAATGGGCCAGATGTGTGTGCTGGTTCTGTGTTTTTCAGAGAAAGAAAGTTGATTTCTGAAATATTTCCTTCTGCAAAAACATTTGAAGTTAGCCCTTGCTTTGTTTCCATATTATGGTCTCTTGTTTCTGTTCTAACATGATGAGGAGTCGCAGTGGTATTGAATACATTGTTCATTGCGGGGGATAAGCTTAGATTATATTGGATGATGTTCCATAGAGAATAATACGAAGCTGTGGTTCTTGCATCATTTGTTATCGGATGATCTCCTTTAGCTCTACCTGTTAAGGGAGGTCCTGTTATGTAAGACTCAGTCTTATCGCTTGTCTTGAGGAAGCTGAGCAATGGCTGAACTCTTTCATCGCTCTCTCTAGAAGTTTTAGCTTTGGAATCTGTTCTAGCAGCTATTTCATCCAACAGGACTTCCTGTGATTTTGCAGACCTCTCTCTCAAGCGTCTCCTGCAACCACGGGAATGCTGTAGACAGGCCATTGACTTTGTCCCATGTGTTGTCATTTCTGGGCTCTCTTGGTTTAGTTTTGACTGGTTCTCTTCTGGGTTAGAACTTATATTCTTCCCCAGGCCAGCTGGCTGCGATGGAGAGGTTCCTTCTAGGTGTAAAATATCTCCTTTCCCAGATAAATTTACCTGGGGAATCCTTAAAATTGACCTGTTTTGCGTAACATTTTGCTCCACATTCAGGACTCTATGGGAATTTGTAACACTGGTCTTACTGGATGCAGCTTTGAATTTGGGCAAAGATTCTTTTCCTGAGAGATGCTTATCTTGGTCTGTTTCTTGAAAATCTCCTGGGAGAGGCAAGCTATCTCTTCCAGTCTTAGTAGAAGAGAGATTTATAGAGAACCTGTCATTGTCATTTTCAATATCATTATCATGGAGAGACCTGTCCATAATATCAATCCATTTACCTGAACTCATCGCCTCCTCTCTCTTTGGAAATAAGGGTTTTTTTCCATTCAAAAGATTTGGCAACCCAACAGTTCGATTTATCTTGAGCTCCATAATCTTCTCCCTCTCATTACCCTGCGGAGTCTTCCTCAGAGGTTTTGCATTGATTGCTTCATTGTGGGGCACTGTATGAATATCGTTATGACCAAGAGAAAGAAGTTCGCTTACAGATGTAGCGTTTCCAGGACCATTAGTTGGCCCATGAATTCCTGCATCAAGAGCTTTTCTATCTAGATTGGCTGAACTTGCTAACGAAAGGTTATTATGACGTGATATTTCCTGTGCGAGTGGTGAGTTTTCTGAAGGAGAATGTTCTTCAAAACTTTGCTTCGGTAGAGGTTGTTCTTCGATGGAGAAAGCATCCATGGGCAACATGTCCAACAAGGGTTCATCCAAGGTTAAGGGTTCCCCAGGAGAGATGAGGGGGTGAGTGGAATTCTTGTTGTGGTTTTTTTTGAGAAGATGGTTAGATTGCTCAAGGCACTTCAGCCTTCCATCTTCTGAAAGTGAGGTAGCATTTGGGCATAGTTGGAGATGTCTACTTGTCTTGGAGAAACCTCTTGCCTGTAGGGTATTGGCTTCACCGATATAATCTGATGGAATGCCTTCATCATAGTAATCTTCATAGTCCTTGCCATCGTACTCTTCTTGGCGACATACAAAAATACTTAACTTAGCTCTCATTCCTTGTTTTCGAAAATTAGGATTCAAGCATCCCAGCATCCATTTGCCTGTCTCAGAGAAAAGGAAAAACAAAACCAAAGAAAAACCCAGAAATAAAATGAGAGGAAGACTTAAACAACATACACATTATATCAGAAATGCGTTATCTAGGACCTGGTATCTGAGTTAGTATGATCTGGAAACCGTGACGAAACCTTCAAAGGTTATTACCAAATTGTTGCAACTGGAGAAAAGGTTTAAGTCAGGGAGTGTGACCACTGATATGCCAGTCAGAAACCAAGAATGGCCTTCAGCCCTCAAACAGGGGCACACCTGTCAAATTTCTAGCAACATAAGAAATAAAGATTCATAATGAATCTCATTGGTCAATCTTTTTGTTGTCAAGGAGGTAAGAGCATTGTGAAAATGGAATAGTGAGCCCATTAAAGTGATTCTGAGAACTATTTAAATCCCTTTGTCATTGAATGCAAACTAGCTTGTTTTTTTTTCTATCTCAGACTGAATTGAAATGTCCATCATTTCATCATTAATAACATTTTCAATTACTCCCATTTTTTCCCCAATTCTAAAATCAGCCCTAAAGATCTCCCTATTTTGTATAACTCAGCATTGGTTGCACTTTCTGCTAGCTATAACTCTTAACTGTCGGATTTTAGGAAATATCTAAAAGTTGGGCTACTTTCTTTCCAGAAGTTTTTTTAATTGTGTCCTCTTTTATATCTGGGATTTGGATGAAGGGACTTAATGATATTATTTATTTATTTATTTATTTATTTATTTATTTATTTATTTATTTTATTTATTTGATTTGCCAATTGTTTACAAGATAATAAGTATAAGTGTATACATAGTTGTGAATACTTGAAATGGGTACATATAAGAAAAATAAAAGAATAAGAGAAACAATAGGACAGGGACGGTAGGCACGTTGGTGCGCTTATGCACCAACTTATATTGGTTTATAACTGGTACATTTTCACCCCGAGTATCAAGAGGACATCTGTTGGATTCCAATTTGTAGCAACATCTTCCCTGTTGTCAACGATCAATAAAGGTGGGAATTCTAGTTCATCAACCCCTGAAGGCACCAGGTTTTTCAAAGAACAATGGACGTCAACCTTACCTGGATTGTCCATGGACATGATAACCGTCTCTCCAGAGAAGGGGTAGACTGCCAGGACCTCCTCAGAGACAGTGTTGTGCTTAAAAGTGTTTCCAGAGAAGAAGACAGAGATGATCTCGCTCTGGGCACCCACGTTTAGGACATACCAATAGACCACCTGGTTCTGGCAGAGTTTCATTTGAAGATTATTAAAGACATACCCATTGATACCTGGAAGAAGAGTGAGGAAAAAATACTGATGATGAAGCCCAAAGAATTTCAATACTCGGTAGCATCCTAAAGCAGGATTTCCAACCCCCAGTCTGTGGACCAGCCCTGGGCCACGGTATGCCAGAAACTGGGCTGTGCAAACAAGCGAAGCTCCATCTGGGGATGCAACCTGTTGTGGTTCGCCGGCAGCCACTGCAGACGGCAGCGGAATCAGTCAGTGGGAGAGAATGGGGACAAGTCTGGGAGTCTGGAGAGGACTCAGACGAGAGTCCTGCTTCCAATGCAGAGATGGGGCCAGGACCATCTTGGAGTGGGGTGCTGACTCCGGTGCCACAGGAGTCTGGCAGCAGTGAGGCCAAGGAACAAGGGGAGCAGGTTCCCAGTGTGCATGTGTGCAGAGCTGCTAGAAGGTGAGAGCAGCTGAAGCAGAAGGGGCGACTCAGGAGTACGGCTTGGAGGTGATTGCCCCTCTCCTAAGGTATAAAGGAAAGGCAAAGGTAGAGAAACCTTTGCAGGAAGCAAAGTCATTCACTCTGTTCGGATTAATCCTTGAAGCTCTGTGTGGACTTTGTACTTCAATTGGTTTTTTACAATTAATTTGGCATTTTAGTTGTTGGCAGCAATTCAAAGGAGATAAAGGTGGGTGCTTATTTCGAGGGACTGTTTGGGACTCATTACGAGCTGGGAATGCAGATAATTCCCAGCCTTGAAATGAAACAAGAGTTTGGACTAAGTGTGTGATTAATTACGGTCACAGGAAGCCTTGGTCAGAACACAGACAGCATGTGAAACCATGCCCCCTCTGGTCCCTGGAAAAAACTCTCTCCATGGAACCAGTTCCCGGTGCCCAAAAGGTTGGGGCTGCTGCCCTTGGGGAATTGATCCAAGATATGTGGAAAAACCATGTCATCAAAGGCTGGACTACAATCTCATTACATCCATCCAGCACGACCTCTGCGAAGTCCAGATGCATCTAAAGAAGTGGGTCTAGATCTGGGGAAAGTTCATCTGATTATTGATCATGATTATCAGCATAATTACCATGTTATATCTCATCTTTTCCCAATGAAGTTGAGGTGGGTTATACAGAATTCATCCAAGAAGCTCCTTCAGAACATGAATAGAATAGAATAGAATAGAACAGAATAGAATAGAATAGAATAGAATAGAATAGAATAGAATAGAATAGAAATATTTATTGGCCAAGTGTGATTGGACATACAAGGAATTTGTCTTGGTGTAAATACTCTCAGCGTACATAAAAGAAAAGATACCTTCGTCAAGAGTCAAGAATCATAAAGTACGACACTTAATGATAGTCATAGGGTACAATAAGCAATCAAGTAGCATTATTAGATCTTCCACAACAGCTTCAGCTATGTGTAAGAAAGGCACATGTAACATCTTAACTTCCTTTCACTGTTCTTCACGCCACCTTTTAAAAAAAATCTGGAGCTACTCACTGTACATGACGTTGGATGCATAGAATTCAGGGTCTTGAGGCTTAATGTTGGCTGCATCGGAACAATATCGCTTGACATTCTCTGACAAGTACCAGCTCCAATTTTCATTAAAGACAGAAAACAGCACAAATCTTGCTTCATCGGCAATCATCTGAAGGGATGACAAAAGTAGAGGATTAGTGGGTCAGAATTTGGGTGAGGGAACTAGAGATTAAGATGCTGGACCAGGAAAGACCAATGATCCAAAAATGTATTTGCTGATCGTAAGATTGCCACTATCTTTCAAAATGATAACAGGGATGTCTCTGCTCTTTGAATAATGCCAGGCTATGGATCAAATGTTTCTAGAGAATTAGTTGCTGGTAAAACTGTATTTTCTTCTCCCAAAAATTGACCTCATTGAAGGACAAATAACCTTTTATTTATTTATTTATTTATTTGATTTGCCAATTGTTTACAAGATAATAAGTATAAATGTATACATAGTTGTGAATACATGAAATGGGTACATATAAGAAAAATAAAAGAATAAGAGAAACAATAGGACAGGGACGGTAGGCACGTTGGTGCGCTTATGCACGCCCCTACAGACCTCTTAGGAAAGGGGTGAGGTCAATAGTAGACAGTCTAAGGTTAAAGTTTTTGGGGTTTGGGGACAATCCTCTTTGCAACGGAAAGAACAGTAGTTCTAAGGGACGTGTCTTACTTTACCACTGTTGATAGTCAAGTGGCATCCTAAATCAGGGGATCGAAACATATTAGATGTGGGGCTCACTCTGGAGAGATTGAGAGATTTTAGCAGATGCAAAAGAACATAGCCATACTGTTGTGAAGCATCACCATGCTGATTATATTTATTCGCTGCTCTTATGAAATATTCCCCACCTCATTTTCCAGTTCCATTCTAGGTATAGTTTGGAAGTGAAATGGGCCTATTATCCGGTCTGCAAAGCCTGCAGAGGCTTTTTTTCAAGTCTCTGGGAGGCTGAAAAAGGCCTCAAACTGGCCGAAAATCAGCTGTGAGGTACAGTGCAGGTAAGGGGGTGGCAGGGGGTGGCGGCAGCAGGGGGATTGTGTGTGCATGTGCAGGGGCCATGGGAGAGCATGCACATTGTCTTCTGGGTGCTGGCAGGAGTCCAAAAAGTTTAGCCACCACTGATCTGGTCCAACCCCCTGCTCGAGGAGGAGAGTCTCTTCCAAATATTAGCCTCTACCCAGGATCGAACTCACAGCCTCCTGATTATAAGGTGAGAGCTCCACTTCTAGGCCACAAGAGCTGGGCTCAGGCCACTGGATCATGTGGAATAGGTAGGCTGTCTTGGATAATCATAAAAGCACTCGGTGAACTTCCATGACTGAATCCCAATCCAATCCTTTAGCCATTACACCAACCTTGGAAACCTGGCGAAAATGTAGCACCAGATACCCTGTTTATAAGATGCTTAAACAAGAGATCTGGAAAAAAAAGCTACAACATTTACTTGAAGTAACCCCACATGGATGGGACCAAGATCTACATCTTAACCCTTGAGGGCTTCCAAGAGATCTGAAGTCTCAATTCTCAAGAGAAGCATATCAAACCTACTACATCCAGTCATAATGTGTGGTGAACATCCCAGTTGTTTCTGCCACGGTATAGCAATCAACAAACCTGATTGCCTCTCTGATCCATGGATTCTTTGAAACAGATCAGGAGGGGTCCAATAAGCCCAGATGCTAAGTCTTTAGCCGGTTTGATTGAGCTGTAATAGTAGCGAGTCAGGCAACTGGGATCAGATCTGGTCGGCCCATCCTCTGGCATTATCTTCCACCTGTACGTGAACACCTGTTTGGGCCGTATCGGTACCACCTTCATATTCTGATCTAGGAAGAAACAAACCACAAAATCATACAGTTTAATTTCCTACTGGTTTGCTGCAGCCACGTTTGTTGCACAACTAAGGCACGGTGGCCTGGACAAGACATTATGCCAAGGGTCTTCAAACTTGGCAAGTGTAAGACTTGTGGACTTCAACTCCCAGAATTCCTGAGCTAACATGACTGGAGGAGGAATTCTGGGAGTTGAAGTCCACAAGTCTTAAAAGCTGTCAAGTTTGAAGTTCCCCTGCACTATGCTAAGCTACAAACCATGGCTTTAGAAAGCCCACTGGACTATATCATACCAAAATAAAACTTTAAACACTCTCATATTAGGTGATAAGGTATATATGCACATACAGCATCTGAGATAGGCAGCTATAGAAGTTCAACAAATAAATTTGCTCCCATAGCCTTCTACAATTCCACAAGAGGGCAGCAATGGTTTTTAGAAAGCTAGATAGTAATTTTGTTCATACACAGACAGACACAGAGAAAGAAAGAAAGAAAAGAAAGAAAGAAAGAAAGAAAGAAAGAAAGAAAGAAAGAAGGAAGGAAGGAAGGAAGGAAGGAAGGAAGGAAGAAAGAAAGAAAGAAAGAAAGAAAGAAAGAAAGAAAGAAAGAAAGAAAGAAAGAAAGAAAGAAAGAAAGAAAGAAAGAAGAGAGAGAGAGAGACAGAGAAAGAGAGAGAGAGACAGACAGAGACAGAGACAGAGACAGACAGAGAGAGAAAACAAAATGTGTGGAAGACAGATTTTATCGCCTTAGGGCAGAACAAATGGGGGTAATGGTTTGATTGGAAGAGAGCAGAGCTCTGCAAAAAACACCCCGGAATGAAGAAAAGGGCAAAAAAAAAAATGAATTTTAATGGAAATCTGCCCTTATTCCAAGAATCATACTATAGGTAGTCCTCGACTTACGACCACAATGGGAGCCCAATATTTCTGCGGTTAAGTGAGACATTTGTTAAGTGAGACCTGCTACATTTAACAACCTTTCTTGGCACAGTGGTTAAATGAACCATTGCAGTTGTTAGGTTAGTCACATGCTTGTTAAGTGAATCTGGCTTCCCCCATCGACTTCGCTTGTCAAAAGGTCGCAACAGGGGACCCCATGATCCCCAGGGACTCTGCAACCGTCATAAATACGAACCAATTATCAAGCATCTGAATTTTGGTCGCATGATCATGAGGATGTTGCAAAGGTCATAAGTCACATTTCCCAGTGCCGTTGCAACTTTGAACGGTCGCTGAATGTTATAAGTCGAGGACTATCCATAGACTTTAAAACTCATCACAAACTAGATGAGGCTGGTCTAATCTGCAATTTCAGGCTTGATATTCAAATAAACACATTCCTAGTTTTTGAAAGAAACAAAGCTAGTTTGAAAACTGGGGTCAGCTCTGACTGGAAGCAGCAGATATGAACCAGAAGAGGCACTATTCCTGTTTTCTCCTTCTATTAGCAGACAGAATAGATGATGTAACATTAAGCAAATAATGTTGGCCTCTTAGATTAGCTGCAGATGCTCAATTTATCATCCTCATCTTCATTTAATCACCCCATAATCCCTTCTGGGGTGGAGTCTGAGCAACCGAATGGAGCTAGCAGAGTGTTTTACTGGCCGGATGCTCTTCCTGTTGCCAATGCAGAGTTTTGTTCAGCAGATATGTTCTCAGTGTGGCCAGAGAGAGAAATATCTGCCTCTACCTAGGATCGAACTCACAGCCTCCTGAGGCGAGAGCTCCACCTCTAAACCACTGTACCATTCCCTACGCTTCATTTATCATGATGTTTGATTGAACACAGAACACAATCTTCAGACGGGCTTTGCAGATCAGGCTGAAGGCTCAGCCTGATCTGCAAACCAACTTGGCTTGTTTGACTCCTCCCTCCCTCACCCTACTTTCAGATTACATGTGAATGCAGCATGAGAGTCATCCCCACCGCCCTTCCACAGCCACTTCCCAAGTGATTCCCCACTTCCAACCGTCTTACGTCGGAGACTTCCGATAGGATGGAATGAAGTGACATTGGTGATTCCGTGAGGGTAAATGTTGTATGGCCGGCTGGCCAAATTCTTAAACACAATCTGAAACGAGACAGTTTGATATTCCATTCAGTCTCTTTGCAGCATTCCAGATGTGGAACAATAAAAGGTAAAGTAAAGGTTCCCCTCGTGCTAGTCGTTTCCGGCTCTAGAGGGCGATGCTCATCTCCGTTACAAAGCCGAAGAGCCAGCACTGTCCGAAGACGTCTCCGTGGTCCTGTGGCTGGCATGGCTAAATGCCGAAAGTGCACGGAATGCTGTCACCTTCCCACCAAAGTGGTCCCTATTTTTCTACTTGCATATTTTACCTGCTTTCGAACTGCTAGGTAGTGTTCTGACCTACACCCTTTTTCAACAAATCAAACACAATCCAAAGGGAACAGAAACCTTGCAATGCTTCTGCAAAATAATTAGCTGTGATAAGCACAAGCCTTGCTAAACTGTGCGAGACTTGCCAAAAGATAATAGACAAGAAATAATTTGCAATACAAGAATCTTCAAATACGAACTCAGGATACTGGAATGCCCATGAGGCTGGAGTTTCAAAACGTCTTTGCCTTCTGCAAAGTACGTTCCTTTCACAGCTGGCTTTTATCTTCTTGAAGGAGGGGCCATTACCTTGCAGCCTTACTCCCGAATCACCTGTGCTGTTGTAGCTGCTCTTTCCTGCGAGCAATCCTGCGTGCATGAGCACTTGGCACAGGCTCCTCACAGGAACCTCCTCATCACTGCTGCCAGCCCCCACAATCTTTGAAGGCAGCAGTCCACTCCCTAATGGTCCTGGCCCCTCATCTGAGTCCTCGCTCTCCTCAGCCATCCGCACCTGCTGCCGGCTAACCACAACAGGTTGGTAGAAGCTGGGACAAGTAACAGGAACTCACTCCCTTACGCGGCGCTAGGGATTCAAACCACCAAACTGCCGACCTTTCTGATTGACCAGCTCAGCGTCTGAGACACTGCGCCCCTACATGGAACAATATTATGTATCAAATCTACCAAAATAGAGAAATGAAGACCTGGGACCTTTCAAATCGTGTTTAACTCCAAATCTTATTAAAATTATTATTAAAATTATTATAAAATCTCACATTTTTGACAGTTGCAGCCTTCCAGAATCTATGGCATCCCGTTTTGCAACCTTCTTAGGAGAAAAGTTAACAGGGAAACTAGATTCACTTAACAACCATGTTACTAATTTAACAACTGCAGTGATTCTTTAATAAAGGTGGTCAGAAAAGTTGTAAAATGAGGCAAAACTCAGTTAACAAATGTCTCACTTAACATCATACGTTTTGGGCTCAATGTTGGTTGTAAGTGGAGGTCTACCTATATATTTTAACTTTCCAATGTTTTGCAATACTACATATTGCAGTGAAAAGAATGGAAAAGTTATATTCCTGGTGTCAACAAAAGATTTCTGGAAATGTGTGACTTCTCTGTTTTGGAAAAAGCAATATTTTCTACCAATCGAAAGATGCAGCAGTGGTGAGATTCAAAAATGTTTATTATCTGTTCTGTGGGCATGGCTTGGTGGGCGTGGTGTGGCTTGGTGGATGTGGTAGGGGAAGGACACTGCAAAATCCCCATTCCTTCTCCACCCCACTAACCTGCTTTCCAGCTCCATTCTCCTGTGCAGGGCAACCAAAGGAGACTCAGCCAATCAGCTGGGACTCGGGAGGTGGAGAATAGATGGAGGTGGAGCCAGTCAGAGGTGATATTTGTCGGTTCTCCGAACTCAAAATTTCCGCTACCAGTTCTCCAGAACTGGTCAGAACCTGCTGAATATCCACTTCTGAGATACAGCAATGTGTGTTATTATAGCAGAGGTTTTGGGGTACTGTATCTTACAACCAAAAGCATGTATTGTTGATATTATAGCAGTGAATATTGTAAAACCAAGGACTATAGGAAAGTATGGATATTCTTCCGCGTTTGTAGTTTAAATGTTTGAAAGTTACTTTTAGATCAGATTAAAGATTGTTTTGTTACCAAGAATAAATATCTTACATTTTTAACAAAGGTGCTTTTTTCAAGAGGCAAAACTGAACTTTCTGTTTTTTCTTTGAAGACATTTTGCTTCTCATCCAAGAAGCTTCTTCGGTTCTGACTGGATAGTGGGGAATGGAAGGATTTATACTCCTTGCAGACAGCTGGTCATTTGCATTCTTCTGCATCTCAAACTGAAGTGCAAATAGTTCCTGTAGTCTGCAATTTTTTCTGTGGTCTGCAATTTTCCACTCCCCAACCAGCCAGTCAGAGCTGAAGAAGCTTCTTGGATAAGAAGCAAAACGTCTTCAAAGAAAAACCAGAAAGTCCAATGACCTGGATGACTTTGGGACAACAAATGACCTGGATGACTGAAAAATCTCCATAGATTTCTTTGCATTTGTAATGTAATGCACATTTGTACAATGTGCATATATGAATGCTTGTTAGAAAGAAAGAGAAAGAGATCATGGTTGAACCTGGTCAACTGGTCGACTGAGAATCTCCATAGATAGTTACATTTTTAACAAATGAATGTGAACACACCACCTTTCATTAAATTTTTTTTCTCAGACTTCAGAATCATCTTAATTACCAGAGTTTCCCCCAAAATAAGACCCTGTCTTATATATTTTTTGCTACCAAAAAAGGCACCAGGTCTTATTTTGAGGGGATATCACCCACTGACTAACCTCACTTGCGTGCGTCACTCCTGGCCTCCTTTTCGCTTTCAGAGGCTTTCAGGATTTTCTTCTTCTGCAGCCGGCAATACTTTCCTGAAGGCCTCTGGAGCTGAGAACACAGTGTTGGATCGATCCAGAGCTTTGTTCTCAGCTCCAGAGGCCTTCAGGAAAGCCTTGCCAGCCTTGCTGGCTGCAGATCAAATGGGCCGGCAAGGCAGTTGTCGGGGTGCGCGAGGCCTGGCTAAAACTGTCCAAAGGTAAGTAGTAGGGCAGCTCCACGACCCCTCCATCCTCACTCTAGCTTAATTTTTACCCGTGCATTCTGGAGTGGGCAGGATCTTAATTAGGGCTTATTTTGGAGGGGGTAGGGCTTATTTTGGGCACACTTACCCGTGCACTCTGGAGTGGGCAGGATCTTAATTAGGGCTTATTTTGGAGGGGGTAGGGCTTATACTGGGCGCACGTGTAAAAATCAAGCTAGGACTTACTTTCAGGGTAGGTCATATTTTTGGGGAAACAGGGTAAATTGAGTGAATTTCTTAAGGAGCTGACCTCCTTCTATTCAAACTTTCATGGATTCTTGAAAACAGCTTGCTCAGTTGGTTTGCTTGTTTATTTATGCAATGCAATTATGGATCAATTACTCATTTCCCTCAAACTTGATAGAGTTTACAATCAATGAAAGCAATCAATTTACTGCTAATTAACTCAGGCAGACCTGGTGCGGTCAATATCAAGATTGATATGCTCTATTGGTGGGGGGAAATGAGATTCTTTAATGAATTGGTGGAAAAAAGCAGAACATTGGTGTAAAAGGTCTTCAATCCAACTGACTAAAAAAATGTGGGTAGACCAAACCTTTGGTGAACACAGTTTTTATTGATTCATATTACTGAATGGGCATTGTTCCAGCATCCTATTCACTCTTATAATGTTTAGTATCCTGTGCTATTTTAATGTTTTATCCTCTTAACGAAGAGGTATTGCTTTGAAATGCGTAGGAACTTAGTCATAGCAAAGTCTTTGTGGAATCAATTTGCCTCCTTTTTCATCTATTTAATAGGGTATACAAGTAGTCCTCAGGACCACAATTGAACCCAAAATTGATGTTGTTAAGTGAGTTCTGCCCCATTTTATGACTTTTCTTGCCACTTTTGTTAAGCGGATCATTGAGGTTCTTAAATTAGTAACACGGTCATTAAGTGAATCTGGTTTCCACATTGACTTTGCTTGTCAGAAGGTCGCAAACGGGGCCCCAGGATACTCCAACCGTCATAAATGTGAATTCCTTGTCAAGCATTTGAATGTAAATCACGTGGTTATGGCGATGTTGCAATGGTCATAAGTCGCTTTTTTCAGTGCCGTTGTAACTTTGAAGGGTCACTAAATGAACTCTTGTAAGTTAAAGACTACCTGTATTTCTTCTCTTGGCTCTCAACTTTCATGAATATCCCCGTGAGGTTGTATGCACAAGAGGTCCAAAATGATTCTTTGGAATCAATTTCAAAGGATGCCCAAGTCAACTTAATGGTTAAAGACAGCTGATAATCCTCAAATGTTTTCCACCCCAAAGAATAAATTATTCATTAATTTTATTGATTAGCCCTAGGGCCATATCAAAGTCCCAGAAACAAATTATTACTAAAATTTGATAAAAGCCATTTAAAATGGAATTGGATAAAATACAATTTAAAATGAAATTGGAATAAACTACAGTGTAAAAGGAAATTGGAATAAAATACAATAGTTTAAGATTTAGATAAAATATGATGAAATTAGATTTCGGTGTCACCCCTACAATCTACCCCAATCAGTCCCACATATGCAGATCAAAAAATAACTAAATGAACTGAACATTTCTGATAGAATTCATTAAAATTTTTAACAGATAACAGATAATCAGAGTTGGAAGGGACCTTGTAGGTCATCTAGTCCAACCCCCTGCCCAAGCAGGAGATCCTACACCATTTCTGACAGATGGGAGCCCAGTCTCTTCTTGAAAGTCTCAAGTGATGGTGCTCCCATAACTTTCAAAGGCAACTTCTGTTCCACGGGTTGATTGTTTTCCCTATCAGAAAATTCCTCCTTATTTCCAGGTTGAATGTCTCCTGGTTCAGTTTCCATCCATTATTCCTTGTCTGGCCTTTGGGTGCTTTAGAAAATAGCTTGACCCCCTCCTCTCTGTGGCAGCCCCTCTAATATTGGAGCACTGCTATCCTGTCTCCCCTGGTCCTTCTCTTCGCTAGACTAGCCATGCCCAGTTCCTGCAGCTGTTCTTCATATGTTTTAGTCTCCAGTCCCCTAATCATCCTGGTTGATAAGGAAACTACACAAGGATCCTTCTGTATTTTTGATCGTGGAGCCTTGGCTGCTCATCAAAGACTGTCTACTAGACAATGGAAGAGCCAACCTTCTGAAGTCATGGATATTCCATCAACTGGAGGCTTCCAAGAAAAGATTGGACAGCCCTTGATCTGGAATGATCTGAGGATTCCTTTCAAGATCCCATCCATTCCAAGCCCAGGGTTCCATGATCATTCAAGAGCCAAAGGATTCCCAGACTGAGCCAAGAGGATATGTCTACATGGCGCCAATATTTCTCTATTGCTCATGAGAACATTTCTCGGAGGAGAGCATCTAATCAACTTACAACAAACTCGTCACCAACTTCTCCTTGCAGGACTGGTCCCAGGAGGCCCAAATGATCTGCTTTGGGTGCCTTCTGCTTGTTGAAAGTCCCATCCTCGTATTCCACAAACATTGCTTTCTTGTACTTGGACCCGATCCGCTGGGGGCCACTTTCCAGAGATTTGCTATAAGTGCTACAGAGGAGAAGAGAACACCAGGGATAGAACGCAAGAGAATGTTAGGTCGGTAATGATTTCACAATTCCCTAATTAATCAAATGCCTATTTACCGATTATTTATAGCATCGTTGAAATGCTAAGGTGCTTAAATGAAATGTTCGGTATATTGCTTGCGTTGCTCCCAGACCATAATTTTCCAACTTGGTGTTTTCCATACTGCCATAACCTGATCCCTCCTCCTAAACTCATCATGTTAGATTAAAGAATTAGCACTTTCTTTTCACTTCTTTTCACAGGGGTGTCAAACTCAATTTAATTGAGGGACACATTAGAGTTGTGTTTGATCCAGTGGTGGGATTCAAAATTGTTTACTACAGATTCTGTGGGCGTGGCTTAGTGGGCATGGCAGGGGAAGGATACTGTAAAATCTCCATTTCCACCCCACTCCAGGGGAAGGAAATTGTAAAATCCCCATTCCATCCGACTCCTGGGGGAAGGTTACCGCCGGTTCTCCGAACTATTCAAAATTTCTGCTACTGGTTCTCCAGAACTGGTGAGAACCTGCTGAACACCACCTCTTACTGTCCATTTACCATCCACCTGTGGCTTTACTCCCAAGTCGACCCTTGTTCCTTAGCTGTTCCCTTCTTCTGGCAGCTCTGCGCGTGCACTCACTGGGAACAGGCTCCAGCTGTTCTTCTGCCCCACTGATCTCCAACTCCAAAGGGAGCTGATAACTGTCGGACGGCCCTGGCCCCATCTCTGCCTCCGACACAGACCCTCATCAGAGCCTTCCCCAAACTCCAGGACTGGCTCATGTTCCTCCCCAACCGCCTTATTGTCCAAATCTGCTGCCAGCTCTGCCGGCTGCTGGCGGGGCAACAACAAGACTTTCCTTATGAATTAAAGGAATTTCTAGCAGATCCTATAACTATCGGGAAGGAAACAGGACTGTTGCAAAAGTTAACCCAAGAAAGATAGAAGTCTGACAAAGATTTATTCCATCTTAGTTATGCTAGGTATAAGCTGAGTTGCAGAATTACAATAGTTCTTTAAAGAGTGTACTTTACTATCGATAAAAAGTCTTCCTTGTTTCTGAGTTTGCCCTTCACAAAAGGCTTGATAGAAACATCATAACTGCTTGAGGTGATTTACCTGTCCAGGTGAGTGGGCTTCACTGGGGCGTAGTCCCAATCACCTTCCTCCGCAGCAATATAATGCGTCCAAATCAGAGGTCGTCTTTTGGCCCGAGAACGCCCAACAATCCTTGGTGAAAATTCATCCAAGTCTATCACTGTGCTTTCCATATCCTCTTCCCCATATTCATCATAATAGTCCTCACTTGACGACGGCTCTGCTAGCCTCAGCTTCTTCTCAATAAGTTCTGGACAAACTTCCACTTGGATTAAGGCTTCCATGCCAGCTGAAAGTCAACGATAAACCAGATGTTAGCCAAGTTTCACTTTCTTTTTGTTGGAAGCAAGGTTTAGTGCAGTGATGGCTAACCTTTTCCTCGTCGCATGCCAAAAGTGTGTGTGCGCATGCGTGTGTGCCTCCACCCATAATGCAATGCACATGCAACCCCTCCTGCACATGCACCACATGCCTCTACACATGTGCGCATGACCCCCTGTGCCACACACCTCTGTGCATGCACATGTGCCCCCTGTGTGACCCCCACCCCTGCACATGCGTGCATCTCCTGTGTGTGTGTTTTTCCCTGCACATGCATGCCAGATACCCAACAATCAGCTGGCTGGCGGGGGCCACGCACATGTGCAGTAGGGCTGTTCTGGGTGACCTCTCATGTGGCGGCAGAAATGGCTCTGCGTGCCACTTCCGGCACAGGTGCCATAGCAGGGGTGGGATTCTATCAGTTTGCACCTATTCGCTAGAACCGGTTGTTAACATTCTAAGCAGTTCGGAGAACCGGTTGTTAGAAGAAATTACTGCCTAATCCTGTAAGGAAGGCAGGAAGGAAACATTCTGGTGTTGCTAAAGAAACTGCCTCTCCGTTAACCCTTTTTACATTCTTGGTGGGACTAGACTTCCTGTCTCAGGAACTTCTCTGGAGTTTTTTCCCCCTCCTTTGATGGTACTTTGTTTATGTGGAGTGACCATTCAAAGTTACAATGGCACTGAAAAAAGTGACTTATGACTATTTTTCACACTTAACGACTGTTGCAGCATCCCCACAGTCATGAGAGGCCAGGCGAGGAGATGCATGCCTTGATGTGAGTGATATTGAGTTGGCCACGCCCAGCCAATAACATGACCACCAAGCTACGCCCACCCAGTCACATGACCACCAAGCCATGCCCACCAACTAAGCCACGCCCACAGACCGGTTGTTAAAAAAATTGAATCCCACCCCTGTGCCATAGGTTCACCATCCCGGGATTAGTGCTTGCTAAGACAGTCAACCTGCACTTCAGATCTGGTGTATATTACTTCCAGATTGCATGTTTACTGAATGTTCCTTTTTCCTACAACATGATCTCGCCAGTGGTGGGATTAAATTTTTTTTTACTACCGGTTCTGTGGACGTGGCTTGGTGGGCATGGCAGGGGAAGGATACTGCAAAGTCCCCATTCCGTCCCTACCCCACTAACCTGCTTTCCAGCTCCCTTTTCTTGTGCAGGGCAACCAAAGAAGACCCAGCCAATTAGCTGGGATTTGGGAGGCAGAGAATAGATGGGGGCGGGGCCAGTCATAGGTGGGATTTGCTGGTTCTCCGAACTACTCAAAATTTCCGCTACCGGTTCTCCAGAACTGATCAGAACCTGCTGAATACCACCTCTGGATCTGGCACAACACATTTTTAAAATATATATATATATATATTTATTATGTTTTGTCAATGGGAATAAAATACAAAGCAGAAAAAAAAAGACCTGGGAAAAAAATATATACATCCAACCATAACAATAACAACAAAAAAGAAAAAAAATGTATACAAAACAGGGGGGAAAAGACCCAAAAAAGGAAATAAGTCCAAATTAAACATAGGAAAAAATCTACCTTAGTGGATGCTGAAAAGAATTTAAAAAAACAACAACAACAAATTCTTCTCCCCTTACATAATGGATCTGCAAATAGTTGTGAGCTGTCTCATTCTTATTTAGCAAGAAAAATATATTATATAAACAAATATTTCTACCTAAGAATCGAACTGACCCAATATCTAACATATACAGTATATAATATTTACATTAGGATCGCAAGATCTGGTTTGCCACGCTGAATCAAATTTTTGCAAGGAGTTTGAGAGTCTTGAAGCAGCAGCAGCAAGGAGCCATGGCCAAATCAAAGAAGAATTGGCCACTGCTTTGGGCCTAATTGAATTTGATGTGAAAATCCACAGTCAGATGCCCATGTTCCAGCAATACCTGCAGAGAACTGAATTTGAGAGCCTTTCTTTGGATTCTTTCACAGATGGTTGCTATAATTTGGGGAAGCTTGTAAGTGCCAAAATGCTTCCTGTGTTGGGCATGGCCAAAGGCAAAGATTTGAGAAAAGGAAACTGAAAATCTCTCTAGCAACCTTAGTGTACTTTGGTCCTTTAACAGGCAGATAAACACCTAAAGCAATAGTTCTCAATAATATTTGTTTTCTAAGAAGTCTCATGCAACCCAGGAAGGATCCAAAGGAATGATTTGAAATAGATTTGTACTTTGTTTTGAAATCTACATATAATTATGCATTTTTTAAAAAACTAAAATATTTTTTTTAATTAGGTAGGGCAAGGATTTTAGTAGACACCCAAAAAGAGATTCCTCTGAATTGATACAGGATGTGTCTACAAGCACAAACTGTTTAAAGCAAAGGTCTTCATACTTGACAGCTTTAAGACTTGTGGACTTCAACTCCCAGAATTCCTCCTCCAGTCATGTTAGCTCAGGAATTCTGGGAGTTGAAGTCCACAACTCTTAAATTTCCCAAGTTTGAAGACCCTTGGTTTTAAAGCCTACCGTTTACGTTTATGTTAAATGGAAAATGATAGAGTCTCGTTCTGTATCTTTGACACCATCAATCATCATCTTCTTTCAAAGACTCCATAATCCCTTGTGTGGTAGAGTCTGGTTAACTGAATGGGGCTGAGTGTTTACTGACCGGATGCCCTTCCTGTTGCCAATGAGGAGGATTTTCCCCCCAGCAGATATATTCTTATTGTGCCCAGAGAGAGAAATATCTGCCTCTACCTAGGATCAAACTCACTGTTGTGGTTTGCCAGTAGCCAGTGAGGTCGGCAGAGGTATCGGACAGTGGGGACGAAAGGGGACCAGTCAGGGAGTCTGGAGAGGACTCGGACAAGGGTCCTGCGTCCGATGCAGAGATGCGGCCAGGACCATCTGGGAGTGGGGAGCTGCCTTCAGAGCCTTAGGAAACTGGCAACAGTGAAGCAGAGGACCCCGGGGAGCCTGTTCCCAGTGCGCGTGTGCGCAGGGCTGCTAGAAGGTGAGAGTAGCTGAAGCAGAAGGAGTGACTCGGGAGTAAGGCTGGGAGGTGATTGCCCCTCCCCTAAGGGATAAAAGTCAGACCTCAATGACGAAGAGCTTTGCAGGAAGCAAAGCAGTTCAGTAATCTCCAAGTCCGTCTTGAAGCTCTGTACTCTGGTCGTTTTTTTCCGAGTTTTTGGGTTGGTTTATGTTAAGCCTTAATTGGACATCTGTTTGTTGGCAAGTATTCTACAGCAGGGGTTGGCAACCTTTTGGATCTCAGGGACCACCGAGCTCGTCATTTTAAATCCCATGGACCAGAGACCCTGGGAAAATCCCCAAAAAAGTCTGCAGGAAAATTCCCCATCTGATTTTCCTACCGATCGATCATTCATTATTTGGGATTGCAGGATACCGTTTCCAGCTCCGTTCTCAGGAGAGAGAGAGAGAGAGACTTTTGGCTTCATGCAAGGAAAGCAGCAGAAGCAGCAGAAGTTTTCCTTTCTCTTCCCCAAAATCTGCCAGAAATGAGTCTTTGTGAGACTTGTTGCACTGGCACAGCCTCTTGGGGTAGGATGCCTTGCAGGGTCCCAAAGACTGTGTGCGTCGCATTAAAATAGGTTTTGCTTTTAAATTCAATTTGTGTTTTGTTAAGTTTGATGAAGCCTGGGTCAGAACACTCACAACCTCCTGATTGTGAGGTGAGAGGTCCACCCCTAGGCCACCGTACCGCTCTGATGCCATCAATCATGTTGTTTAATTTCTTAAAACAGGTACCTTGCTGATGTGATGGAATCTGGCAGAACATCCGAAATGTGCCGTTGGTTCTGGGTGTCGTCTCAGCTGTGAGGAAAATGGCGGGGGAGATATCCAGAGTGGCAAGGCGATGTTCTCTCACCAGAAAACTGTGACCCTCAAAAAGTATGGAGTGAACTTCAGGCTGGCTGCCCAGGCTAATGACATACCAATAGACAGGCCTCTTCTCACACAGCCTGAGATCTGCAGGTAAAGAAAAGAACAACGTTTTAGGTGAGATGCTTAGTAATACTCAAGGCAACGTGCAGGAGTGCAAGCTTCCAACTTCGTATTTTCAAACCAAGCAAGGAATCCAAATTCAAATTAGCACTCAAAACTTGCCCTTCACAGTATTATGCCCTGCAATTTGCTAATAATGACAATCAACAGTGATACAAATATATTGGGAATCAATGCATTTGCTCCTAGAAATAGTGTGACAAAATGCATTATATTAGGGCAAATGAAAAATGCATGCGTTGGTAGAAATGTAAACGAATGTGAATACTTAGAGCAAAACTTGCAAAATAAATGTTCAAGAGTGATAAACGAAGACGGACAGACAGTCACAAAAAATGAAGAACGGAAAGCATCTTTGAAAGAGTTGTCTTTTCTTATCATTTTATTCATTCATTTTATTTCTAGTTCATTCAGTTGATTATTGTTAAGTGACATGATCCGAATGGTTCTTTGAGCAATCCCAGAGATGTCTTCCAGTTATATCAGACAGACAAAGACCAAAAAATTCTTCAAGTTGTGAGAAATAGAAATATTCCACATTTTGATCGATCTACTGTATCTATCTATCTATCTATCTATCTATCTATCTATCTATCTATCTATCATCTACCTACCTACCTACCTACTCTATCTATCTATCTATCTATCTATCTATCTATCTATCTATCTATCTATCTATCATCTACCTACCTACCTACCTATGTATCTATCATCTATCTATCTATCTATCTATCTATCTATCTATCTATCTATCTATCTATCTATCTATCTATCTATCTATCTATCATCTACCTACCTACCTACCTACTGTATCTATCTATCTATCTATCTATCTATCTATCTATCTATCTATCTATCTATCTATCTATGTATCTATCTATCTATCTATCTATCTATCTATCTACCTACCTACCTACCTACCTACCTACCTATCTATCTATCATCCATCACATATATATGGCCTATCTCCAATGTCATGTATTGGCTAACATGGTTTATCAAACGTGCTGTCCTTTTTGCCAGGCTCTTACCAGGCAGAGAAGAATGACTGAACCCATTGATGGTATGAAACTGATGTTGAGTCAACGGAGACTGTGAGTTTCCTCTGATGTGAGAAGGAGAATACCAGCTCTTGTCTGATGGAGGCATTGAAGAGGGAGAGAGAAGGATGCAAGTTTAATTGAGTTTAATTCAAGGAACTCCAAATTGTCAAGAAAAGAGCCCACCATTATCCACTGTTTCTGCCCTACAGGCCCATTTTAGGAAAATCAGAATTAGACACCACGTTAAACCTTTTCAGGTAGAACTTATCACCAGTTTCCTACAGGGCAGGAGGAATTAGTTTTGGAAGACAAACAGTCCTTGGCCATAAACCATGTAATTGGTATCCTGTTTTTCTGTCCAGTTCTGCACCCTTATATAGTGTAGAAGCCAGTCCTAAACTAGAATAAAAATGAAATAAGAATCCCCTTGGAATCTGCTAAATTAGATAGCACAATATGCAAATAACCAAGAGATGCAATCTAGAACAGGGGTCTCAACCTTGACAACTTTAAGACTTGTGGACTTCAACTCCCACTTAATTCTGGGAGTTGAAGTCCACAAGTTTTAAAGTTGCCAAGGTTGGAGACCCCAATCTAGAATATTGGTTGGACATGAAGAATTAGGAACAAGCGAAGCCTAAATCCTACAGGAAGGTGTATTAACCGCTGATGACTTTATTCAATAGAATAAAAACACAAGTACAGGTTGAGCATAAGCATATTCTTTTCTCTCCTTCCCCCTCATTCTTCTCTTACCTTCATCAAATACAGAAAACAGCAGCACAAATTCTTGTATTTTTCCCCTGGATTTTATACTCATCAAAGCTCCTGCAAAGGAGAAACTCGGTAGAACCATCAAAACAAAATGACACAAAGACTTTCCACAGATTTTTTAAACCAGATGACAATTTTCTAAACTGGTGCAAAACAGGAATCCTAAAACATCTTAACTGTCTTCTACTACATCACCTGAAGGCTCATCCATGTTATACTCAGGTAGCTAGACTTTGGAAGGACTTACAAGTTCATGGAGTAGTTTTATTTCTCAGTCCTTACACACTCTATATTATGCTCTGTGCAATAATGATGTTTTCCCCTAATTTCACAGTGCTATCATAACTAAAATCATGCATGAGATAATACATGGGATTAAACTGGAATGTTTCAGAAAAAAATGCTGTCTAAATGCCAGGTGTTATGGTAGGAGCATATTTGGAATGTCATACAAAGGATTATCTTGCTTTTCCAGGAAGAAAACAAGATTTTTGAAGTGCCCACATTGGGTTTGCAAGTGAATCTGGTATGAATATAGGGACAAAAAATGACTTGATGAATGCTAGCAGGTCCATGTGAATCTGAAGAAAGTCTGGAATATGGATAAGTAGTTCTCAAGATGTCCCAAAGGTGCTTTTTTAACTGTGACCTGGATGATTGAGAATCTTCAATAGACTCTCAAGAAGATGGTTTACTTCCAGAACCTGATCTCACCTGGCTTACAGACCAACAGTGGTCCAATCAATCCAGAATTAATATCCTTGACGCTGTCCACATGAGAGGAGTAGGCATAAGTTAAACAGTGTGTGTCCGATCCGGTTGGCCCTTGATCTTCTAAGATCTCCCACACATAGACATGGGTGTGACCAGGTTCCACAGCATCGTCTTCTTTCTCTAGCTGGCTGGTCAGATCTTCATAGCCTGCCCCTGAAAAGATATAGGAATAGAATTCTTTATTGGCTGAGGGTGATTGGACACACAAGGAATTGGCCTTAGTGCAAATGCTCTCAGTGTACATAAAAGAAAAGATACATTCGTCAAGAGTCAAGAATCAGAAGGTACAGCACTTAATGGTAGTCATAGGGTACAATAAGCAATCAAATCATACTAGGAAACAGCCAATATAAATCATAAGGATACAAGCAGGGGTGGGATTCTACCAGTTCACACTTATTCGCTAGAACCGGTTGTTAACATTCTAAGCAGTTCGGAGAACCGGTTGTTAGAAGAAATTACTGGCCTAATCCTGTAAGGAAGGCAGGAAGGAAACATTCTGGTGTTGCTTACAGAAACTCTCCGTTAACCCTTTTTACATTCTTGGCAGGACTAGACTTCCTGTTTCAGGAATTTCTCTGGAGTTCTTTTTCCCTCCTTTGCTGGTACTTTGCTTGTGTGGAGTGACCATTCAAAGTTACAATGGCACTGAAAAAAGTGACTTATGACCCTTTTTCACACTTACAACTGTTGCAGCATCCCCACAGTCATGAGAGGCCAGGCGAGGAGATGCATGCCTCAATGTGAATGACATTGAGTTGGCCATGCCCAGCCAATAACATGACCATCAAGCCACGCCCACCAACTAAGCCACGCCCACAGAACTGATTGTTAAAAAGTTTAAATCCCACCCCTGGATACAAGCAACAAAGTTACAGTCATACAGTTACAAGTGGGAGTGGATGGGTGATAAGGCATGATGAGAAGATTAGTAGTAATAATAGTGCAGACTTTGTAAATAGTTGGACAGTGTTGAGGGAATTGTTTAGCAGAGTGATGGCATCCGGGAACAAACTGTCCTTGTGTCTAGTTGTTCTGGTGTGCAGGGTTCTATAGCGTCATTTTGAAGGTAGGAGATGGAACAGTTTATGTCCAGGATGTGAGGGGTCTGTAGATATTTTCACAGCCCTCTTTTTGACTCGTGCAGTATACAGGTCCTCAATGGAAGGCAGGTTGGTAGCAATTGTTTTTTTTTCTGCAGTCCTAATTATCTTTTGAAGTCTGTGTCTGTCTTGTTGGGTTGCAGAACCAAACCAGACAGTTATAGAGGTGCAGATGACAGACTCAATAATTTTTCTGTAGAAGCACTGTCATCCATGCTTTAAGTGGTTGACAGAATCAGCCTCTTGTCTCCAAACAATCTGGGTCCTTATTTTCCTGACCTTGGACGGATGGAAGGCTGAGTCAACCTTGAGCCGGTCAGGATCGAACTGCCGAACTGTTGGCAGCCGGCAGTCAGCAGAATTAGCCTGCAATACTGCATTTTAACCACTGCACCTCTAGCCAACAGTGGAAAGAATTTGAAGAGCATGCAGGAGGGACAATTGGGGTGTTGTTCTCACCTTCAGAAGCTTTCCAGTAAGATACACCTTTGGCATGGATATTGAAGGGACGGGAAGCCATATTCTTAAAGGTCACGACCACCTTGTCATAGATTTCGGCTTGGACGATGGGCCCCAAAAGACCTGATGGAAAGAAGAAAAATTGGTACAGGCTGAGCTTCTGCTGATTGCAAAGGAAAGACGCAGAGGTGGAATTCAGCCAGTTCTGACCAGTTCTGGAGAACCGGTAGCGGAAATTTTGAGTAGTTCGGAGAACCGGCAAACGCCACCTCTTGACTGGCCCCGCCAACCCCATCTATTCTCTGCCTCCCGAGTCCCAGCTGATCGGCTGGGTCTCCTTTGGCTGCCCTGCACAGGAGAACGGAGCTGGAAAGCAGGTTAGTGGGGTGGGGAGGGAATGGGGATTTTGCAGTCTCCTTCCCTTGCCATGCCCACCAAGCTATGCCCACCAAGCCATGCCCACAGAAATAGTAGTGAATTTTTTTGAATGCCACCACTGGAAAGATGAGGTGGGAATTGGGATCTGGATCTCTCCTCCATCCCCTCTGACACTGAGCAGGGAGAAATTCCAAGGATGGGTTTGGATTTCTTTGAGTGAAAGTGACCCGCTCTTTCTTTCTTTACAAATACTTGAAAACCTTCGATTCACACACCACTATTATAGGTTCACAGCTACTATTACGTCATCATCTGCTGACTGAATTTCTTTTCCTGGGATAAATCTTCCTCAAGTACATACGTAGCTTGTTCTCATTCACAAACCCAGGTAAACAAGGCATACATAATTTTCCAGCCTTCTCTTGCTCTTTTAATTTCCTTATATTGGGTAAGCAAATACACATTATTAATGTAGAGGAGTTGTTGTTTGTCATTTCATTGCTTTTAACGTGTGGCAACACATCGGTAAATACACCTGAAGCTAATGTAGCTGTTTCACTAACAATTATCAAGATGTTCTCCCCACCTCTTCCCAGTTAGTAAATAAGATAATATCTTTTGCACGTGCAATTCTGCTTCCCGAATAGTCTTCTAAAAAGTTGCATGGACTCTGCATTATAGCAATCAAACAACTTAAGACATTTTTAAGTGCAGCAATAACTCCAGTAAGTTTCCCCAATTGAGCTGGGAATCTTGTAAGCAAAAAAAAACCCAGACTCTTTAGCTTACCCATCCAAGCAGGTTTGGGTTTTACTTCTCTGAACGTAGAATCTGTATATTCCAAATAAATTGCCTTCTTATATGGATGGCCTGAGGTGGAGGAAGACAACCTGAGAAATTAAAAAAGAGTTAGTCAAAGAAGAGAATTGAGACTAGGGTCTGCATTTCAAATCCTGCACGGTTATGAGGAACAGATTAACAGTCACCGTGGAACGCCCCAAGTTTATTAATTTACAGGTTAACAGAGTTGGAAGGGACCTTTTAGGTCATCTAGTCCAACCCAAGCAGGGGACCCTACACCATTTCTGACAAATGGCAGTCCAGTCTTTGCTTGAAGGCCTCCAGTGATGAAGCTCCCACAACTTCTGAAGGCAACTTCTGTTCCATGGCTTGATTGTTCTCACTGTCAGAAAATGTCTAGGTTGAATCTCTCCTTGATCAAGTTCCATCCATTATTCCTTGTCTGGCCTTTGAGTGCCTTGTTATGTTCTTGCTTTGCTGAGAGTTAGCTTAAACTAAAACCAAATGCCCCCATCTCTGTGTGCAGCTGTTCCTACGTGATGAGGACCCACCAGAGTGGTGGCTTGGAGCATCTTCCACAACAGTATTCTCAAGATATCCAGGACAGGTCCCAAGTATCTGAGATTGGCGTTGATCACAATGGATTCAAATCACTGCTCATTTCAGCTTCCTAGTATCCTGAGATTAATCCCTAACTCATCTTCCAAAGCCATTTAAACCATCCTGATTCTATCAAGCCCAAGAATGATATACAACAATCTAGCCAAAGATCAGTTCTTTAAAGGCTCACACCAGTAGACAGAATCTTGCCAGACTAAACTTATACTAAAAGTAAACATTTCCTTGTCCAGTCATGTCTGACACTAGGGCAGGGGTGGGCAAACTACGGCCCGCGGGCCACATCCGGCCCGTTGGTCTGTCCAATGTGGCCCGCCCCTGAAAAAAAATCGCTGCCATTGGTCTGTCCAATCCGGCCCGCCCCTGAAAAAAAATCGCTGCCATTGGTCTGTCCAATCCGGCCCGCCCCTGAAAAAAATCGCTGCCATTGGTCTGTCCAATCCGGCCCGCCCTGAAAAAAAAATCGCTGGGCGTGGCGTAATTGCCCTGTGCCGCGTGGCCCCCAAAGCTGCAAAACAGTGCGGAGCGATCTAGGGATAGGAAAGAAAGAAATTTGCAAAGGCCTCGGCTGGGAGTTCGAAATCACCTTCGAGTACGACCTCTCCGAAGGTGAGTCCCCGCCGATCCCCTTTTTTTCCGGGGCTTCCAGGCTTAAACTTTGCAAAGGCAAAGCTTGCAGGCTGGAGCGTCTTCCCGCCGAGGAGCGGAAGGGTTCCACCCGGTGGGTGGGGCGGGCTGCTTGGAGCCACCTAAAGCTAGGCCACTGCTGGTGGAGCTTTGCCCTGCCTTGGTGCCCTGTTTCCCGGCTCGGCGGTCCTGCTCGGGCGGCACTTTAAAAGCCTGCTTCCAGCACCCGAGCAACTTCCCAGCAACTTTCGGCTTCGTTTTAACTCGCGGGCGCTCACGCCTGGCCCCGAGCCGCGGCGGAAGGGAAGCCCAGCAGGCGAGCGGGCAGGCTGCTTGGAGGAGGCTCCGGGCTTCCCCTCCGCCAGGCGCGGCGCCCGCGAGTTAAAAGGAAGCCGAAGTTGCTGGGAAGTTGCTGAGGTGCTGGGAGCAGGCTTTTAAAGTGCCGCCGAGCAAAGTTTAAGCAGCCCGCCCGCCCACGGGCAGAACCCTTCCCGCTCCTCGGCGGGAAGACGCTCCAGCCTACAAACTTTGCCTTTGCAAAGCCCTGGAAAATCGAGCAACTTCCCAGCAACTTTCGGCTTCCTTTTAACTCGCTGGGCGCTCGCGCCTGGCCCCGAGCGCGCGGCGGAAGGGAAGCCCGGCAGGCAGGCAGGCAGGCTGCTTGGAGGAGGCTCCGGGCTTCCCTCCGCCAGGCACGAGCGCCTGCGAGTTAAAAGGAAGCCGAAAGTTGCTGGGAAGTTGCTTGGGTTTCCGGGCTTCAGGCTTAAACTTTGCAAAGGCAAAGTTTGCAGGCTGGAGCGTCTTCCCGCCGAGGAGCAGGAAGGGTTCTGCCCGGCGGGTGGGCGGGCTGCTTAAACTGTGCTTGGGCGGCACTTTAAAGCCTGCTCCCAGCACCCGAGCAACTTCCCAGCAACTTTCGGCTTCCTTTAACTCGCGGGCACTTGCGCCTGGCCCCGAGCCGCGCGGCAGAGGGGAAGCCCGGTGGGCGGGCAGGCTGCTTGGAGGAGGCGACCGGCGGTGCTCCAGCAGCAGCAAGAGGCAGTTTCACCCGGGCTCCACTCAGGTGTCCGGCTGGGGCTGTCAGGAGTTGCTACCGCCGGCGCAGCTCCGTGCAGCTCAGTCCCGCGTTGCCTTGGGAAGGAAAAGGCAAAACCAGGAGCCGCTGAGCCTGAGCCTCCGGTGCCGCTGCTCCGTTGCAAAGCACCGCCGTGGCTTTTCCTTTTTGCCTTTCCTTCCCGAGGCAACGCGGGACTGGAGCCGCGTGAGTCGCGCCGCGGTAGCAACTCCTGACTCAGAGGGCCTCCGAGGGGGGGAGCCTCCGAGGGGAGGGGAAGGAGGAGAAGAGGGGGGGGGAGGGGGGGCGATTCCCAAAAAATCTTGTGCTGACCCGGCCCGTCTGTCAAATTTTAAAAGTCAATGCGGCCCCCGAGCCAAAAAGTTTGCCCACCCCTGCACTAGGGACTTCAACTCAGTCCTCACCCATCATTACCCAACGGTCCCAGGTTTGCAGTGTGGGGTACAACACCCAGTTTGGGAAGGTTGAAAAAGCTGGGAAGAGAAAAAGGAGAAACTTGATGTGTAGCACAAAGATATATCAAAGCAATGTCTCTTTCATGTTGCTTTGTCTGGTTTCTGCTCCATAGTCACAATCCTGGAGTTTTTCTGGCAATAGTAGGAAAGTATTGCTTTCTTTTGGAATGCTTCCTTGCCTCCACTTAATCCAGATTCATGGGTGTTGATTCAATACCTAACAAGACTAATTCCAGTTTCATTTTTTTCCAAAACTAGCCCAGGTCAACTAGGTGCCGCTACCTACAGTGATGTAAAGTTATAGGACAGTGATGACTAACCTTTTGGGCACTGAGTGCCCAAAGCACATGCGCACCCCCAAAATGCAATATACGCACATCCCTAACCCTACCCTCATGCATACACGTGCATACCCTGCGCAATTGTGCCACCTCCCATGCATGCACAGCAGAGACCTGAAAATCAACTGGCCAGCAGAAGGCACGCACATGCATGCATGGCAAGGCTCAGGTGGGGTGATGGCTCGCATGCCCACAGAGAGGGCTCTGTGTGCCACCTATGGCATGTTTGTGCCAAAAGTGGCACACATACATGCCATAGGTCCGCCATCATGGTTATAGGACATCTCAAATTTAGGATTTGCAAATAGGCTTTGCAACCACACCCTGGTAGCATTATTGGGGCATTTAGAGAAATGTTCCAGGTTTGAGGGCTCTCCTTTTACCTCCCCTGTAATCTCCAGCCCATTGGAAATTACACTGCCTCAAGAAACTCAACTGTTTCAGGTGCATTGTTTGGAGCGTACCATGCCAAGGGTAGATGGCCAGGTGAAACACTTCACCCGAATACTATTTTTTTGTTAATGAGGGGTCCTTGGTGGTTTTCTTGAAGGCGTTTCATGACCCAACTAGATAACCACTACCCTTCTCCCGTTGCTCCTCCATCATTCCACAAACCACACTCTCTTTTAGCACTGACGATGTTACTTAGATGCAGAGGTGGCATTCAGCAGGTTCTGACCAGTCCTGGAGAACCGGTAGTGGAAATTTTGAATCATTCAGAGAACCGGCAAATACCACCTCTGACTGGCCCCGCCAACCCCATCTGTTCTCTGCAGTGGTGGGATTCAAATATTTTTACTACCGGTTCTGTGGGCGTGGCTTGGTGGGTGTGGCAGGGGAAGGATACTGTAAAATCTCCAGTCAGAGGTGGTATTTGCTGGTTCTCCGTACTACTCAAAATTTCTGCTACCGGTTCTCCAGAACAGGTCAGAACCTGCTGAAGACCACCTCTGATACTCTGCCTCCCGAGTCCCAGCTGATCGGCTGGGTCTTCTTTGGTTGCCCTGCACAGGAGAACGGAGCTGGGAAGCAGGTTAGTGGCGTGGGGAGGGATATTTTACAATACCCTTCCCCTGCCACACCTACCAAGCCACAGCCACCAAGCCATGCCAAACCCACCGACCTGGTAGTAAAAAAAATTGAATCCCACCACTGCTTCGATGGGTTATGAAACGTCTGCAAGAAAACAACCGAGTTCAGGGAACATCAAAGACCTCTCATTTCAACCCTCAGCTACAAATCTTCTCTTTTATAGATACTTTTAAAAACATACTTTCTAACATTTCTCCAAAGTTGACGTAGGATTTTGTCATGCTCTGCTTTCCAACATTTATTGTACCCGGGAGGGCATGTAGGAAGGAAGCAGATAACAGACCTCAGCATGTCTACCTTGTTACTGGTAGTATTGGAAACATTGGAGGGCCGGTAGCTATCAGAGGTCAGGCAAGTTTCCAAGAGTTTCTCTCTAGGATGACTCAGATCAGCCAAGGAAATCCGGGCAGTTAGGAGCAACTGCAAAACAAATAAAGGGGAGCTGCAGTTTTTGAGTTTCATATCAGGAGTAGTAAATCAGCACAGGGAGAACCAGTTTGATGTCGTGGTTAACAACAAGTTAGAAGCCAAGAGACTTTGAGTTCTAGTTCTGTCTTAGGCACAAAGCCAGGTGGGCGTCTTTGGGCCAGTCACTTTCCCTGGGCCCTAGAAAGGAAGAGGCAAAGACCAACCATGTCCGGAAAGCTTTGCCAAGAAAACTGCAGGGATTTTTCAATTTTTCCAGGTAGTCTCCGAGAATTCGAGATAATTGAACTGAGGGGGGGAATCAGGCCAGGTAATCTTATAGAAGTACCTTCTTCCCCACCCCAAACAACGTAGTTCTGCTTGAAACAAAAGGATTTCCTTCTTTTAGAATTTAGAAACAGACCAGATTTTAATTTAAGCAGCACCACAAAAGCACAATTAAAGGAGCTCAGAGTCCAAAGTACAAGGAGAATATACAGAAGGACAGATTCCAAAGCTCCAGTTAAGACTTTCCAAACTCAAAATAGTAATCATCTCAGAAAAAGCCAACCTGCAAAAAAAGAGAGGACGTTTTGAGTGATTGGAGCATTTGGCAGGATTTGTTGTCGTCGGTCTGCAAAATTCCATATCGAGGCCAGAAATAACACTCCATGCCATTGTGTACAAGTTCCCGATCACAATTTGGTCTTTTCTGGCTAGGAAACAGAATGGTGACCTTTGGGGAGAAGAATGGGTGATCCCTGTAGGAGGAAGTCCTTGGCAATTTGGGTACAATCAGGTGAAGAACAGTTGCATAATGTTTTTTTTTGGGGGAAGAGAGAGCATCGATTGTAGTGATACCATAAAATTACTTCTATTCTTAAATAATAGTTTCTGTTTTTCTGAAACCATGTCATACTATCTCTTTTCTACCATGCTGCAAAATGTTTGGTTGTTGTTGTAATTCAACATAATACAAAAAACCTCTTCAAGGTTTTGGTACTATTTCACTTGGTCCAAAAGTATTAACCCTTTGGTAGGTTGATTTCTCACCCCTCCTCTGGATGAACTGTTATCCCTTAATTCTGGACTTGGCTCTGTTTAATCTCTTCACTTTTCCAGCTACCTTCTTTGCATTTTGTCCCAAATCTCTGAGAGCAGAAGACGTTTCTGAGAGAAGCTGAAGAAGCTTCTTGGATGAGAAGCGAAATGTCTTCAAAGCAAAACCAGAAAGTCCAGTTGCTTCTTGAAAAAAAAGCAACTTTGGGACAACCAGGACCTGGATGACTAAGAATCTCCGCAGAAGAAAAAAAAAGGGGTGGTGGTAGTGATATATATCAGAGAAGTGATAGAAGCAAAGCAAATTTATGCAGACATTAAAGGTAGAATATTAATACAAGAGATAAAAATAGGACAAAGACAGATACTACTAGTAAATATATATGCACCTAACAAAAACCAAAAAGAATTCTACAAAAAACTTCATGAAAGAATTGTTGAGACAGGTCAGAAAGATATATGCATAGTCGGAGACTATAATGGAATAGTAGAGACTATAAAATACTATGTCTGTGATAATAAAAAAATGAAAAAAAAGGAATATACTGCCATAAACATTTTTTGACATGATGGAGGAATTGAACCAAATAGATGTATGCAGAACATTAAACCCTATGGAACAAAAATTTACATACTTACTCAAATCCACATACATCTTATTCAAGAATTGATATGGTATGGACAAATATTGACTTAGGTAAAGAAATAGAGAAAATTGAAATTTTCCCAAACACCTGGGCTGACCACGACCCCATTAAAGTAAGTTGGAGAGGCCAGAAAAAGAAAAGAAAAAGGTGGAACCCCCAGATATTACTAGAAGAATTTATTTTAAAAAATTCAAATGAATTGACAATATTTTTTTGATATAAATAAAAAACAACAAACATCTTTGCAAACCCTATGGGACACGATGAAAGCATATACCAGAGGGGTAACAATATCTTACATTGCAAAAAGAAACAAGGAGAAACGGGGGCAACAAAATACATTACAATTAGAGATTGGAGATTTAGAAAAATTAATGCAAAAAAAAAAACCCAGGGAGTAATCAAATTAAGGAACAAATGAATTTGGCCAAACACAAATTAAACCTATTGATATTGTTAGGGATTTTAAATTTATGAAACAAAATTATTTTGAAAATGCAAATAAGCCGGGGAGATGGCTGGCCTATAAATTGAAAAAAGAAAAAGAATAATACAGCAGCTTCATGATGAATTAGGAATACTACAAAATAATAAAGAAGAGAAAAAAAAGATTGCCCTAAAATATTTTGAAGATCTCTATAGACAAGAGAATCTCCATAGATTTAGATTTGCAAGGGTGGGATTCTACCAGTTCGGTAGAATGAATCGGTAGTTCTGAAGATCAGCTGTGAACAAACCAGTTTGCTCTGACAATCAGCTGTTGGGCCTACCCACCTGCCCTGGCTCTAGTCTGTGCTTATTTCTGGGTTTTCCAGCTCAGCTGCTTTGCGTAGTACAGCAGATTGCAGCGTGTAAGCTGTTTTACACACAGGGCTTGCAGCGGTAGATGAGTTGTAAATGCTGCGTGTGCGCAAAAGGTTGCACGCTCACCGAACTGGTTGTTACACTGGTTGAATCCCCACCCCTGCTTGTTCGCATCTGCAAGCAGACATAGCCCTGTGGTGTGCAAGGATTCATATATCACCCTGTGGTGATATATGAATCCTTGTTGGAAAGGAATGGAATGGAATGGAATAGAATGGAATAGAATGGAATAGAATAGAACAGAATAAGGAATAGAATAGAATAGAATAGAATAGAATAGAATAGAATAGAATAGAATAGAATAGAATAGAATAGTTGGAAGGGACCTTGTAGGTCATCTAGTCCAACCCCCCCTGCCCAAGCAAGAGACTCCACATCATTTCTGACAGACGGCAGCCCAGTCTCTTCTTGAAAGCTTCTAGTGACTGTATAGAATAGAATAGAACAACAGAGTTGGAGGTTATTTCTTTATAGATATTTGGAACCTGTAAACCCAGCAGCAATTCTGTCATGGTCCCTAAATCAACATCCTGGATTTAGTGTAGTCACATCTGCATTCCATCTTTCTGGACTCATTTTGACTGAACGTAAAGTTTTCCATCTGACAAATTACAAAACCTAATTTATTGGATTTCCGGTTTGTCGGCTTTGCGAGCGGTAGGGATTCGTGAAGCTGCGCGATCCTTGCTGCGCTAGCCGCTTTTGGGGCTCCGATCCGAAAGGGTGCGGAGCAAGGCTGCCCTGCAGGGGCAGCTGAAGGTAGGGGGGGATCCGGAAAAGGGTTTGGGGGTGTTGCAGACCCCCTCCCTGGCCGGCAGAACCTCCTTTTACCAAGACGGTGTAGCGGCGGTCCGTAATGGCCGCCACAAAGAAGCCGGCAGCTGGGCAAGTATGCGCAGGAGGAAGAGGAGAAAGTTTTTAAAAGTGAAAGTCTTCTTGGTCGATCCAGGACTCTGAGATATATTTAATTTAATTCCTGGAAGTGATGGCTTTTTGGATGATTCTTTCCACAAGAGAAAGTAAGCGGCAATTCAAAACCTAATTTATTTGTACGAGCATGTGGTCTACTTCAGAAAAATCTTACAGAAGGTTTCCCCAACCCTTGGGCCACAGCCCACGATCAGGCTGTAGCCTATTCAGAACAGGTCTGTGTGAACATCAGCACAGAGTGTGCGCACACACATATAGCTCAACTTGCCCAGCTTGGTTCCCCACTCCATTCCCCCCACCCCCCGCCACCAGCCGGGCTGCCAAGTGGGGACCACAATACAGGATAACAGAGTTGGAAGGAACCTTAAAGTCATTAGAATTAGAATTTTTTTTATTGACCAAGTGTGATTGGACACACAAGGAATTTATCATCTACTCCAACTCTCTGCTTAGGCTTGAGACCTTATACCATTCTGGACAAGAACTTCAGAGCTAGACCCTGATGAGTTTAGATAGCTCCAGATGATGTTCTTGGCATTATTCTTGCTCTCTTGCAGATATTCTTGAGATGAATTAAAGGAAACGTAGAATATTTGATGCACTGATCAACCTTCCTTCAGTGTCCTTAACTCAGAGTAATTCTCGTGCTCAGTTGGGGACCACTGACTTATAGTACAGTCTCCCAAAGGCTATTCGTTCTAAGACTATTTATGATTGGCCCCAGAAAACCTCGTAAGTTGTAGATCATGGAGGTAAAGCTTTATTTCATTAAATATCTGTCATCAACTGACTTTCAGCATTTTTATTTCTGGTATTTTCTTAAAAATAGTTTTTCTGTTCTTCAGGTTTGGATCCTAAGTAATGCATGTAATACATTACTGTAATACATTACTGAATACCAAAAATGTGTGCATGCAATACATTACTGTACACCATAAATAAATAAAAATATGCACAATATAGCAAAATTAGGTAATTCATTGATATTTTTAGGATGGCGATTCTTGAGGTATTAATTAATTAGTTTTAATCATGCAATACTTTTTTTTTTCAAAACTGCTATGAAAATTGAAGAGGATGAGCATGTTAGAAAGCAATGGGCTGTGCTTTATTCTCATGCAGAATGGAAATTGAGGAGCTGAATGGACCATAACAGGAACCAAAGCTGGAACAAGGTAGGGATTTCAATTTCTGGATTCCTTGGTGCCCTGACACTCTTACCTAATTGGCCAATGAAACATCTGCAAGCAAATAACTAAACTCAGAGAACATGAAGAATTCCACAGTTCAGCCCTGAACTACAGACATTCTGTTGAGACCTAGGTTTAAATCCTTCTTCAACTTGCAAAATTTACTGGGTGATTTTGAACGATTCATGCGAACAACCTCACAATGTTATTGTGAAGTTAAAAGGAGAAGCTAATTTAACTTAAATTAACTTGAATTAAATTAGAGGGCAGGACAAAAAAAAATCAATGGATGGAAACTTATCAAGGAGAGAAGCAACCTGGAATTAAGGAGAAACTTTCTAACAATGAGAACAACTTGCTTTCAGAAGTTGTGGGTGCTTCATCACTGGAGGTTTTTAAGAAGAGACTGGAAGCCACTTGTCTGAAAGGGTATAGGATCTCCTGCTTGAGCAGGGGGTTGGACTAGAAGACCTCCAAGGTCCCTTCTAGTTCTATTCTGAATTGAACTGGAAAAATCCAGATCTAACTCTATTCTGTTTTTCCCCTCTTGACCACAACATTATGAGATGGGACCTCAAGAAAATCCCACAAAAGAAGCACAAATTGCTGGTTCCTCTAGACCAGCATGTGTTCTTCTTCATCATCCACATGTTCATTAGGCTATTACTCCCATAGGAACACCTACCGCACCAAACTTGATTGCAGGAAATACGACTTCAGCAATAGAGTGGTCAATGTCTGGAATACTCTACCCGACTCTGTAGTCTCTTCCCCAAACCCCAAAAACTTTAACCTTAGACTGTCTACTATTGACCTCACCCCTTTCCTAAGAGGTCTGTAGGGGCGTGCATAAGCGCACCAACGTGCCTACCGTCCCTGTCCTATTGTTTCTCTTATTCTTCTTTTATTTTTCTTATATGTACCCATTTCATGTATTCACAACTATGTATACACTTATACTTATTATCTTGTAAACAATTGGCAAATCAAATAAATAAATAAATAAATAAATAAATCTTGAGGGCATCATATAAGCTAATGGCATTAACAGCTCTCTTGTGCCTCCAGTTGACATTTTCCCCATCACCTGCTGAGCTATCTTAGTTGGAAATGTCATGGGTAGAACCCAGGACCTCCTACATCCAAAAGGTCCACCTATCATTGTACTCTGCTCCCTTTCCAAAAAGTAAAACTGAATAACAGCCACTGGAAGCAAACCTTCTTCTATGAATCACCCTGCTCCTTCCATCCCTTTTCATTTTACTTGACCAAGTGGTTCTTCATCAACTGCGGCTGGTATCTAGAAAGGCTTCAAGATTGTGACTTGCTGAACACAATGCCAACCAGGCTGCCAACACTTCATTAAATAAATGTTTCCTTTCCCTTCACTCTTGGGACATCCAGCAGAAAGGAGTCAAGCAGGGCTAAGGAGATTAGAAGCAGAAACCGAACAGGAGGAGCCAAGTGGTACAAATTAAGGATAGAAACGCACAAAACTATAACATAATACCATATCATAAAACCATAACCTCTCTCTATAATCCTCGAGGCAACTGGAACCACAATCTTTTGACACAGGTAGAATTGGTTAGTGGAGATGAAAGTTGATGTTCCCAAGTTCTGCAGGACCTCCCAACTCTACTCCGCACTGAAACTACAGTCCCCAAACCTTTAGTAGATAATATATTGTTGCTGTATTATTACCCATTCTGTCTGGTGGGTCTATAGTTCCATTCCTTCTCCACTGCTCCAATGTAATATCGTCTGGTGATGCCAATGCTTTCCTGAAAGATGCAGCACAACAAAATAAGTCTGAGTGAAAGCAACTTCCACATGGTCTACCAACATCTGCCAATGGTGTCTGATTCAGAGGGAAATCCTGGAGAAGAAGGACCTATTCAGCAAACTCCATCCTCAGGTTGCTGTGAAACACCAGTGGGTTTTCTGACCTGCCACTGGAGAGAGAAACATGTTTTCACACACGCTATCAGTGTGCTGGAAGTTATGAGTGAACAGCAGGGTGGGGAGAAACAGGATGAGAGAGGGGAAAAGGAAAAGCAACCAAGGAAAGTTTAACCTCTTGTTCACCGCAGGTTTCCAACTCTTAGAAGCATCTTGTCAGTGCAATCCTAAATTGCATTAACAGAGGGATATAATCAAGACCAAGGGAGGTACTAACATCACTCCATCAAGCCTTAGTAAGACCACACCTAGAATGCTGCATCCAGTTTTGGCCACCACACTATGAAAAAGATGTCAAGGGTCTAGAAAAAGTGAAGAGAAGAACAACCAGGATGATTTGGAGACTGGAGGTTAAAACATACAATGATCAGTTGCAGGAACTGGGCATGGCTAGTCTAGTGAAGTGAAGGACCAGGGGAGACAGTATAGCAGTGCTTCAATATTTGAGGGGCTGCCACAGAGTGGAAGGGGTCAAGCTATTTTCCAAGGCACTCAAAGGCCAGACAAGGAAGAATGGGTGGAAACTGAACAAGGAGAGATTCAACCTAGAAATAAGGAGAGATTTTCTGACAGTGAGAAACGATCAACCCATGGAACTGAAGTTGCCTTTGGAAGCTGTGGGAGCTTCATTATTGGAGGCTTTCAAGAAGAGACTGGTCTGCCATCTGTCAGAAATGGTGCAGGGTGTGCTTGGACAGGGGGTTGGACCAGATGACCTACAAGGTCCCTTCCAACTCTGTTAGTCTGTATCTTAAGATAAAAACTCTTTTTGGAGCAGCTTAGGAATCACATTTGCAGATGAGCTCTGGAAGCCCACAACCCTTTTGAATTTTCTTTTTGCGTCCGATAGATCAAATTAGTTATCTTGTACTTCAAAATGTAGGCATTCTATCTGTCTGCCAAGGTTAAATTGATATTTCATATTTGAGTTACTCCCTTCTGAAATATGAGCACCGGGGCGAGATAAAATCATTTTCAAAAGTTTTGGGATTTATGGGGCTTTAATCATTCTGTAAAATCAACAGCAGGCAAAAATGTTGGGTTGCGTCTGTGTAGGTCGGTTTGTTCCGTGCTCCTGTTCTTTGATAGATGAACAAACGGTACTTTTTAATGGTATCAAAAGCGATCATCTACATTTATATTAAAATAACATGGCACTTCTGATGAAATGTGTTTTCAGTCGTAATAAGGTGCAAGATAAGGCAATGCACAATTTAAGTATGCAGGGAAAGGCAATATTCAAATCGTAGACATTATGATCATCATCACAGAATAGATCTTCTGGGTCAATGAGAGCAAATGAACTGCACCAACTCTTGTAAGGACAACCTTAGTGAATCACAGATCAAGAATGAATCTTGGAGATCATTTCATTGACCTCAATGCTCAGGAGGGGATCCATAATAGCAAATGAAAATGCAACAATTCTCAGTGTTGAGCATCTCTAACCTTGGCAATTTACGACTTGTAGACATCAACTCTCAGAGTTCCTCAGCCAGTAAACAATGCATTCTTTAATACAAGTCTCTGCCTTTACTCATAATTAAAATGGGAGATTATGTCATGTATCTCTACTGTTTTAAATGCAGACTTAGCTGTCTTGGGAATGAGGGTTAGGCTGAGGAATGTTCTCTCTTTTTAAAAATGTGACTTTATTAAGTTTCAACAAAAGATAAAATACAGAGAAAGAGAAATGAAAAATTAAAAAAAGGGGGGGGCTCGAGGGAAAAGCAATTTGGGGTGCAGGACAAGAAAAGAGAAGAAAAATATAGGGAAAAAAGGTAACTTCCAACTTTATTCGGTACAAATAGAAAAAGAAAATATATTAATCTTTTGCTCTAAAGCTAGCCCTAGTAGACAATAAACAGACAATAAACAGTCATCATAAACAGTTCTAATCTTCAGATCCCAAAGTTAAAATTTCACTTCTTTGAGTTTCCAAGTAGAGACCAAATTAGGTGAAGTCTTTCCTTTAACCAAAGCAGTCCGTTTCACTATCTCTGTCAATTTCACTGTCCATTCTTCCATTGTGGGAATTTGTAAGACCTTTCTGAGCAAGATTCTTTCCAGAGCCGTTCAGAGAAACCCAAAAATAACTTGTTGAATATTTCAAGTGTTACAGCATTATAAGGTTGGCATAATAGCAATACCACTTAGACTTATATACTGCTTCACAATGGTTTACAGACCACTCTAAGTGGTTTACAGAGTCAGCCTTTGCCCCCAACAATCTGGGCCCTCATTTTAACGACCTCAGAAGGCTGGAAGGCTGGAAGGCTAAGTCAGCCTTGAGCTAGTCAGGCTGGCAGTGAGCAGCCTGCAAAACTGTATTCTGGTCATTGTGATCGGTTTAGAGTTATTTTTCTCAACTCTAGGAAAAATGCAGTTGAACTTTCAAATCCAACTTCCCTATCAAGTAGGCATATGGGGTTACAAACTTTTTAACTTGGGGGAAAGGGACTAAGAAATTTCAGGGAGGAAACTTGATCAGATACACAAAAGTTTTTCCCCCTGTTGTTTCTCATAACGCAAGATCAGGCACCAAACTGAACATTGGAAGATTCTGGACCAATAACAGAAATACCTTGGCTCACAATGAGCAATTAATAGGTGGAATTTAGCAAAACCAAGATGAATGAAAACTGCATACTTGGACAGTTTTAAAAGGTCAATTAGACACATTCCTGAGTGCAATTATTGCACTAATACATCCAAAATAATTAAGTACATAATTAGACAATAAATCCAAATATTAAAAAGATACTATAATAAAAATTTTATAATAACATCAATACCATAATCTTATTAAACTCTTTAATTAAAACAGTATTCTAAACCTCCCCTATTATTAAATTTTAAAGCCAATCATTTTTAAACATTTTAACATTTTAATCTCTTATCAACTCTTAAACCATTACAATACTACCATCTCATCTTATGTACCTTGCAAAATCTTTTTTTTTTAAAAAAAATTATACTTTATCCATTATCCATAAAAATTTCTTTTTCCATTTAATTTCAAAACATTGTAGCTTTTCTCCACCTTTTCCTTTCTTTCTTCTCCCAACAAACCTTTCTACCCCCTTCTTCTAACCTCTGCCTTACCGGCTTCCCTTCTCTGTCGTATTCCTTTTCCCTTTTGTTTACTATCATCATATTGGTTTTGCACCTTATTTTTCCCTTTCTTAAATGTTTTTTTAGATCTTAAGTCCTTTAGTTTTCTTCTTTTCTCTCTTCCTTCTTTCTTGATCAAATTCTGAGATTCATTAAAAATGGCTCCTTCCTTTCTTTCTTGTTCCTCTGCTGTCTTCATCTGTTGTAATGTTTGTTGATAGTTAGTAGCGCCATTTCTAAAAAAAGGAAAGCTTCTTCCACACCATCTTTACCATTTTTTTTGCTTGTTCATATTCTTTTCTTAGTTCCTCAACAGAAAGAGCCATTATAAATCTTTTCTTTTCTTTTCCCCTTCTTTCTTCTTACAACAACCAGAATATTCAAAAGAAAATAAAAAAAATAAAACAGTCCCAAAGTTATCAGTCAGTCCAAACCAAGGCAGAGTTCTCACTTTCTCCTTCTGGGGTAATATCAATCAAAGAGAAAGAAAGTCCAAATCTGTTTAAAATCTTATTGCAATATCTTCTAGTCTTCAAATCCTTAAGGCATCTGCTCCAACAAAGTCTTAGCATACAAATATTTTCTTTTTAATCCTCTCTCTTCCCACTCATCGCTTAAAACCAATTTTCACCTAAAAAAATAGGTTTCTTAATATCCAGTTATTTATTCCGTAGGAAAAGAGGGAAAGCTATCCTTTCAGCACCATCAAACAGCCGCTTTTTTCCTCTTCTGGCAGGTATTATTCAGAAAGTCATACTTTTCAGGAATTTTATTAAATATGTCTTAGAGTCCTAGGAGCCAAGAAAAACTTTCTCCTCTCAAGCACTTTCTCCACTTCCTCCTGCGCATTCTTACCCGGCTGCCAGCTTCTTTGTGGCGGCCATTACGGACCGCCGCTGCACGTCCTGGGAAAAGGGGTTCTACCGGCCGGGAGGGGGTCTGCAACACCCCCAAACCCCTCTCCGGATCCCCCTACCTTCAGCTGCCCCTGCAGGGCAGCCTAGCTCCGCATCCGTCTGGGTCGGAGCCCCAGAAGCGGCTAGCGGCAGGGATCGCGCAGCTTCGCGAAATCCCTGCCGCTCGCGAAGCCGACAAACCGGAAGTCCGGCTAAGTCAGTCTTGAGCTAGTCAGGCTGGCAGTGAGCAGCCTGCAAAACTGTATTCTGGTCATTGTGATCGGTTTAGAGTTATTTTTCTCAACTCTAGGAAAAATGCAGTTGAACTTTCAAATCCAACTTCCCTATCAAGTAGGCATATGGGGTTACAAACTTTTTAACTTGGGGGAAAGGGACTAAGAAATTTCAGGGAGGAAACTTGATCAGATACACAAAAGTTTTTCCCCCCTGTTGTTTCTCATAACGCAAGATCAGGCACCAAACTGAACATTGGAAGATTCTGGACCAATAACAGAAATACCTTGGCTCACAATGAGCAATTAATAGGTGGAATTTAGCAAAACCAAGATGAATGAAAACTGCATACTTGGACAGCTTTAAAAGGTCAATTAGACACATTCCTGAGTGCAATTATTGCACAGGACAAGTATTAGAGTACATTGGCATGTATAACAGCATTAATTAAAGAAATATGTAGCAGTATATTAATGCCACGATATAATCAATAGACTATCATGGTAATGCCTCTCATTATAAACTGCCTGATCTAGTAACAATGATTAGCTTTATTTCAGTAAATGGAAATGTACAAAAGATAACTTGAATGGTATCAAAATCAAATACACTGAAACAACCAACCAACCAAAAGGGAAAATGGAGATTTTAGCTTATGCAACACAGGGGAGAGGATGATTTTAAAGAAGACTCAAACCATGATTGTCAAAAAAAAACCCAGACTCTAATGAACTGTATAAGGCAAGAGATGCATAATGAAAAAGGATCAAGACCCTAAGGTGCTTTTTGAAAAGGCAACTGGACTTTCTTGGGGGGGGGGGGTTCCCCCTTGAAAATTTTTCGCTTCTCATCCAAGAAGCTTCTTCAGTTCTGAATGGTCACGGAAGCACTTATATTCTTAGTGGTCATCTGGTCATTACCTTCTTGGATGAAAAGCAAAATGTTTCCAAGGAAAAACCAAGGAAGTCCAGCTGGGAAAAAAAACACCTTTGGGACAGAGGTGGTATTTAGCAGGTTCTGACCAATTCTGGAGAACCGGTAGCAGAAATTTTGAATAGTTTGCAGAACAGGCCTATACCACCTCTGACTGGCCCCACCGCCATCTAAATTCTCTGCCTCCCAAGTCCCAGCTGATTGTCTGGGTCTTCTTTTGTTGCCCTGCACAGGAGAACAGAGCTGGAAAGCAGGTTAGTGGGATGGGGAGGGAATGGGGTTTTTGCAGTATCCTTCCCCTGCCACACCTACCAAGCCACACCCACAGAACCGGTAGTAAAAAAATTTGAATCCCACCACTGCTCTGGGACAACCATGATCAGAATGATTGACAATCTCCATAGACATTGACCAAGAGGTATACCAAGAGAAAGATGCCGAGGAAAGACTCTGGTAGAAAGTATAACAATTGCATCTGAATAATAATCCTTGGGAACCATCCCATAAACCCTGGGTTCTATGTAAATGTCCTACCTGATTCTTCTGGAACTTGATACATGTTTAATCAGGCCAGATAAACCTTGAGCTGGACAGGTATGCATGGATGTGCAGATAAGTGCATTCTTAGTTTAGGAAGTCTTCAGTAAATATTGTAAACCTGGGTTTGTTTCTATGTCTCTGGATTCCTGGATAAAAAAAAGTATTGGAGATGCTTTCTGGCCATTAATGGGATGGAAATAGAGACCCAAACATTCCCAACACATCACTGTCCAACTTCTGTTGCTTGGACACATCAACACAGATGGTCATTCTGTCTCATTTAGTCACTGGTTCTATTGTTGAAATACTCTTATCCATAGGAACTTTTTCTAACAATCAGAATTTGCCTTCCTGTAAGACCATTATGCCATTGTCCTATGGTCTCAGATGATAAAAAAATAAGCCATCAAGCTCCTTCCATGTGATATCTCTTCAATTGCTTACGCAGAGAATCCTTTATCTCTCTCTCTATCCACTTCTGGTGTTCTCTTCCCAGGTCCAGTTCTAACTTCTTATTTGCAGAACTTCTAATTGCTTGTACTTCCTAGTTCTGAATCTGTTTATTTTTGTTGAAACTATGGCTTCTGGAGTCTTCCTACATGGATTGGCCGACATGAGATGTTCTTTTGATTTGATCAGTGTCGCTATTTTATGTTCCTTTGTTTCCAAAAGTCAACAGGTTGGAGGTTTTTGACATATTTAATTTTCTCTTTCTTCAGTTTTAAAAGACCTTCTCTCCTTTGGGCTCAATTGCTGAGTTTTATTACATGTTTTGCAGTCTCTGGAAGGTTGTGTGAAATTGAGCTGAACTTACCAAGGCCACCAATATTCAGAAATTCTATCTGCTGGTTAGAAAACCCACTTCCTCCACCCTCCTGCTTCCTAGCTTAGAGCTCTCAAACGCTATTTATTTTGCAAATGCAGTCAACACAATTGCAAATTTCACAGATGTTGTTTTGCCTCGTTTGGTCCCTAGTAGGGAAACATCTGGGTCTGGAATTAACAGGGTTTTTTTGAGTCATTCCTCAGACAGAGACCGAAGAGAAATGAGGAATTTCCCTCGCAATCTTTTCACTTTTCACTTGATCAAAAACCCTTCTTCCTCCTTCGGATTCAGCAAAGGGTGATGTGGGGTGATTCATTCAAACTTTTATGTAAATCACATGTTCATGTTAAAATGACTGTCGAAACACAATTCCTTGTATGAAAACATATCTTGGTTCTTAACTGTACAGGACCAAAATATTTTGTATTCCTGATCAAAACAGATACACCACACGGTCATAGGATGGGAACATGTTAAAACAATATGGGGCATTGTTCTTTTCAGTCTTCTGGTTTATTTCAAAGATAATTCCATGTTACAGATTGGTGTAGAAAATGCACGTCCTTGTTGTGAGCTACATTCCCTTAGAGATAATCTGACAAGCAAGTCCCAAATCATTTCCCTCCCTAAAGATTTGCAACCTTCAGGCAGACCCTGTCCCCGAAATAGCAATAACAAGGACAAGGTTGACAAAGCCGCAACCAGGTCAGGAAAGGAAGGAAAGGAAGGAAGGAAAAGAGCAGATTTAGACACAATTTGTAAAGTTGTATTCTAAAGTTCTAATGATCGGGTTGGAAGAAAATTAAATGGTTGAAACAACAGAGTGCATAAACAATAGGGTCCATAAAGTAACTTTACTACATTATCACACAAATGTTGTAACTACCTTGGTGTAGCCCAAGTCTGACACAAGCTCATAAGTCATGGTGTTGTGTGTTGTGGAGCTGTGCTTTCTGCAGGATGTTTTGTGCCCTGTGTCCCTTCATTGTTGAATCCAAGCGCAGGCTGTGGGGGATGAGTCTATGCTGTCTGCATCTCAAACTGAAGCATGATTAGAGTAGAGTAGAGTAGAGTAGAGTAGAGTAGAGTGGGGTAGAGTAGAGTAGAATAGGGTAGGGTAGAGTTGGGTAAAGTAGGGTAGAATAGAATAGAATAGAATAGAATAGAATAGAATAGAATAGAATAGAATAGAATAGAATTAGAATTAGAATTAGAATTAGAATTAGAATACAATAGAACAGAACAAGGAAATTAGAATAGAATACAACAGAACAGCACCAGGAAATTAGAAGAATAGAATAGAATAGAATAGAATAGAATAGAATAGAATAGAATAGAATAGAATAGAATAGAATAGGGAAATTAGAATAGAATTACAGAATAGTAAAATAGAATTAGAATAGAATAGTATTACAGAATAGAATTAGAATAGAATAGAATAGAACAGAACAGAATAAGGAAATTAAAATAGAATAGAATGTAGAGAATAGAAGAGAATTAGAAGAGAATTAGAAGAGAACAGAACAGAACAAGGAAATTAGAATAGAATAGAATAGAATAGAATAGAATAGAATAGAATAGAATAGAAGAGAATAGAAGAGAATAAAATAGAAGAGAATTTGAAGAGAATTAGAAGAGAACAGAAGAGAACAGAACAAGGAAATTAGAATATAATAGAATGTAGAGGAGAGAATAGAATAGAATAGAATAGAGCTGGAAAAGACATTGGAGGTCTTCTAGTCCAGCCCTCCACTCAAGCAGGAGAACCTATACCATCTCAAACAAATGGTTCCTGTAGTCTGCAATTGTTCTGGAAATCCGTTCTCGCACAGCTCCACAACCCAGTCCTTTCAGCAGTTCCAAGAAGGCTCTACATGCATTTGCACCACTCAGGTGACCCTGAGGACACAGACAAATCTCCAAGTGGCCTCAATGACTCTAAAAGGATGCAAATGACCAGCTGGTCTGCAAAGAATATAAATCCTTCCATTTCTTTTTTTTTTTAATAATTTTTTTTATTGATTTTTAAAAACAAACATAAACAAACAAAACATAAAACATAAAAACATAAAACATATTTTTTGAAAGCAGCTTGATCCTGGGTTACATCTCTTCGTACAGACACAAATTCAAATTCATGCTCATTTTATATACCATTCCATATCTTATTACCATTCTACATTTTCTGTATAGCTTCTCCCCTCTTTTAACTTATTTAATTTTATTTTTATTTATTTCATCTCAATTCAGATCATTATACTTATATTCTTTGTCTGTCCTGTTTCCAGTGGTCTATTATCTTTTCTCATTAAACAAAATTTCTCCTGTAATCACTGATTGGAGTATGACACCTTTATATCTTTCCCCTAAATTTATAACACTTAGTATAATGCATAACTTCCATTCTGATTCTGCTTAGTACATTCTAAAGTTACACACTATATTTTAAAAAGAGAAAAAATTATAAATATATAATATAATTAAAACCACAATCCATATCAATTCAAATCTATTGTTAATATTAGTATTCATTTAAATCTTAAACATTTTACACATTATTTTTCAAATAAGTATCATGTGCGAGTAGGCAGCAATATAAATTTTCTAAATAAATAAAATAATGCACAGATTGCTTTTTCTTCTAAAAAGAAAAACTGACCCCACAAGTGCTTTGTCTAACAGGCAATTTAGTGAAACACGTCGGCATTTTAAATAGCCGGTTGCCGATCACGATGGCACTTATGGACAACCTAGTTGGGTTCTCTAGTTCCAGTTGTTTGCATTCTTTCGATAATTCTCATAAATAGTTGAAGGAAATCGGTCACAACCTCAGAGCAAACTCAAAATATGAATAATTTTTTGAAAAAAGAATTCCCCTCCCCCCTCCTCTCCTCCTTTCTTTCATAGGATTGCCAGTAAACATTTTTTTTTTTTAAATTCAGACTCTGTCTTGTCCCACATTCACGTCCAGGAAAACCTACCCCACCCCAATCTCCTTTCCCTGAAGAATGGATGGTGGTTACAGCTACCGGGTTTTATTTCCCCAGATAATAAGCAGGAAAGTGTAGGTGGCTTGTGAAACTTGATATTTCCGACTACTCAGTTGGGAGAGCCCCTAGAAAAATTTGAGGGGCCCATTTGGGGAGCCCAAAGCAATGAGCCCCTGGCCTCGGTCAATTTCCCCCTTGACTTCCAAAAAACTCATCTTGGTCATGCATGGAATACGTTCTGCTGAGAAGCAAAGAGTTCGAAAAATCACTTCTGTTGTTTTTCAGGCGATTTCTCCATTTCCTTGGGTTTAGTACAGGAAATCCACACTGTTTAGATTATGTCCTTCAAGGTTCCACGCACAGACAAAGAAACACGTAGCGAAGCACCCTAAGATACCTTGCCACCAATGTCCGTTCTAGGTTCTGGAGAGGATGGGACACAATCTCCACCAGTAAGCTTCAACTGCAAAAAGTAAGAAACTTAGGAGAGAAATTCCAGTCAGTGAAGTTTATGGGACAGGTTGGTTTCTCCTGAAATCTACTTTTTGAACTGAGCCATTAAAGGTCTGGAGAGATGCCCTCCTTCATTCATAGATCTGTTCACCAAACCAGGCTATCCAGCCAACCATTCTAGAACATCCATTCCCTGCTTCGTTTCCCACCATTTCCACCCCCATGAATTAGAAACGAAAACGAAGGAAAAAAAACTACCCAATGTTTTAAAAATGAAGGAAAGAGGGCAGGAGGGATGGGAGGGAGAGAGGAAGAAAGAAGGGTGGAAGAGAGGAAGAAAGGAAGGATGAAGGAAGGGGGGGAGAGAGATGGAGGGAAGAAGGAAAAAAGGAAGAAAGGGAGGGGAGAGGAGGGAGGGAGGGAGAAAAGAAGGAAAGAAGGAAGAAAGGGAGGGAGGAGGGAGAGAGGAAAGAAGGAAAGAAGAAAAGAAGAAAAGAAGGGAGGGAGGGAGAAAGGAAGGAAGGAAAGAAGGGAGAGAGGAAGAAAGAAAGGAAGGAAGGAAGACCAATGGTTCACTATAAGCAGTTTTGCCAAAAACTAGAAGTTAGTGCCTGTTTTCAGCAAAACCATCATAAATCATGGTCACATGACTGAAGAACACTGCATACAGCTATAAATAGAATCAGTTTGGTCTACTGGTTAATGCCCCAAGCTAGAAACCAAGAGACTGTGAGTTATAGTCCCACTTAGGCTTGAAAGTTGGCTGGGTGCCTTTGGGCAAGTCACTCTCTCAGCTCAGCCCTCCTTACAGGGTTTTATTTATTATTTATTTATTGATTGATTGATTGATTTTGTCAAGCAATTATAAGATAACAGGGGTTGTTATAAATTGGGGTTGTTGTTATTGTTGTGGGGAAAATAGGCAGGTGTGTGGAATATGTTCACTGCCTTGAGGTATTTATAAAAATAATAAGGTGGGATAGAAATTAACTGCGGCTGTCTTTCTGAGAGCCGGAAGTTTGGTCACCTGGCTACAGGGAAGGGCTGCGATCATAGGAATTTTCAATCCAGGTGTAAGTAGCAGCAATGTAGTTCATTGTAACTTCAAACGGTTGCTAAGTAACCAACTACATATCAAGGATTACCTGTACTGGAGGACTGTTGATTCAGCCAAGAATTGCATTCACCCTTTTAGCTACTGAATCGCAAAATGTATTCCAAGCCTAACAACCCCCATCATGCAATCTTCCTCAAACTGCACATAATAGTGGTTGCAAAAAACCTTTCAGGTACATCTCTATGGAGATCAGTCATCCAGATCACAGCTGTCCCAAATATATTTTTCAAAAGGCAAACTGGACTTACTTTGGTTTTTCTTTGAAGACATTCTCCAAGCTGTTTTTTCCCCCCGATTCTTGACTCTTACCGAATGTATCTTTTCTTTTATGTACACTGAGAGCATTTTGCACCAAGACAAATTCCTCGTGTGTCCAATCACACTTGGCCAATAAAGAATTCTATTCTATTCTATTCTATTCTATTCTATTCTATTCTATTCTATTCTATTCTATTCTATTCTATTCTATTGATGTTCTGAAGGAGCTTCTTGGATGAGAAGCAAGACGTCTTCAAAGTATAAAGGAAGTCCAGCTGCTTTTCAAAAAACACCTTTGGGACAACATCCAGGTGTCAATTTTGTCAGCTTGATGTTTATTTTCCAGGAGAAAAACGGATAGCAAAGTCATTCAAAGTACCAGTCAAAGAGGTGAACTAATAATGCCTGTCTGGCTGAAGCAGCCATAACAATAATAGGAGCGGGAAAAGGCATCAATATTTTTCCTCCAGATTTTTGCTCATTTCCTTGACAGCTCAACCCCTTGAAGAAACACAATCAAATCACAACTCACAGCTCTGGATGTGTCATTGGTGAGTCAATCGTTGCATTTCTGGAATAGAACCAAACGTCCAATTTTACAACCTGTCTTTTTTTCCCCCAGCTAAATGTGGTTTATACTCATCCAGTGAAGTTTCAGTTCTACGAACCAGTTTCTTCAAGCAGAAAACAGGAGTCAAATATGTGTGTTTTTTAGATTCAGGCATGGATGGAAGAAGCATGGCTGTGATGACCCAAAGGGCGTGGCACAAAGGCCACACAGTGAGATAATCAGTAAGAGTCCCTTTATGAGCTCCAACTTTGCCCCCAATATCTTGGTTATCTTCTGGCTGGAGAAAAACTATCCCAGGAACAGCCTTTGACTGCAGAGAATAAAGTCCAAAACATGGTCAACAAAAACTGTAACTATAAGTCCAATCAAGGCAAGATGAGGTAATTAGTTTGGCAGGGCAGGAACAAGAATTCTAGACATGAAGGCACGGCAAAACTCACACAGTTGGGAAGACACCAGGAACACAGATAAGCAACGACAATGCAGGATAAAGTTACGTTTGCTCCCAGCAGCTGCTGCAGTCAGCATTCAGTTCTTTTAAACTTTCATTCCCAGCTGTGGCTAATGAAGGAAATCAGGGCCCTTTCCTCCCCCGTAAGCCACACAACCCACATTGCTCTCTTCTCCATTCCTCCCTGCGTTCCCTAGGATGAAGAGGGGGTGGGGTTGGGGGTCTTCTTCCGAATTCCCTCTCCCTTGTTCTACCTCTTCTCTGCTCTGCCCAGCTGGACTTGGCCCTTCCCTAGTTTCCTCCACAGCCAATGGAGCCACACTCCCACTCCCTGTCAGCTGTTCGTCTTCCTCCTTGGATTCAAACTCTGACAGGGGTATGACAATGGCATGGCAAATATGGATGGTCCTTGAATTACAACCACAATTGAGCTCTGAATTTCTGTTGCTGAGGCAGTTGTCAAGTGAGTTTTGGCCCATTTCATGACCTTCCTGGCCATAGCTGTTAAGTGAATTCCTGCAGTGCTTAAGTTAGTAACACAGTTGTTCGATGAATCTGGCTTCCCCGTTAATATTTGCTTGTCAGAAGATCGCAAAAGGGCATCATGTGAACTTGGGACACTGCAACCGTCATTAAGTATGAACCAGTTGCCAAGCGTCTGAATTTTGATCACATGGCCATGGGGATATTGCAACAGTCGTAAGCGTGAAAAACACAAGTCACTTTTTCCAGGGCTGCTATAACTCCAAATGGTCATAAGAATACAATAACAGCATTGGAAGGGACCTTGGAGGTCTTCTAGTCCAACCTCCTGCTTAGGCAGGAACCCTGCACCACTTGACCAGTGAATGGAGGCTGAGATAGGACAAAACCGATGAGAGCCAGTTCGGTTTAATGGTTAAGGTGCCAAGCTAGAAAGCAGGTGACGGTGAGTTCTAATCCCACCTTAGGCGTGAAAGCCGGCTGGGTGACTTTGGGCCACTCCCTCTCTCTCAGCCCAATCCACCTCACAGGATTGTTGTTGTGGGGAAAATAGGAAGAGGAAGGAATATTAGTTATGTTTAACCGCCGTGAGTTATTTATAAAAACAATAAAGGCAGGATAGTAAATAAATATATAAATAAAATATAATCAGTGTCCTGCTTTTCTGCCTTATGGAAATGGCCACTGAACTCGGGACAGTGTGTGTGTGTGTGTGTGTGTGTGTGTGCGTGTGTGTTAATAGAACTACAGACTTTGAAATATCAGTTCGCTTTCTATTGATGTTAGCACCTCCTGCTGTAAACAATACTCTTTATTATACCTATATCTGGATTCCCTTCACATTATAAAAAGGACAACAACCTGTTTTATTTTTATATATCTGTTTTTCTCTCTCTCTGGAGTCTCCAGGCAGTTTCCGTTTGCCTGGTCTGATGTGCCCTTCGAAATCATAAATGTATGGACAGAATATGATTTGTTCCAACCAAACTGGGTATTAAGGAAAACTCCAGAAAGTTCAGAAATGGCTTAAATGCAAGTTAAAAACTAAATCGTAGCAAGGTTTGGAGACAGCTGTGTCACTCAAACCCGGTTGTTCAGAATGGCTGACCGACTGTGGCACACAATTTGGTACCGTAGTGCTCTTGAAGCCAGTTTCTAACATTCATTTATTAATTTATCAAAAAGAGAGGGCACAATGGCTCAGCAGTTAAAGACACTAAGCTTGTCAGCTGGAAAGCTGACAGCCCAGGTTTGAGACCCAAGTGCCACGCAACGGGTAAGCTCCCATTCCTTGCCCCAGCTCCTGCCCACTAGCAGTTCGAGAGCATGCAAATCCGAGTAGATAAATAGGTACCACTTCAGTGGGAAGACAACAGCATTCAGTGTGTCTTTGGTGTATAACCATGCTGGCCACATGATTATGGAAAATGTCTTCGGACAATGCTGGCTACCTAGCAGAGATAAACACTGCCCCATAAGAATGGAGACCATTGGACAGTGGAAAACCCTTTACCTTTTACTTATCAAGGTCTTTAAAGTCATCTAGATCCACACAGGCCCATGAAAATCCCCCAGCAACATGAAGCATCGGGAACGAAGCATGCTCATTTCCAGAAAATGAAAGAGGAGGAGAAGAAGAAAAAATATCCACAAGCTTCTTTTCTGTTAGTTGTTTTGAAGATCACACTTTGAGGTATCTTAGAAACGCTCGGCTAGCAGTTGTGAATAGTTGGGGCTGTCCCTGGTAGGATGAGTAAGAAGAAACAGAGCTGGCCTAACCGAGGGAGGGGAATTCACAAGGTTTTGGCAGCCCTACTAATACCCTGAGTCTGTCCTGACATTCTGTTCACAAGAATCAGAGCAGGGTGGCAGTGACCAGGATGAGACCAAGCCGAAGCTTTCACGTCTTCCTTCTCGTGGTGTATGGAGGGGTGGGCCGCAGTTCCTCAGGCTGAAACTGGAAAGCAACCACCCAACAGGCTGCTGAAGAAGATCTGCTCCAAGAAGGGCTTCACCATCTCAAAGTCTCCCTTCCTGGACTTTTCTGCACTGAAGGTTCAAAGGCTCTACCCTGAGGTTAGTGGTCTCCCTTAAGCTGGCCAGATGCCTTCACAAAAAATGCATGTTCTTGCTTGCCATCTGTGGTGTTGCAAGCCTAAGAAATGTGGGAGCCTGGAAAACATATAAGAGCCAGCCTTTGATTTCTGTCATTGCTGCCCATAGCAGAGGAAGTGCTAGGCAGGCCAGCCTTAATTCACAGATTGTGCACGATGCACCCTTTTCTTAGTCTTCTTTCTCCTTGCAGCAGGAAGGAAGAAGCGCTTCCCTCATCATCTAGGGCTGTCAGACCGCAGCTGAGCAGGTGCATTAATGCTTCCTCTCTTGAACCGTGTGAGTGGAGCGCCGTTATACTCCATGAGTCCCAAGCTGGATAGATAATCTGCCACGTTCTCTATGCTGAGAGAGACTGGGCATTGACATCAAGCCAACAGAAAAGGCTGGTTCTCACAACTTTCTGCTTGGGGTGTCAAAAAATGGTATTGTGGGGTTATGGCTGGAGCCGATACATTGCTCTGTAGCCAGAGAGCTGGAGAATCTGAGAAATGGTCCATGCTGGGCCACCGCAGGCAAGCTTGGATTGTTAGTACAGTTAAACTCAGCGGCTCAATGAGACGGAATTTCTAGATCAGGAACAAGATAATTCTGCGTGCAATTGTAAATATCCAGATCCCCTGGGTTAAATCAGCAAGGTTTTGGGGATCCCAAATATGGAACTGCCATTCCAGCTCCTTAAGACCTGTTGGGGGAAAGGACTAAAGTTTGAGTGAAGAGGAGCAAGAGGTTTGCATAGAAAGGTGATTTCTCTGTTTAGTGAGGATTTTAGTTTAATTGGTTTGGATTTCATGTAATCTTATCTCAGCTTAATTCGGTTTGAATTTATCTTCATCTTATTTTAAATTTAATTTTAAAATCCAGTTTGGATTTAAGAGCTAAGGATGGTTGAATTGTAAGCATAAGCACAAAGTCCTTTGGTTGGGATTGGGTGGAGAAATCTACTCTTTTCATTTCAAAGTCGAAGTAAACCTCGCTGAAGTTTGTTCTATACAACCACTAGATAATAACTTAAGGCATAATTTTTTAGATGTTAATCCAGCTTCTAATATATCTATCCTCTTGAGGGATTTTCAGTCCAGCAAGTTTGAACTAATTTTGTTCATTGGCAGTCATAGGTGGTTTATTTTCTCTTTCCAACTTGGACAACCTGATGAACACACAGGAAGAGGCTAGCACTTAATAATGGTGCCCTTATTTTGCCAGGGGGAAAAAAAAACCCCCACATCATTAATCTTTTTGAAACCCATCACTGCTATGTTTCAGAACCATACCATCTCTTAGGACTTAGGAAGTCAGCATCTTGCACAAGCTTTTTAGAAATGCCAGGGCAGGAACCACTGACTTTCTTCTACTGAGCCGTCTCTCTTTTTAACCATGAATATATTTTTTTCTGAAAACAATGGAGAGAACTCCAGACCCTGATGTGAACAGGCTGCTCAGTAGTTGGTGTAGGATCTGTCCGATAATACCAACAGCTACATCTGATTACTGGGTTTCTTGTGCCATCACAGCCTACTGCCATCTTCCACCTTTGAAACAACTGGAACAATTTGTTCCTTCCACAAGTGACTTTTCTATCCTTCCGTGTTTCTCAACCTTCCCAGCAAGGAAAGAGGGTCAAATTTAAAAAAGGTATCCCATCTCCTGTCCCTTTGGGGATCCTCAAGGTAAAGTGGATTACCCTGGAAATGTCTGTCAGGTGCTGGGTTCAGTTATGCTATGATGTGGACTTGATCAATAGAAAGGACTGTATCCTCATTTAAGTCCATTTTTCTCAATTTCAGTGACTTTAGGATGGGTGGACTTAGACTCAGAGGTGGCCATTCAGCAGGTTCTGACCAGTTCTGGAGAACCGGTAGCGGAAATTTTGAGTAGTTCGGAGAACCGGCCAATCCCACCTCTGACTGGCCCCACCCCCATCTATTCTCTGCCTCCCATTGAGTCCCAGCTGATTGGCTGGGTCTTCTTTGGTTGCCCTGCACAGGAGAACAGAGCTGGAAAGCAGGTTAGTGGGGTGGGGAGGGAATGAGGATTTTGCAGTATCCTTCCCTTGCCATGCCTACTAAGCCATGCCCACAAAACGGGTAGTAGAAAAATTTGAATCCCACCATTGCTTAGACTCCCAAAATTTCCCAGCCAGCATGCTTTATGAGGGGTGGACTTCAACTATCAGAATGGTGGGAGTCATAAGCTATAGCTTAAAGTTGATGAGATTCAGAAACACTGTTCTAGACTAGCAAGGAACTAGCTCCCTAAGCATGATAAGAGTAGTTAAGCAGGAGTTTCCAGGAGAATCTGATTTATCCATCCATGGCGCCTAAACATGCCTTATTTTACAGGCTGCGGAATAAGACAGGGGACTGGAGGCTAAAGCATATGAAGAACGGTTGCTGGAACTGGGTATGTCTAGTTTGATGAAAAGAAGTACTGGGGTGACATGATATTAGTGTTCCAATATCTCAGGGGTTGCCACAGAGAAGAGGGAATCAAGCTATTCTCCAAAGCACCTGCAGGCAGGACAAAAAGCAATGGGTGGAAACTCATCAAGGAGAGAAGCAACTTGGAATTAAGGAGAATTTCCCTGACTGTTAGAACAAATAATCAGGGGAACAACTTGCCTCTAGAAGTTGTAAATGCTCCAACAGTGGAAGTTTTTAAGAAGAGATTGGACAACCATTTGTCTGAATTGGTGTAGGGTTTCCTGCCTAAGCAGGGGGTTGGACTAGAAGACCTCCAAGGTCCCTTCCAACGCTATTATTCTAATTCTAATTCTAAAGTGTGGTGGGTGGAATGAGCAAGTCTGGATGCTATAAACCCGTTTTAGTAATTATCATTCTCAGGTATCCTTGTAGATATGAAAATCTTTTGTGTTGCACAGTCCAGGATTTGCAAATGTCAGAGTGCTGCAATAAATTACTTTTTCAGAGAATGTTGCTTTGTCTTATTTACTTTCCCTGGTGGTGTAGACACTGTGGGATGTTATTTGGATCTGGCTAGACTTTAATAAAATCGGATTGCATTGATTGCATTCTCATTTCAGGGCCATCTTAAGAGGATTATGGGCTCCGGGCAAAGCACTGTACTGGGGCCCCTACAACTGCTCACAGGAATAAAAACATACATGGTCGACAAAATTAAACATATATTTATTTTATTGGCACTTCCAACAAAATAAAATCAGTGTTAATCTCTATTAATGCATGCTAGTATTAATTTTAAAAAATGCAGCAAAATGTAATAAATATGTTGCTGTATTTATATGATACAAGGTGCATTGAAAGGTTAAAATACACAGATTAGCATGAGGGGTGGGCTATGCTCGAGGGGCCCACTGGCAAGTTCCCATCAGGCCCAGGCATTAAGACAGCCCTGTCTCATTTAGGTATCCTTGTATGAATCAAAACTTAACTCTTCCTTTCTTGCAAGGTGTTACATGAAAAGCTTTGGTGTTGCAGTCCAGGATTTGCAAATGTCACAATTGCTGCAATAAATTACTTTTTCTGAGAATAGTGCTGTTTTAATTTACTTTCCCACGGCTGTGTAGACCCTGTGGGATGTTATTTGGATCTGGCTGGGTCCTTTAATAAAAAATTGGATTGCGCTGGTAATTCTACATATTGCACGAATCCTTCCACACGTATTACACATTTGAAAAAATGTGCCACATACGCCCTGAGCCATGTTATTTCAGTGAGGCTGCTGCCTGGGTACCCTGCACAGCAAGGATGGCTTTCAGTGGCACAGGAGGGTGAAGAATAATAAGAAAAAACTCTGCACACTCTCAGAGGCACTATTTTCCCCAGATCGGGGATTGAAAGCCACCTCTGGACGTCCAGACCCCCTTTTCTAGCATTCAAGGGGGCGGGGCCTAAGCCGATGACGCCACAAGCCCCGCCCACAAACAGAGCGTGTTGTTGGCCCCGCCCACCGCGCCGTCGCCTAGGTGATGCACAAAAACGCCGCGTCGCTCGGGGCGGCACTGCTAGTCGGCTCCTTCCACGCGCAGGCAAGAGTGCGCATGCGCCCTCCGGACCGCGATGGAGGGCTCCGCCTACCCGGGGGAGGAGGAGGAGGAGGAGGAAGAAGAGGAGGTGGAGCCTCCTTACGGCCGCGGCGCCCACTCGTGCTCCTCCCTCATCCGCCTCGAGCAGGAGGCCAAGCGCAGGAAACGGGCGCAGCAACAGCAGCGCCGGCTCTACACCATCATGCCAGGTGAGGGACGCCCGCCGCCCCCTTTCCCTCACCTTGCCCCCTGCCCGCCGTTGGGAATAAAGGAGTGACGTCACCGCGGGAGTGACGTCACCGCGGGAGGCGGGTCTGACGGCTAGCTCCGCCCCCTCAGTCCCTCCCTCTCCCCCATCCTTTGAAGGGGATCCCTTGCACCTGTTGGACTCCACTACCCATCTTCCCCAGCCTCTGGGAGATTGGACCACACGCCTCTACCCCTGTGGCTGGTCCTACCTTACAAGGGTGTAAGGAAGATGCCCCAAAGGGCAGGGAATGGAATCAGGGAAGTTCCCTTGAAAGGTGCTAGAGGAAATCCATTTCCATGTATGGTCCTGGAAGCAAAATTAAATTATTAACTTTTTAATAACACCTATATATGGCCTTCAGCTTTGTTTGGGTATTTTCCCACGTCATTATATATGTACTTGATATATATATATATATATCTGGGCAATTCTGGGAGTTTGAAGTCCAGGTCTCTGAAAGTTGCCAGGTTTGACAAACATTGAAATAGAAATTGTGGTCCTTTCATTTAGAAATTTAATTTAGAAATTCTTTCATTTAATTTAGCAATTGTGGTCCTTTAATTTAGAACTTTAATTTAGAAATCCTTTAATTTAGCAAATCCTTTAATTGTGATCCTTTAATTTAGACATTTAATTTAGAAATTGTGGCCCTTTAATTTAAACACTCCGTGCTTTGGGCTATTCTGAGTTGCCTAATAGTTTATTTGGACACACTATTTAAAAAAAAGCTTCTATCCACTCATGTTTACTTATTATTACTATATCCCACTTCATTTTGTACATTTGCACAACATTAAGCATCCATATCCATACACACACACACATATAGCGTTTATTTCATGCTCAGAGTTTTCTCATAGCAACTTGGAACATTCTCTTGCTCATTTGACCCTGGCCATAGCTATCTAGGGCAACCATCCTTAAATTGCAGGCCATTGTCCCAAAGGGATAATATTGGTAACATAACTTGGGAGAAATTGGAGCAGTTTGGAATTGACTCAATTTGGAATTGTTGCAGCTGATACACTTGTTTAAACAAGTCCCTGTACGTGTATCCCTGTACTTGTATGTACATGCGTGTTGGGAGTAATGGTATTATTTGAGACCTGGAAAAGCAGTAATTGGGTCAGATAGTTTAGAAACCACTTCTGCAGGGAGTTCTTAGGCTTCCTTTATACTAAAGATAAGTGACGTTGATCCAGAGCTGTGACGTCCTGCTTGTGGCTTTACCACATCCTAGTCTAATGAAAAGAAGGGCTAGGGGTGGCATGATAGCCAGTGTCCCAGTATTTGAGGGGGCTGCCAGAAAGAAGAGGGGGTCAGATTATTCTCCAAAGCACCTGAGGGCAGGACAAGAAGCAATGGGTGGAAATCTAATCAAGGAGAGAAGCAACTTAGAACTAAGGAGAAATTTCCTGACTGTGAGAACAGTTAACCAGTGGAACATAGAACAACTTGCTTCCAGAAGTTGTAAAGGCTCCAACACTGGAAGTTTTAAAGAAGAGATTGGATAACCATTTGTCAGAAATGATATCGGGTTTCCTGCCTGTGCAGAGGGTTGGACTATTAGACCTCCAAGGTCCCTTCCAACTCTTATTCTATATTCCATTCAAAGAGAAGTTTGGGAAGAAGGAGAAACCACCACCACTTAATCCATCCACCTTCAGGACTGCCCTGAAGGCCTGTTCTTGCTCAGTCTGTTTCAACTGAGCTACTGGATCTATGGCTGGAAATAAGAAAAAGCCTTATTTCGCATTTATTCCACTCCCCCCTCATCCTTTTGCACTGTACACTAAAAATAAAACTGTGCGTTTTCATGAGTGATTCAAAAAGCCATTCTTAATGAGTCATTACTGCCCCTCCCACAAACCTACCCCTGGCATTCTTCTTTTCCCAAAAAATCATTTTACTTATTTATGTGTACATTTTGTTTTGGGGAAAAAGCACATAAGGATTGTTTACACAGTCCTGCCAAGTGTGTTGAGTTGAGAGTGTGACTGATGATCAGAAGTTACTCGCTGGTGTGTATAAATGGGACATATGACTTAGCTGCATCTTAGGTATCAGTTACACAGCACTTGGCTGCACTAAAAAAATGCTGCCCTTGAAAAATTACCCCGTCTTCTGTTAGCAATCAACTAATTTGCCGGTTCTCTGTATGTTTTAGCTGGGAGTTAAACATACAAAGACCGGTTGCAGGAATAGGGTATGGCTGGTCAAGAGAAAAGAAGGGCTGTGGGCGATATGATAGCAGTGTTCAACTGTTTGAGGGGCTGCCACAAAGAAGAGGTGAGGGGGGTCAACCTATTTTTTGTAGCACCAGAGAGCAGGACAAGAAGTAAGGTGGAAGCGCATTAAAGAGAGATCCAACCTAGAACTAAGGAGAAATTTCTAACAGTGAGAACAATTAATCAGTATAGTATGTAATGGCTTGCTTTCAGAAGTTGTGGGTGCTCCATCACTGGAGTTTTTTTTTTATTTTTATGAAGAGACTGAGCGAACCACTTGTCTGAAATGGTATAGGGTTTCCTGTTTGTTGCAGGGATTGACTAGAGGACCTCCAAGGTCCTTTCTAACTCTGTTATTCTGTTAAGTAACGTTAAAAAAGCAGAGGATTTCAGTATGCCCTTTTCTGGTTTTGCAGCTTGAAAGTAGATTATGGGAAGCAGTTCAAAATCCATGGTTGAATAAAATCTTTAATAGGGACAGACCAAAACAAAACAAAAGAATGTGCAACCTTCCGAATTCTTCAGAACACCTTTTACTTTGCTTTTTCCCCCCTTTTTCTATTATTCCTTTGCACCTTCTTTTTCTTTAGTGTGTTCCTTTTTAACCCTTTTCTTGGTTTTTGTATGTTTTAACTTTTGCGGAAATTTAATAAAGTATTTAAAAAAAAAAACCGAGAAGCTACAGAGGGAAGGAAAGATGCATAGCAAGAAATACAAAAATACCAATACATTAGGTCCTTTGCAACAATACAGCAAGTTTAAAACACCATTAAAAATTCTGGTAAGGAATTCAATGTCAAGAACTAATTTGACAAATTTTAGGACATGTTAATTCAGATTTATTTATTGCAGCTAAATAATTTCTTACTGAAAACCTCAGCTGAATGCAGGCACAACACAAAGCAGCTCAAAAGACGGTGATCTTTAACTAATAATAATACTAAACTAAAAGACAAGGATACTTTTTACAGTTTCAGATGTTTCTGGATCTCAGTTGATATTAATTTTCAGTATACAGAGTTTTGAATGTAAAGTTTTAGAAAGCAAAGTAGCAAATTAATGAAACTTTCTTTCCATTCAGGTCATTAATATGTTTGTATTCCATGTTAGTGGATACAAATAAACCCTATACAGATGTAAGAAACAACAACAACTAATTGTATGCTATGAAAAGTTTTGGAAAACATAAACATTTGTGCACTCTTGAGCTATTTAGTTGGTTCTCATTAAGTATTCAGTATTTCTTGATTTTTCCATCACCATGGCCTGTGTTTTGTTGTGTTAGGAGCTTTTGCACTTTCTGGAAAGGTAAAACTTTCTGGAAGAAAATTGAGATGAAAAGTTCTTTTCTGTATCAAGTTTATAACACTGTCGGGCTTTGCACCCAATACAGTTGTAGGCATTGTTGTTATTGTTGATATTACAGTCAGCAATGAATTAGCTTGCAATGCTAGTGTCGGAGTCTGAAACTGAGGAGTAAGATGAACAGCGTTTGGAGGAGGGAAAAGTCCGGTTGGGCAGAGCAGGAAAGAGGTAGAACAAGGGAGAGGGAGTTCACAGGAAGACCCAGACCCACTCCATCTTCATTCTAGGGCATGCAGGGAGGAAGAGAGGAGAGAGCAAAGTGGGTTGCATGGCTTACGGGGGAGGAAAGGGCCCTGATTCCCTTCATTAGCCACAGCTGAGAATGAGAGTTTAAAAGATATGCATGCTGACTGCGGCAGCTGCTGGGAGCAAACATGAATTTATCTTGTGTTGACTTTGCTTATCTGTGTTCCTGGCATCTTCCCAACCATGTGAGTTTTGCCATGCCTTCATGTCTGGAATTCTTGCTCCTACCCTGCCAAACTAATTACCTCATTTTGCCTTGATTAGACTTATAGTTACAGTTTTTGTTGACCGTGTTTTGGACTTGATTCCCTGCAGCCAAAGGCTGTTCCTGGGAAAGTTTTTCTCCAGCCCAGAAGGTAACCAAGACATTGGGGGCAAAGTTGGAACTAATAAAGGGACTCCTACTGATTATCTGACTGTGTGGCCTTTGTTCCATGCCCTGGGTCATCACAGCTGCACCACTGCACGGTTAAAATATGCTAGGCTAAAATATGCTTGACTTGTTTGTGATTTGATTATGATTTATTAATGTTTTTGCCCGCAAAGCATTGGTTTTTTTTTTTTGTTTTTGCAAATGATGTCATTTTCCATCCACTCAATAAATTATGGGTAACAATCCATAGCTGAAAGCAGTGTTTGAAGGTCCCTTCCAGCTCTATTCTGATTGATTGATTGAATTGCATTTGAGAAAGTACTTGTGCGCCACTTCACTACTTTTTTGCATTATTGCTGCAGAGTAAACTCCCTTCTTTTGTAAGTCACAGACACTGTTTTATCTTTTTTATCCCCTTTTATGATTTGGGCCTGATTTATTATTTTTTATTTTTTAGGGAGGCAGAACAGTGACGAGGATGTGCTGGACCTGGCTGAATACACCAAGAATCAACCGTGGTGGCGCAAACTGTTTGGGCCGAGCTCAACTTCCAACGAGGAAAAATACAACGTGGCCACCCAGCTGGCGATTGGAGGTGTCACAGGATGGTGCGTATGCAGGTTGTGCGTGGATTGAAGGGTGGGTGATGGAGGAGCGAGGTCAATCAAGTGGTGCCATAATACCTGGCTTCAAATATCCCACCCCCCAGGTCACCCAGCCAGCTTTCATGGCTTAGGTAGCACTAGAACTCCCAATCTCCTGGTGATAAATACATTAGGTCACCCAGCCAGCTTTCATGGCTAAGGTAGCACTAGAACTCCCAGTCTCCTGGTGATAAATATACTAGGTCACCCAGCCAGCTTTCATGGCTAAGGTAGCACTAGAACTCCCAGTCTCCTGGTGATAAATATACTAGGTCACCCAGATGGCTAAGGTAGCACTAGAACTCCCAGTCTCCTGGTGATAAATATACTAAGTCACCCACCCAGCTTTCATGGCTAAGGTAGCACTAGAACTCCCAGTCTCCTGGTGATAAATATATTAGGTCACCCAGCTGGCTTTCATGGCTAAGGTAGCACTAGAACTCCCAGTCTCCTGGTGAAAAATATATTAGGTCACCCAGCTGGCTTTCATGGCTAAGGTAGCACTAGAACTCCCAGTCTCCTGGTGATAAATACATTAGGTCACCCAGGTGGCTTTCATGGCTAAGGTAGCACTAGAACACCTAGGTCACCCAGCTGGCTTTCATGGCTAAGGTAGCACTAGAACTCCCAGTCTCCTGGTGATAAATACACTAGGTCACCCAGCCGGCTTTCATGGCGTAGCACTAGAACTCCCAGTCTCCTGGTGATAAATACACTAGGTCACCCAGCCGGCTTTCATGGCTAAGGTAGCACTAGAACTCCCAGTCTCCTGGTAATAAATACATTAGGTCACCCAGCCAGCTTTCATGGCTAAGGTAGCACTAGAACTCCCAGTCTCCTGGTGATAAATACATTAGGTCACCCAGCTGGCTTTCATGGCTAAGGTAGCACTAGAACTCCCAGTCTCCTGGTGAAAAATATATTAGGTCACCCAGCTGGCTTTCATGGCTAAGGTAGCACTAGAACTCCCAGTCTCCTGGTGATAAATATATTAGGTCACCCACCCAGCTTTCATGGCTAAGGTAGCACTAGAACTCCCAGTCTCCTGGTGATAAATATACTAAGTCACCCACCCAGCTTTCATGGCTAAGGTAGCACTAGAACTCCCAGTCTCCTGGTGATAAATATATTAGGTCCCCACCCAGCTTTCATGGCTAAGGTAGCACTAGAACTCCCAGTCTCCTGGTAATAAATACATTAGGTCACCCAGCCAGCTTTCATGGCTAACGTAGCACTAGAACTCCCAGTCTCCTGGTGATAAATACACTAGGTCACCCACCCGGCTTTCATGGCTAAGGTAGCACTAGAACTCCCAGTCTCCTGGTGATAAATATACTAAGTCACCCAGCCAGCTTTCATGGCTAAGGTAGCACTAGAACTCCCAGTCTCCTGGTGATAAATATATTAGGTCACCCAGCTGGTTTTCATGGCTAAGGTAGCACTAGAACTCCCAGTCTCCTGGTGATAAATATACCAGGTCACCCAGCCAGCTTTCATGCCTAATGCGGGAGTAGAACTCACATTCTCCTCTTCACCCAACTAGCTTTCCTGGTAGAACTCCTGGCGATTGGCCCAGTTTTCATGCCTAAGATGGGACTTCAGTCTCCTGGATTCTCAGCTGGTACCCGAACCACGGACTCTCATCTACCCTTGTTTTATTTGATGCTCTGTTTTGATTCGCAGGTGCACTGGATTCATCTTCCAGAAGGTTGGCAAACTAGCAGCGACCGCAGTGGGAGGAGGTTTCTTTCTGCTCCAGGTTGGTTTCTGTCCACTGTGGGCTTGGGAGTGGTCAGCGGTACAAGGAGGAATCTGTCTTCAGCAAGAGCTTCACCCTCAGGTTTTATCTCATGGTAGCAGCGACAGCAATCATCCTCTTTGAATGACCCCCATAATCCCTTGCGGAGTGGAGTCTGGGCCACTGAATGGAGCAGAGTGTTTACTGGCCGGATGCCCTTCCTGTCACCAGCGCGGGGTTCTATTCAGCAGATATAATCTCAACGTTCCCAGAGCAAGAAATGTTTGCCTCTACCTAGGATTGAACTCACAGCTTCCAGATTGTGTGGCGAGAGTTCTACCTCTAGGCCACCGCATCGCTCCCTAGCAGTGATAGTAATGGCAGTAGTTCAGTGGAGCCCTTAAGTCTCTTGCTTTCTGACTTGGCCATGTGGCACTTTCAGATCTGACCCACTCACCTTTTAATATAGAACCTTTTTAGACTAGGGACATATTCTGGCCAGCTCATATTGTGTATCGTGGGATACCCTGATGTTACCAATAGGACATCTTGGCTTGTAGAGATCAGGACAGTGATGGGATTCAAAAAAAATTTTTTGCTACCAGTTCTGTGGGCGTGGCTTGGTGGGTGTGGCAGGGGAAGGATACTGTAAAATCCCCATTCCCTCCCCAACCCACTAACCTGCTTTCCAGCTCCGTTCTCCCATGCAGAGCAACCAAAGAAGACCCAGCCAATCAGCTGGGACTTGGGAGGCGGAGAATAGACAGGGGCGGGGCCAGTTAGAGGTGGGATTTGCCGGTTCTCCGAACCACTCAAAATTTCTGTTACTGGTTCTCCAGAACTGGCCAGAACCTGCTGAATGTCACCTCTGGATCAGGACCAGGGAACATATGACTCTCCTGTGTAGTTCAATAACATCAGGACAGTTTGCTGAGGGGTCTGGGGTCTTTCATACCCCTACCAGCCTTGCAGTTTGACTAGCTATAAGATGGTGGTATCCTTTGGAGCTGCCTGCAAGGGTCAGGTGGTTTGAGGTCCTGCTCTGCAGTCATTCTGCTTATCCCTGGGGAGGGAACGTCTGCATTGCACGCCATTTTTTCCCCCCTTGTCACGAAGTGAGTCAACAGGGGGAATGAGCGCACTGTCCAGGGGAAAACCTGGTTTTATGTGCAAACCCCGTCTTCACGAAACCTCTCCCCGCTCCAGCTTGCAAACCACACGGGCTACATCAAGATCGACTGGAAGATGGTGGAGAGAGACGTGAGCAAAGCCAAGAAGCACCTGAAGTTTTCTGGCAGCACCTCCAGCAAGCTGGTGCCAGAGGTGAAGAGCCAATTCGACGAGGTGAGACTGAAGGCCAGAACCTGCAGAAAAGATGGCCACTGGGGTGTGAGTAAGAAAAGCAGGAGGGTTGTGCAATAGAGAAGGAGAGACAAAAGAATTAGGGGTTAGCCATCTGCAGCCCTCCCAGGGCTCTGTTTTCCTTCCAAGCTAAGTAACAGTCACACAATTGTGGAAAATCAGCGGCACAGTTTTCTCTAGCATAAAGCCAGCCAGACACGTCAAGTGAACGTCCTAACAGAGTTTCGCAAACTCTCCTTCCCAAATCTGTGTAGATAGGACTACGCCCCTGCATTGTCACCTTCCCCTCAAAGCAACTTTGACAAAACTCTGGATATCCACAGGGCATGTCCGCTTAGATTGCATGTGGCCTGATGGATCCCCGTTTGGGGAAATCCTCTAAATTAGTCAGTAGTTTTTGCTCATCTCCCTTCGTTAGCTTTTGGGATCTTTGCTCCACCTCATCTGTAAGTCTTCCATGAGCTGATCAATCAGTTATTAGACAGGACTTAACGCGTGTTAAACTTTGGCTTGTTGAGCCACAGAATTTGGGAGAAACCATAAACGCTGGTTCTGCAGACACTGCTCAAGCGTAAATCTTTGTTTGCGAACCAGAATAGCAGGGTTCACCCAACATACTAAAGACATAGAATTGAAGTTTGCACAAAGGTGCCCAGCTACAAAGTGCACGTAAAGGTGCCCAACTGCATGGGAATTAGGTATTTTCTAAGCTGGAAGTGGGAGACAATTCTGGACAGCAGGAGAGCTTAGCCGAGTGCTGCTTTTGATCCATTGTAGTTGTTCTGACCCAGCTCCCCAAACACAACAAACCCTCTGTAGTTAAATAAATGTTTAGTTTATTAGGAGGGCCAGCAGCCCCAGCAAAAAGTCCCTGTCTCTGTCTCTCTCTCTCACAGCAGGCTAACAAGTCTGTCTAGCAGGGAGATGAATAGTTGTCTGCCACACTTATTCATCTCCACCCCCTGCCCTTTATCCCCAGAGCTAGGGTGAGGCTTTGCTAGCAGGGGTGGCTATTCCATCCCAAGGACCGGCCCATAGATTTCCACTGCTCTCCTCTCCTCTGCCATCTGTGCATCAGGCACTGGACCCAGCTGTTCCTCCCCTTCCTCATCAGCCACCTCCAGACCTGGGGGCTGTTGACTCTCCATCTGAGGGCTAACTGACAGCCCAGGCCTCCACCTCTCTCTCCCTCTCCCTCTCTTTCTCCCTGTCCTTCTCCCTCTCCCACTCTCTCTCCCCCCCTTTTCTCCCCCCCCCCTCTGCCAGCTCCATTCCCTCTTCCCCTCGAGCTCTCAAGTTGCCTTGACTGCTGACCCGGACTCCCACACCACCTCCTCCTCCTCCTCTTGGTTCAGCTGCCGGCGTTGGCCAACAGACCACAAAAGTAGTCCAAGTAGCTGGCTTTACTCGGTGTGTCATTTTATCTCCCCGCTGTTCCCGGAGGAATCCTGCTTTGTGCGGACTTTTAATAGCTCTAGCAGCAGAAGTACGAAGAGTCCAAGCCCGGCCCTTGTAAACTTTATCCTTTCTCACTCCAGGCGGTCAGTTTCCTGAAGAGGAACGTCCTGCTGTCCGGAGGCTTCGTGGGTGGCTTCTTGCTCGGCATGGCTTCTTAAGGAATCCCCACCCCAATCTGCCTTTCCACCGGCTGGCCTGGCGGCCATCTCCCGCTCCGTTCCTCATACTGCCTGATTTAGCCCGCTGAAGCATTCGGCCTCCTGACTTGCCTTTCTTTCGATACCTGCAAAGTAGCATCCGGAAACACCACTGCTAGCCTTTCTTCCCTTCTCCCCCCGCCACCCCCAAATTTGTTAATTCGATACAGGAGGGAATTTGGATCGATCTTCAAGATGCATTTCAATCCCTGCCTGAGATGCCAGAATCTGCAGAAATTCCTCCTTCCCTCCCACACATTTATTTATTTTTCCTTTACTGGCATAACCTAGACAACTTACTGTGGAAGGACCCATCGCACCTGCTTTTGTGTTCATCCTCTCCTTAAGTGTCAAGAGTACCTCCTCCACCACCTAGGAGAAGCAAGCAGGTCAACAGGACGGGACGAGAGCATGTCCTGTGAAATAACTGCCATCCAGAAATGGCTGCTTCTCCCCGGCTTCCTAACAAAAGCCCGGGCCTGAGAGCAACAGCTTCTTGGACTCGCTCATCCAAGGTTGTTTTTTTCTTTTTCTTTTTTCATTTATACTACAAGATGGCTGGAAAAAATCTGTGGAAACTCTTGACTCTGCCGTGTTGGGATTCTCTGTAGTCCTCTGTTGTCTGACCTGGAGGCCTGGAAAGATTTGGTAGCGCTGCCTCTCAAGGAAAATAATCTTAAAACTGGGTTCTTTGATAGTGGAAGGGGCTGCAGGATTAGAGCCTGGCCTTTTTGCAGATGTTCGAGATAAACCCAAGTCTCGGCCGAGACCGCTAGTGAATCCCGGGAGTGGAATGAATGTGGATGGCCTCGACTCTCTGGTTCAGAGCTCCTGGGCGGTGGGTTGAAGGGTGAAGGGGCAGCTGGGTGGGTTTGCTTATGCCCTGAGCACTGCATAAGAGAACTAACTTTACCCCAGAGCAAAAGCAGCCAAATTCTGGGCTCCATTGCCTGAAGTTTGTTTTCCCTTTATAGGAATTGCGATATGGAGCAGGAAGATATATGTGTGCTTCCTCCTGAGGTTCTTGCCACCTCATCTGTGGGATAGCAACAATAGGTTGTAAAGCTGTCATCCTTTTTCTTTTTTTTTTCTTCCCCTCCCAGTTCCTATAAATGCATACATTATTGAATAACAGCAGCTTTCTTGGCCTAGAACCTCTTTCATTGGTTTTCATAGGTAGAACTCTGTGCCATTAAAAGCTTACACCGTCCTCCCAAGAGTGTTTTTTAGCAATAGCGATAGCATGTATACTTACAGGCCGCCCTGTAGTTGCTTACAGGATTCTCTGGGTGGTTTACAAGGTAGAAATAGCATTTGCATATTGCGCCCCGCAACAGTCCGGGTCCTCATTTTAGTGACCTCAGAAGGATGGAAAGCTGAGTCAACCTAGAGCCCCATAAGGATCGAACTCTTGGCACTGGGCAGAGTCCGCTTGCCATATAGTACTGCATTCTTACCCACTGCGCCATCAGGGCTTATATGTGCCCTCAGGATTCATGGAATGTTTCTAAGAACATATAGGACTACCTTGCAAAACTCCATCCTCTGGTTTTCATGAGACTATCCGAGGAAAACAACCAGCTTGATATTCTAATAAGTTGGACCCTCCAGAGTTAAAGGCCGACGGGCTGTCACAGCCAATCACTGATCTCCTCACCTGAATGAAGGCAACTAGAACACTTCATCCTTAGCGTAGGGTTTTGATCAGACAAGGAGCCATCCCCATGGTGGTGTGTTTCAACCATAGAGATGGGGTAATGGGAAATCTAGACAGTCACATTTGAAGAACCTCGGGTTAGGGAAAGCGGAAGGTGTGTGTACGAGTGTCGCTGGTGCTGCTTGTCTTCACTTGGCACAGATGGGAAACTAGGTTGGCCTAGACTTGTGAAAGAAAGGTGAGCTCTAGGAAAATGTGTTTATTAATGGCTAACGCCGAGGAAACTTTTGTTGCAGCCGATGGACTAGCAAAAAGTCACTGCAAGTTACCTGCTCAGCATCAACTAACAAATTAGGTTTCCTGTCTATGGAGGTTCTCAGTGATCCAGATCATTGGTTATTCCAAATGTGCTTCTTTTCAGGAGGCAAAACTGGACTTTCTGGTTTTTCTTTGAAGACGTTTCGCTTCTCATCCAAGAAGCTTCTTCAGCTCTTTTTTTCAAAGGAAAAAAACAAACAAACAGAAAGTCCAGTTGCCTCTTGAAAAAAGTACCTCTGGGACACATAATGTCTCCTCTTTCTCGGGCCCGTTAAGCAATCTGGAAACACCTTGAAATTCCAGCTCTGTTTGCCCACTGCTTTTGTGGAGAGTACAAGTAGACCTGGACTTACGACCATTCATAACGGAGTTACGGTGATGCTGAAAAAAGTGACTTAGGACAGCCACAGCATCTCCCTAGCCACATGATCCAAATTTCGGCTCTTTGCATGTTTACGATGGCCGCAGTGTCGTGGGGACATGATCGCCATTGGTGACCTGAGGGAGCGTCTCAAGGGAGGGGGAGGGGATTTGCTTAACTGCCCCGTCTTTCGCTTAATGACCATGGCCAAAGTTCTAAAATTGGGTACCTCCTCCCTCAATAACCACACGGCCTGGTGGCAGACATTCCAGTCGCGATTGTGATCGTGAGTCAAGTGCTACCGGCATAGCTTTGTCCCTGAGTTTTAGAATCATTTGGTGAAAGTACTTCTACAGTTCTAAGTTGAGGACTTTTATGGATTTAGCGGCTGCTGCTCGGCTCCTAAAACCTACAAAGACTACAAAACCGGAAGACAAGCCCAGGGCATTATTTGGTTTTAGGCAGTTGTGGGATTCAGCCGGTTCACACCGGTTTGATAGAACCGATTCCTTAATTTTTTTTCTTTTTTTCGGCAAACCGGTGGGAAACGAATCCGTTTCAGCGCCTGGCACCAGATGGCCTTGCTTCCTCCAAGCATTTCTTTGCTCACCTGATTTCCAGCTCCGCCGCATTTGTCACCATCGTGTTCAGGGAAACAAAAGTTTGTGGGACTCAAAAAAAAGTTAAATTCCAACTTCTTGCGATAAATCAATTCCAACTTGTCATGGGGAAGAAAAAAAAGATCTCGCGAAGTTGGAATTGATTGAACTTTTTGTTTTTAGTCCCAAACTTTTGTTTCCCTGCACATGATGGTGAGAAACATGACGGGGAAATGCGACAGAGCTGGAAATTAGGTTAGGGGAAAAAATGCTCGGGGGAAGCAAGGGTGGTGGGTGGGGCAAGTGAACCGGTTGTCAAATTATTTGAGTCCATCCACTGGTTTTAGGTGATGATTCTGACCATGAACTTCCAAATCTGGGAGGCAGGACATTTTTGCTACCATATATTGAACTGAGGTGTTGATTCATCTTAACCATGGGTCTTCAAACTTGACAATTTTCAGACTTGTGGACTTCAACTCCCAGAATTCTTGAGCTAACATGACTGGAGGAGGAATTCTGGGAGTTGAAGTCCACAAGTCTTAAAGCGGTCAAGTTTGAAGACCCCTGAATTCTTAAACCAAGGATTGTCATCTCTGAATAGCAGTGGCTTGCCATGGTCTTGATTAGCATTTTTTTAAAAAAAAATTAAAGTAATTGCCTTCCAGAATTTCCCAGCCGGTATATGTGGGGAGTCCATATGTCTTTAAAGTTGCCAAGTTTGTGAAACGCTGATCTTGAATAATGGCCTTTTCTAGTAGTTGAGCAAAGATTAAAGTAGACATGTGGGATTATATGTAATCATATGTGTCTTGTCGTTCCTGCTCCTCAAAGGAAATTGATGGTTGCTGTAGTCCTTGGGCAGCAGAATTCTAAGCTCTTGCAGGACTGGTTTCAACAATTACAAAGATCCTTAGAACTTTGGTGAATTTCACGGAGACCAGAGGCCAGTTTCAAGGTTTTTATTATCTACCAGGAGATGCCATGCTAAGGCGGCTTTAAACACAAGAGGGAGCTTGAATAAGCTGACTGAGCTGATTTGGGGGATAAAGAATGGATGCAGGAAAGAAAAAAAATCTTTTAAAAGCACTTAAGTAGAAGACCTTCAACTGACAGCTCTTTTATGCAGCACTTTGGATTCAGTCATCTGTTTAAATGTTTTTAAAATATATTTTTTTCCTGCAGGAATATGAATGGCCCACTTGTCTACAATATTGTAAAACAGATGTGTCTTTCTCCTAGAAACTATTACTGTGCAATGCAGAGTTGCTTGGTGTTGGAGATTGAAGTTAAGCCATTATAGAAACTGGATCAATTTTAATTTACCTGGGTGGGGCACAGTTGCAAAACTGAATTCAAATCCAATCAGCCCTCTGTGTCAGACTTAGAGGAATTTTATGGTTCTAAGTTTTTATACAATAGTCAAATGTTTTGAAGTGAGAATTAAATGGTTTTTGAGAGTCTCTTTTATTTATTGAATCTGTATGCCATCAGATCTCTTGGAAAATGGAAAATCTCTTGTAAGTTGCGGGGCTCATTTTTCAATTAAGCCTAGAAGAATTAAAAGGAAAAGTTGAGAAGGGTTATGAATGTAATTATTCAGAATAATTTTCATCTCATGAGGCTGTTGATGTTTGCTGAATAGAGGGCAACCTGATGCTTTGCTAATTCATATTAGTTAGTGACCAAAGATCCTTGGAATTACTTCCAAGAAATTAGAAAGCAGAGTTGTTGTATGCCCTACTAAACAGTGGGTCTATTTCATATTTCAATACAGACATTTTTTATTAATTCCAGGCTGTGTAGTATTCTATCACAAATAATTCTTTTCCTGAGCGTGGAAAACTACAGTCAACTCAGATCACTGGTCTATCCAGCTCTGTATTATCAATGTCTGGCCTTCAACTATAACTCCTCACGTGGTTCTGACTATGCTAGTTTATTGCTGAGCTGACAACAGGAATACAGAATTCCATTCTAGTGCATTTTCGATTTTACTTGGAAAAGCTAGAGAATAAGCTCAGAGCCTCATATCTAGAAACCAGGCACTGCCCTAATGAGCTATATAGCCTCTCCCTGCAAATTCCCAACAATCCTGATAACTTGAAACACTTTACTGAAAGAAAGTTGCAGACATGAAATATATATTTGGAGGATTTCGTGGTTTGACTTCGGCTACTGAATATTTGCTCATGACAGTCATCAGATTTGAATAAGGGATTCTCTTGGCAATCATTCACAATTTTTAACAACTGCATTTCTCTGTGACTTTAGATTTTACTATAAGATGAGAAAGTTATTCGTCTTGTCTTCAGCATAATTCTGTCCAAGAAAGGATTCAAAAAATACGTTTATTCTCTCGGGCTTTAAATATTAAGATAAACATGATCATATCCTTGTATGGATTGAGTATTTTATTGAACTGCAAACAGGAGTCAGAATCTCATTCCAGCAGCTTTGCTAAAGCCTGCTTACGGTATACACAACATTGAAGTTATTTTGCGATGGTTTTGACACCTAGGAGGCACGAGATACAGAACAGCGAGAGTTTGTAAAGGGTGCTCAAAAAATCCCTTGGGGAGCATTTGATTTAAGTCTAAATTGGGGGCAGGGGGTGAAGAGGAAAGGGGGTGCTACACTTAACATTCTTATTCCCTTCATAGAAATGGGGTTTCATCCGGATAAATAGCAAAATGGTTGAATTTTAAAAATAATACTTGCAACTCCGGCTTTCCACAAAAGTGCCTATTGCTTTACAAATAAGGGGAAGGAGGCCACACAGCACACAACGTAGCTATCCCTGAAATCAGCTGCTTCTACCACAGCATGACATAAAACCAATATTGTGCAATTAGGTGTTGACCGCTCCTGAAATCAAAAGCTCAGAAAACCAGGTGGCTTTATCTCAGCTATGGGAATCCTACCGCTGAGCTAAACAGCTAGCTCTCTGGGGCTTCCGTTGCCAGCTTGTTCCCGTTTAGCGGAAAAGGACAACTTTCAAACAAGACTGAGGAACGAGGACTTTGCTTCAACAAAGGACTTAGCTTACACGGACCACACGTAAAACGAGATTGTCTGAAATTCGACGTCCAGCCAAAAACAACAACAACAAAAAAAAACCAGGCTGGATTTCAACTTCCCAAGTGGAATATTGCTCTTCTGGACAACAGAACAAAGGACACAGACTATTCACAAATCAAGGCATTCTACTCCAATCTACTTTACAATAAGGCTACAGCAGTAACATCGTTTCGACAACAAAAGTGCTAGGGGCTTCTACTCTTCGGCCGACGACGGTCTGCAGTGGTCTTCGGGTTTCCGTCAGGGTCTGAAAGAGGAGCCGGCTTGCGTCTTGGGAGTAACCCTCCCACGCAAGAGAACAGGTTTGAGGTATAGCGCGGTAGCTACGTAGACGGCAGGTAAGGCTGCTCGGGCCCTCCCAGAGAACGGGCTCACTCAGGGCTTCAGAGTGGGGGGATGATTGGAATCTGGTACCTGCTTCTCTCTCTCTTTTTCCACCCCTTTGAAGCCTGAACAAGAGAGGGATACGCCCTTCGGGTACTGGGCGCAACAACGCCTCATCTCCTGGAAGACAGCTTCGCATTTAGATTCCAAGTAGTTGTTTGCTGCAACGAAAGAAGAGCAGTGGTGGAGGAATGGCAGCTGGGCAGGCAGAATCCCCTTCAAAATAGTCCTATAACCAGAAATGAACACATTCCACACAGTTTATAGCAGGGGTGTCCAACCTTGGCAACTTTTTGTGGACTTCAATTCCCAGAATTCCTCAGCCAGCTTTGCTGGCTGAGGAATTCTGGGAGTTGAAGTCCACAAGTCTTAAAGTTGCCAAGGTTGGACACCCCTGGTTTATAGAATAGGAATAGGAATAGAATAGGATTAAAATAGAATAGAATAGGATATTGGAATGAAAGAACAGAATAGAATTGGAATAGAATTTAGAATAGAATAGGATATTAGAATGAAAGAATAGAATAGAATCGATATTGGAATGAAAATAGAAATAGAACAGAATTGATGTTGGAATGAAAGAATAGAATAGTACAGAACCGAATAGAGTAAAGGAATTGAGTTAGAATAGATATTGGAATAAAGAATAGAATTAGATTAGAATAGAATCAATATTGAATGAAAGAATAGAATAGAATCGGTATTAGAATGAAAATAGAAATAAAAGTGAGATCAAAATACTTGGTGAGTTCAAATTTTCGCGATATCAATACTCAATGTTATTTTGGGTCTCCCCCGTTGGGCAGGGGGTTGGACTAGAAGACCTCCAAGGTCCCTTCTCCGTCTATGTCTGGAAGGAAGATTTTAATTAAAGGCTACAATTTAAGCTGGCGTTTCAAGAATTGCTCACAGGGTGCCAGAAATTCACACAAATATAGACTAGATCAGACATCCGTAGCATTTTGTTGTTTAGAAGAGCTTCAACGTAATTAAAATACAGCAAGTTGTAAAGGAACAGAACGCAAAGTAAGAAAACATGGCAAAAACAACTTCCTCCACCAATTTAGGATAAACACGAATAGCTAAACTTGGAAGGAAATCTTGTTTGTTCCAGAAAGAAGTTACTTTCAGCCCTACCACCTCAGCAAACAGTAAACGCTGCACACGGACTACTGGGAAGTCACAAACAGTCTATGGGTTTAAACCATTTCTGCTACTAAGTGTGAATTTTAAAATTAGGCTTTTCTGTCCTCCACTTTTATTATTATTTTGCTTACGTTTAAACTATATTTTCCACACACACACAAAAAAAACACTTTGAAAAGCATAGAAAGGGCATGTTATTTACTTAATGATAAATCAAATACTACAAAACCAAGAGAAGCCGCTTACCTTGCAAACATTTTTGGATTTCACAGGCATGTTTCTTACAGGGGTCTTTTGCAGCCATAACCAAGGAACTAGAAAAAAAAAATCAGAAAGGAAAACATTATCCTGGCAAAATAGAGGGCCAAAGTTCCCAAGGCCCTATCTGAAAGAAACTTCATTTCCCCTTCCACACATCACCGATCTGGAATTGGTTCCTACAGGATCCAGCTCACCAAGGATTTTCTTCATCCTCTTTTAAGTCCATTTTCTTGCTCATGAAAAGGATCATCTGTCAATCTCCCACATGCCACCTGAGAGAGCTGGCAGAGTCCACATGAGTTCTGCCTTCCCCAGAGCTTGCCAAGCAAAGTTTGAGAAGGAAAACAATGTGCTAACTTGGTTTGCTTAAACCCGACTTGCCAAAACAAAATCTGATGGATTCATGCAACAAAACCAAAAGCCGCCATTACAGTAAATAGCTTCGTATCATAGACCAAGTCATAATCACAACTTCTTTAGCTTAGTATGATAAATAAACCCAAGCAGAGAGAGATGATCTTTCCTTCAATAGATCCTGAGCTTTATCAACTGGTAAGCTGTAGGTTCCTGTCCTGAATATTGGAATGACACTTAAAGACACATTGGCACTGCCTTCCCTTACTACAAACACCATTAAGCAAACTTGTCAAATAATTAACACACTCAAAGGATGAAAACTAAAGTACTTAAAGGATTGCATGCTGTTGAAGAAATGACGTTGACTGAATGGAACTTGAATGACAGTAGTTTCTTGTGCATGAGGAAGAAAGGGAAGGGAAGGGAATAGAAGGAAGAATAGAATAGAATAGAATAGAATAGAATAGAATAGAATAGAATAGAATAATGGAATGGAATAGATCTTTATTGGCCGTGTGATTGGACACACAAGGAATTTGTCTTGGTGGAAATGCTCTCTGTGTACATAAAAGATACATTCATCAAGAGTCAATCATAAGGTATCAAAAGGAAGGAAAGGAATAGAAGGAAGGAAGGGAGGGAGGAAGGGAGGATGGATGATGAAGAGGAAAAAAGGGAGGAAGGCCCCCCAACATGCTACATTTTGGAAACTAGATTCTCCCCTCTGAGTCACTGGTCTTATAAAAACATGTAGGGAACACTGTTAAAAGCCTGGTGATGCTGCCAGAAATAAACGAGATGAAAAAACACAAACACACAACATCCTCAGTTGGTCAAAAGAGCCCAGTACTTTTCAAGGCGGTTCATCCAAGGAAGAAGCTGCGATCTGTTTTACTGGGTCAAGAAACCCATGGGGTCCGTCCTTCCATTCTGACCCTCCCCTTGCCGTCCTCCCCCAGCCCCCAAAGGCCTCCGGAATCTCTGCAGACAAGAGAGCCAAGGCCATCGGGCATCGCTTGTTCCTCCACTCTTAAAATCATGGTATCCTGACCAGCTTTCCGGCAGGGGAGGGGCAGGTCCGGTCTGCCTACCTAAAACTGCCCCTCCGCTTTCAACTGGCCATGTTGCTCTTCTCGACTGCCTGTCCTAAGCTCTTGGGCGGCGTTGCTGTGGGCAGTGTTAAGGGAGTTGCACGCCGTGCTCTGCCTCGGGGGGGCAGCAGCGGCCATTTTGAGCGCTAGGAGTTAAGACATTAAAAAAAACCATAGCGGGCCCGCCGTCCCAGCATCACAGCTCCTGAAAGACAAGGGGAAAAAAGCGGCATGGAAGAACCACCGTCAGAGAAAAGCGGAAACTAAACGGAGGAACGCAAGGGAGGATGGGGAGGGAGATGAGGAGGAGGAGGAAGAGAAGCTCACCGGGTTTAATTGCTGGTCAGGAGTTTCAGCAGCAGTTCTTCCACTCCCATGACCTGCAAGGACCCAAAGACGTGTTTACTGTAAGAGCCCAGCCGGTGGACAGATAACAGATAATCAGAATTGGAAGGGACCTTGTAGGTCACCTAGTCCAACCCCCCCGCCCAAGCGGGAGACCTTAGACCATTTCTGACAAATGGCAGTCCAGTCTCTTCTTGAAAACTTCTAGTGATGAAGCTCCCACAACTTCCGAGGGCAACTTCTGTTCCATGTTCTCACTGTCAGATAGTTGATCCTTATTTCCAGGTTGAATCTCTCCTTGTTCAGTTTCCATCCATTATTCCTTGTCTAGCCTTTGGGTGCTTTAGAAAATAGATTGACCCACTCCTCTCTGTGGCAGCCCCTCAAATATTGGAAGACTGCTATCCTGTCTTCCCCTGGTCCTTCTCTTCACTAGACTAGCCAGGCCCAGGCCCAGATCTCCACCGAGCCAGGTTTTACTTAACCTACCGTTGAGTGTTGTTCAATGCCCCAGATGCGAGAGTTACTGTCCCGGTACTGCGGCCCCGCTGAAAGCTGCCACATATGGGGCAGCTGGGAAGCAGGAAGGCGGCTGGGGCGCACGGCTTCACCCAGGGGCACAGGGATTCTTCTGATCCGGGCTTTTAGCGTCCCTCCTTCCTAGAGGAGGGAGAAGCCCAAGAAAGAAGTCACGGATAAGCTCAGGCCCCCCAAAATCGGCTCTAACCCGACCTGGGCGCGGAAGTGAGGAGACGAGGGAGCTTACCTCTTCTTGGGCCACCAGCCATGTTGCTTGGTTCTCATCGCAGTAGACGCCCATCCGCCATACCCAGAGGCGGACAGGTGGGACCTGGGCTTCGTTGCCACCTTCCTCACCTTCTGCCATGCCCTGCTATTTGGCTAGGAAGGCCCGCCCTTGGTTCCCATGTCTACACGTCCTCTTTTAACTCTGAGCAAAGATACGCAATGGTTAGTCTTGCAAAGGAGCAGCACCAGGAGGGAAGGAGGGAAGGCCAGGGGTGGCATGCACCGTCCTAGCATCATGAAGAGCATGTTAAAAAGGGGGGGGGGGGAGAGTTTAAGAAATGTTGTGCCTGTCACTGTCCCTTTGGAGATAAAGTGGATTCCACTGGAAAGGTCTGTGATGACCCAGAATGTAACACAAACGTAACAAAATCCAAACTGTAAATAAATGTCCTTTAATGCCTCTAAGTTGGCCCCACTGTTCAAATAATTCTCAGTTGGAGATAAAACTTATTCAAAAATAGTCTTCAAAAGAAAGCAATACAGTCTGAACTCAATGAGCGGATAGAGGTGAAATAAAAAACCAAACAAACTACAATGAAGGAAATTCCACAATGGACCAGGATAAGTAATTACCAACTTCAAGGAGATAACAGGGCACACTCTGTTGGAAGGATGCCAGCCAAGATAACTTCAGCCCAAAATAAAACATGCTTTGCTTCTGGCAATGCTGTGTTTTAACCATCTTTGTTATATACTATTCTCCACAACTGTAACCAATGAGGGGGATCATGGCCACTTCCTCTCTCGTAAGCCGTTTCCTTCTCCGTTCCTCCCTGCATGTCCTAGGATGCAGAGGGGATGGGCCTGGTTCTTCCTCTGACTGCCCAGCCGGCCTCTGCCCTTCCCCAGCCTCCTCCACAACCTCCGGAGCCACACCTCCACTCCCTGTTGACTATTCCTCCTCTCCCTCAGAGTCTGACTCTAGCAAGGGCATGACACGTCTTTCAAGAAGAAAAGTGTGATGGTACAGTTATAGGAGCTATCAGTGGCCTTGATCAATAGTTAGGACCAAGTCAATGTTTCTCAACCAAGGCAGCCTTAGGAGGTGTGGACTTCAAATCTCACAATTCTCCAGCCAGCTGAGAGCTGAAGTCCATACATCCACAAGTGGTTGAGGGAGAAAAACACTAATCCAAGTGAATCTACAGTCTGGATGTGGCCTCGGGAGTGCTTCGTAATTAATTTCATCATTGGATGTTACTCCCAGTTTGCCTTTCCAATATTCCTTTCTCTCTTTCAGTTGCTCTCCCCACAACCATGTTAGACCATTTTGGGAGGAGAAAACAAAACAAAACCTACACAATCTGAAATCAAGAACAGATAGGTACAACTGATGATTTGGGGCAATATACTCTCTGCTGCTGCTACTTGAAACAGCTTAAGCGCTGAGTAAAGTAAGATATATGGAATAGTAGGAAGAGCAAAAATCTCTCTCAAAAGGAGCATTCTTTTACCTCTTTGGGGTAAAACTGAATTGCTGAAGAGTTGGCAAAACATAGTGAAATGAAAATTATTTAGTATCCCAATTGCATTAGTTGCAGGGGTGCCCATTAATCTTCCAGCATAAGGACAAACAAATTTAGCTCTTCTTTCTGGCAATTTTTTTTTAAAAAAACAAGATTTAAGTGAAATTCTTTTTAGCATTGATATCCAGGACAAATCAGGAAAGAAACATTCAGAAATCTAAAAGCAAAGGGGGTGAAAATGTTGGGAATAAATATAAATAATATATATATATATATATATATATATATATATATATATATATATATATATATATATATATATATATATATATATTTCTAGTTTTTTTAAAATTTAACACACTAGCGTTGAATGGAGGTGGCTGCAGAATTAAGGGTGTTCTAAGCTACTAGGAAAAAGAAACACATATCAGAAACACTTTGTGTAGCAGCAGAAAAGAAAGCTATGTGGTTAACCACTTTGGTGGCCAGCTTTTGAAAGAACATTTTGCATTTCATTGCTGCGAAGGAATACAGAGTATGCCAAGGAAGGTACAAGCTGTTTCTTTGGGCTTGAGAATTCCACCACAACCTCTTGGGCTCGCCTCAAATGTCTAAATATGCCAAATGTATCAAGAGCTGCACAAATGACACAATTAGGGACAAATCCACACTATGCAAGAAACTTTCCCCAAGAAACATGTACTCAATATAAGGCGTCCATCCCCCCCCTCTCTCTCACACACACAACTGGTGCACCAAAGTTGGACTGCGGAGTCAACATGTTGCTGCAAATTCAAAAAGCCAACAGAGTAAAAAAAAAATGCTCATGCTTGTATTTTGGCAGCACTTGGTGCCCTAACAACAAAGGACGACTCTCACCATGGAGCTATATTTGAGGGTGACTCAGAGGGGAGAATTTTTGTCTATGTTTGGTTTGAAGAAACGTTTTCCCAAGCTGCACCAGGATCCTTTCAAAAAAATCTCCTATTCACAAAGAATCAGAGCATTATACGGTATATGTATCACTGCAACATCCACATTCTATTAATACCATTAATTCTGATGTCGGCGATTTGCTTAGAAAATAAAGAACATTCGCTGAAATCTATTAGACTTCTTACTTGTGCAGAGCAGTAAGAAAATATAACCAGAGGGGAGTAGTTGTGGTACTCCAGCCTGGTAATTATTATTATTTTTTTGTAATGCCATCTCCAGATCGGGAGAAAAGCAGCTCATTTCTCTCTCTCTCTCTCTCTCTCTCCCCAACCCTCAAACCCTGGCTCGGTTTTCTTCTTAAGTGCTGAATTCGACTTGTTATGGAACACGAGACAGAAGGCTCAGCGTACAGATGGTGGCAGAACTGAATCAAAAGGTGGATCTGTCATAAGCAGCATTATTAAGCCATGCATCGTGGCTGCAGCACCCTTGACCCAAAGCAAGCAGTCTGCAGCCTCTTGTGAGAGCGGTTTGTCTGTTTCGAAGTAGTTGTTCTGAAGTTCAGCTTTAGAAGGCCAAGATTCCTTGCAGCCTCCTAAAACATTTATAGGGTCCTGAGGGTATTCACTACTTTTTCTAGGCATCAGTGTGAATTTAAAAAGAAATATATAGATGACAATTGCAAATAGAAGTTATTGTTACAAGAAAAAGAACAAGACAGAGATGGAAGGCAGTGAAAGAAGTCAACAATTCCTAACTGTACCAAAAGGCGGAATCAGTGGCTCCTGTGCTATTTATTACATTTTATAAATCAACTCAAAGCAATGAGATTTGGTTTTTTTTTTTAAAAAAAATCTTATTTGCAGCCCCTCAGTTCTGCAAAATTGGCATCAATTTTCTGCAATATTCCAGAGTTCCTATGCCTTGTCCCAATTTCCTTGAACTTGGGACAAGGAAAGAGATTGCTTTCTGCATATGACATACGGAGGTAACCCACAATTGTCAATTCCATTCAGATTTTGGAAGCCTAGTGGAAACGGGCGGCCCACGTTCCCACATTTTAAGAGAAACCTTGCAGCCAAAATCTTTCCTATCAATATATCTCCACCCTAGCCCAGTGGTTTCTAATCAGTGGACCAGGGACCACTGGTGGTTCACGAGAAAATTTTGGTGGTCCGCAGAGAAATGTCTCCCCCCAAAGCACCCCCTAAAGCAATTAATCCAGGCTGTGTGGGAACACAAGGCTGCGCTGCCCACATGGCCCACAGGAACACAAGGCTTGCGTCGCTTGCATTGCGAACAACATGAAACAGTGAAGGGAGGAGGGAAAGGGCGGAGCGGCGGAACATGCCCCACGCTCCTGTCCTGTCCACCGGGCTGCTTCTTTCCACTTCTTTCTTCTTCTGCTTTTGGCTGCATGCAAGGAAAGCAACGAAAGTCTTTCTTTCTCTCCCCCAAACTCTGCCAGAAATGAACCTTTGGGACCCTGCAAGGCCTCCTGCTCCAAGAGGCTGCACCATTCTGGGGAGTTTGGGAGAGAGAAAGACAGACTTCTGCTGCTTTCTTTGCATGAAGCCAAAAGTCTCTCTCTCTCTCTCTCTCTCCCCTTGAGAATGGAGATGGAGACGGTATCCTGCGATCCCAAATAAAGAACGATCGGTAGGAAAATGGGGTGGGGAATTTTCCTGCAGACTTTTTGGGGGATTTTCCCAGGGTCTCTTGGTCCACAGGATTTAAAATTATGAGTTTGGTGGTCCCTGAGGTCCAAAAGGTTGGCGAACCCTGCCCAAGCCCCATGTCAATGTGTTACGTGAACACTGCCGTCTGCATATTGGACCAGCTAAGTCTGCCTTCCAACATTGTCTCTTTATTGGAATGTGATTAAACAGGAAACCAACCCCAGGAGGTGTAGCAGGGTGGAAGGGACCTCGTAGGTCATCTAGTCTAACCCCCTTGCCCAAGCAGGAGACCCTAAGCCATTTCTGTCAGGTGGCAGTCCAGTCTCTTCTTGAAAGCCTCCATGGATGATGAAGCTCCCGCAACTTCTGTTCTTTACAGATTAACAGAGTTGGAAGGGATCTTGGAGGTCACCTAGTCCACCCCACCCCACCCCCCGCCCAAGCAGGAGACCCTACGCCTTTCCTGACAGAGGGCAGCCCAGTCTCTTCTTGAAAGCCTCCAGGGATGAGGAAGCCCCCACGACTTCCGAAGTCCGACCTTCCCCATCAGAGAAAGGGGCTCTGCCTGTTGAACTGCAGCCTGACGGAGATTCCCTCAACCCCCGGGGGAGGGGCTTCGTCCTTTCCTCTGCCCCTCCCCCACAACAACGTCCCTGGGGGAGGGGGCGTCAAAGCAGCCCCCTTCCCCACGGAGGGGGGTCGACCCAAACCGCCCGCCTTCCTTGTTCGGGCAGAGACCGACCCGCTCTTCCCTTCGCCAGCCACTCACACACACACACACGCGCTACAAACCCACCCCAACACCACTGAAGGGCAAGCGAAGCAGGTGGGGGAGGCGGCCCACGGGAGACAGAACCCCCCCTCTCCCCACGGCCGCGTCTCTCTCGCCCCACGGCCGGACACGGACACACACAGCTCGCGCTGCCCAACTCCCCCGCGCGCCCCCCCTCCCCCGGCCGGAACCGACCTGCTGGCAGCGGCGCCGGCGGAACTCACGACCGCTTCAGCTCGGGCCCGGCCGGGTACTTCCGGCGGAACGGACCGGAAGTCGGCGTTGTCCGGGAAACGCAGGCCTAAGGCGGAAAAGGACTCTGCTTGGAGCGCCGGGGAACGGGCTGCCGCCGCCGCCGCCGGAGGAAGAGGAGCGGAGCTAGCCGGGATGGCGGTGCAGGCGGCGCACTTGGAGGCCGACGCCTTCCTGGTGTGCTTAAACCACGCGCTGAGCACCGAGAAGGAGGAAGTCATGGGGCTCTGCATCGGGGAGGTACGGCCGCTGCGGCGGGCAGGAGAGCCGGATGTGCCCGGCCGACGGGGTCGCCTGGCTGGGGGGCCGCGCAGGGAAGAGACCAAACCCGGCCTATACCCGGGATCTGTTAGGGTTAGCCGACGTTTTTGTGGAGTTGCTTGCTTGTTAGTGCTTTGTTTATGGTGGTTCTGTCCCTTCTTTAATAATAATTATTATTTATTAAATAATATCAAACGTAATAAACCCTTTACTAAATACTTCAAGTGTTAAAATAAAGTGTTATGTTTATTTAACGTCGAGTTAAATACACATATACATACATATATTTGTGTGTGTGTGTGTACATACATACATACATACATTACACACACACACATATGCATTCCCCTAAGACTTAGAATAACTTTATTGTCACTTTGAATGTGACAATAATTGGCATACATACACACTACTCAGTATACATTAAAGTGAAATTTTGTTGCATACAGCTCTCAAAGAGTCACCACCTCCAATATACACTACTTTCATACATATATACACACACACACACACACACACACACACACACAGTCATATGTATAGACATATGCATGCACCATATAGAATTACACCACTTTTGTAATACATAAAATTATCCATTGCAATGCCCTACCCGTCAATGACTACTTCAGCTACAATCACAACAATACATGAGCACACAATAGATACAAACTCAGGGTAAACCGCTCCAAACTCAACAACAGAGTGGTCAATGCCTGGAATATACTACCTAACTCTGTGGTTTCTTCCCCAAACCCCAAAAACTTTAACCTTAGACTGTCTACTGTTGACCTCACCCCATTCTTAAGAGAGACTCTTAAGGGGCGTGCATAAGCACAGCAACATGCCTACTGTCCCTGTCCTAATGTCCCCTTTTTATTCATATCCATTTCATGTATTCATAATCACGTTTAAACTTATACACATTATCTAACAGGGGCCTTCAAACTTGACAGCTTTAAGACTTGTGGACTTCAACTCCCAGAATTCCTCCTCCAGTCATGTTAGCTCAGGAATTCTGGGAGTTGAAGTCCACAAGTCTTAAACTTGCCAAGTTTGAAGACCCTTGATCTAATACATGCTTGACAAATAAAATAAATAAAAATAAACAAATAAATATATGTTTGCATGCATGCGTGTCTTCTATACTCCCACAACAACCTTTATCTTCAATCTCCCAAGGCTGGGCACCACAGCATCCCTTTCTGGCTATATTGCATAGAGAAGGCAGGATTGTAATGCTAGGCCTCTAACCTTCGACTGTCTTTCTGCGCAACTGGTTTTGCGGCAAAAGGAGAGTTGGGCCTAGAACAACAGTTTCCACATGTTCCCAGTGCAATTATATGCATTGCAATAATTGACATTGGGAATTGTGCCAGAGAGTGGGAATTGATAGGAAGGAAGCATGTGCGGGCACACACCCACACATATTTTCAGTGAGTGAATAGAAATAATGTCTATTATTACTGTGGAAGTGTGGTGCAAGGGCATTTGCAAAAAATCACCTTTCCACAAGCTGGAACTGAACATCAAACAAGATTGGCTTCATATTCTTATACTCACAAACTGAACAGAGTAGCTGCTCCAAGCTTGTGCAATGCATAAAACTGCAGGGAAATATCAGCATTTTTTTAAAAAAAGTGTCACAGAGAGGTGAGATGGAGACAGATAAGATGATAGCTTGCAGGGATCTCTTTATAGTAAGTAACCTGGCTTACTATATCATGCAGAAAGCAATAGTGAAATGGGCCTTGTGTTGTATTGCCTATGAGTGATTTTTCTTCTTCTTCTTTGTTATCTCCAGGTTGATACAAGCCGAATTGTTCACATTCACTCAGTGATCATCCTGCGCAGGTCAGATAAGAGAAAAGACCGTGTGGAGATTTCTCCCGAGCAGCTCTCAGCTGCTTCAACAGAAGCAGAGATATCTTTTTATTAAGTTTATGGATTAATGGTAGTTTCAAAGCAGGTAGATATTTGCGATCTAGAAAAGATACGGAGTTTCTACTATTTTTTTTTCTATACTGCAAGAGAACTTAGAATAACAGTTGGCAGTTGGCTTAGGCAGGAAACCCTACATCACTTCAGACAAATAGCTGTCTAATCTCTTCTTAAAAACTTCCAGTGTTGCAGCATTCACAACTTCTGGAGACAAGTTGTTCCACTGGTTAATTGTCCTCACTGTTAAGAAATGTCTCCTAAGTTCTAGGTTGCTTCTCTCCTTGGTTAATTTCCACCCATTGCTTCCTGTCCTATGCTCAGGTGCTTTGGAGAATAGTTTGACTCCCTCTTCTTTATGGTGCCCCTGAGATATTGGAACACTGCTGTCATGTCACCTCTAGTCCTTTTCATCAGACTAGACATATCCCAGTTCCAGAAGTTTACACTAAAGTGTGTTTACTTTGATTATTGTCTGTATTTCTTCTTAACGACCTTGTTTGTTTAAATGTGAGAAAAGTTTTATTCCAGGGATTTATTAAATTACTGTTTTGATGGGGCTGCAAATAAACTAAATGTAATTTAGTGCTTTTGTACCACAACGTAAAAAGTATTCTTACTATCGTACATATTTTTCTTGTAGTTCTTTTTCTTTTTCTTTTTTTTGAGCACCCTTAACTAACACACAGATTGGCTGAATTAACAGGACGCACCATGAGAGTTGTAGGCTGGTATCACTCTCATCCTCACATAACAGTGTGGCCATCACATGTAGGTAAGACACGGTGTCCTGTAATTAAGAGTAAGATTCCCAAACAGTAGGAAGGATAAGATCAGATGCTTGAAATTATTTTTTTTCCACCTCTTGCCCAAGACTATTTGAATGCATAAAATGTTCTAATGAGAGCCTTTGTTGACTTGGATAAGATTTGAAGGGAGTCATTTAGGCTGGGCATTGTACTGAACTTGATTAGTTCTAATTAAATAAGCTAAAAACGTCTGGCAGTTGGAACTGAATCGTTGACCTCCTACTAAGCTATGGTTCTATCCAATCTGATCTGAGAAGATTGAAGTACAGAAATGTTTCATTGAAACTAAACTCTGTGTAACTCTTCTAATATTCATGCATTGATCCAGCACTGATTTGGGCCTATAGCAAAACAGTATTACATTTTCACCTATTTGGAAAGTCTGCTTTATTGAACTCTTGTCTAGAATTCATTATATTTTTGGGAGGTCAGGAATATACTGCTTTAAGTCAGATACACTGAAAAGAAGTCAGTATTTTCCAACATTTTAAAATGCAACTGGACTAGTAGCCTGTTTCTAGGAATCTATGGCTGCACTGTCCTCTTGTTTTCATTATCTCACCATGATTTTGGTTTTCAAATGTCCTCTTCTGGATAGCTCCTTTTCTGAAGCTTTCTGCTGTTGCTGGAAAAAAAGGGAACATTTCTTTGACTTGATCCCCTGGTGCTGATAGTCCCATGACTGCCGTTACTGTACAGGAGAGATATTTGAAATCTCATCTCCTTTTTTGTTGATTATCTTCTACAGATGTGCGCACACAAGCAATGTATCAGATGATGGACCAAGGCTTTGTGGGGCTGATCTTCTCTTGTTTCATTGAAGATAAAAACACAAAGGTAAATAGAACATGAATAAATGGCACTTGGTCCTCTAATAGGACGGGCATCTTGCTATCAGACCTCATACTGGAGTAAGTGTTTTGCTCTGTTTCTAGTCAGCATGGCCAGAAGATGTTAACATATAGTGCCACTCTATTGCTTTTAATTTCAGCATGATTTGCAAGAACGTTGGTTTTAAAATTGTGTTAAAAAGTAGATTCCCTGCATATGTATTTTCCTTTCCATGCATGATGTTGCAGCCCTGATATGTAAATTGAGTGTGTCAGTGACCCTGTACAGAATCATAAAGTTTGAAAAATGCATGAGCTCAGCTAAATAGGATGGTAACTTTGCAACAATTTGTTGAGCTATCCAGCTTCCCTTCCCTCAAAGCATCTGTCCAGATATCCAGAGTTCCTAGAAAAAAACAAAATTGGTTTTATATAGTTTACCTATGGATTTCAATAATGATTGAACCCTAACATGCTTCACACCCTCAACTATTATTATCTTTCATTTTGACACAGACGGGCCGGGTTTTGTACACCTGTTTCCAGTCCATTCAAGCCCAGAAGAGCTCTGAGTAAGGATTTTGATGAACATTCGTGCAGCAAACTTAAACTTCTCATCACACTTTTCTTTCAATTTCAGTTTTAGTATTTCTCCCCAGTGTGTGTAATTATGTTGTCTCTGTAGTAAACTATGTGAAGAGAAAACAAATCTCTTTACCTACTTATCTTTATCACTTTACCTATCCTATCCCTATCTCTATCCTATTCTATGTCAGCTGTTTTACCCACCTTTTACATTACGAAGCCAGAGTTTCCTGCTGCATTATAAAACAGTTGTAAATAAGATCCACTGTGTGTGCACATGCACGCACACATGGCATGGAATAAGTATCTTATTGACTTTGATTACTTTGATAACAGTTTTAAGGTGCTTGCCTTTGGTTGAACATGACATCTGTAGAACTACGTACTGCCTTGAAGGGAGGGTGGAGACAGGGCGCATGGACGCACCTTTTTTCTCTTGGTTTGAATTGTTTGGAGAAGAGGGGATGAAGAGGAATTTCTGCCAGAGGGTTCAGGGAAAGGAAAAGGCGGAGAGAGAGAAAAATAACACACACAAAAATGCATAGAACAGATGAGAAATGTAGCCATAAGTGGGCACTAGGAGAGCCAAAAGCTAGGGTGAAAAGAGGACATGGTGGGTTAAAGGCTTCAAGTTTTGCACCCTTGCTTAAAATATTAAATAGAAAACAGATGAAGAGGGTGGGTGGGAGAAGAAAAGGAGAAAAAAGGCAAAGTCAGAAATGCTTCATATTTATATAAACAATGTAGTAGTATACTTTATTGATTAGCCCTTGGGCCATATCAAAGTGCAGAGTTCCAGGCACAAATTATTACTAAAATCTGATAAAAACCATTTAAAATGGAATTGGAATAAAATACGATTTAAAATGAAATTGGAATAAAATGAAATTGGAATAAAATACAGTAATTTAATATATAGCTAAATAAAATATGATAACATAATGTTCCTCTAACAACATTAATAAACACGGTTTGAGGGATGTTCAGCATTGAAAAGAAAATCTGGTCAGACAGGCTTATACTTCCGCGTCGGCAGTCGCATGCATGCTCAAAAGTAGCATACCTCTTCCATCTGAGTCTCTTCTACCAAACTCTTGTCAGTACCATCAAACAGGAAAAGACAGTTACACAAATGGCTTTTAGAAAATGTGTGATTCCCCCCCACACACACTAAATTGTGTTTGCATGATGCGTACACGGTTTCCTCTGTAGGTATGAAAGGATTGAAATTCCTATCCACGTCGTCCCTCACAATACCATTGGGAAAGTGTGCCTGGAATCTGCTGTGGAACTGCCAAAAATCCTGTGCCAGGAGGAGCAGGATGCGTATAGGAAAATCCACAGGTGAGGTGAAATCCGGCTTCCTTTTTGTCTCTGGAGATCCTGAAGTTGTGGTTGTCCCAAAGGTGCTTTTGCAAGAGGCAACTGGGGTTCCTTGATTTTTTTTCCCCCTTGAACACGTTTCGCTTTTCATCCAAGAAGCTTCTTTAGTTCTCTTCTTCAAGGAAAAAAAAATCAAGTATACTCAGTAGCCTCTTGCAAAAGCATCTTTGGGACAGCTTCCTTTTTCTGTTTCCTTTTTTAAATCACCTGGGCAGGGGGGATAACCTACACAGAGTCTTCCAGTATCCCATGCACACCTCCTAAAGCCATGATGGAGAACCCATGGCACATGTGCCACACAGAACCCTCTCAGTGGCCATGCACGCCACTGTCAGCTGCTCTTTGGGTTTCTGGCATGCACATGTGCGCTGACCAGCTGGTCTCCAAAACCAGGCCGTTTTCTGGGCTGTTTTTCAGGGAGTTTTCCGGGCGTTTTGTGGGGTGTTTTAAGGCCATTTTTAGACTGTCTTTCGGGGCATTTGCGGGGGCATTTTTAGGCAGTCTTTTGAGCCATTTTCAGGCCCTTTTTGGCCTGGAAAACTGCCCGAAAAATGGCCCAAAAAAGGGCCTCTTTTTTTTTTTTTTGAGCCATTTTTCAGGCCATTTTCAGGCACGAAAAACAGCCTGAAAATGGCCAAAAACGGCCCCCCCAAATGGCCAAAAAACAGGCATGTGTGCATCGGCCAGCCGGTCTTAAGTTTTCTTGTGCTCCGGCATGCACAGATACACAGGCATGCATGTGCATTCCGCTTTCTTGGTGCCAAAAAGGTTCGCCATCACTGTCCTAAAGCATCCAAGAATGTATTGGCAACTCTTAAGTAGGAGGCTGTCTCATTACGGACCCAGAAACATCAAAAGGAGGATGGAAGTGGATATGCAAAGTGCCCCGAAAGGTGAAGGTGAAAAGCCACCGGCCTGCTCAACGGTCCCTTTTGATATTTAAATGAAACTTCTAGTAGAGAGCCATTGTCTTGGTGACCAGCTACCTGTTGCTAAGGTGAAAGGATGAACTTCTCTGTATATCTGGTGGCTCACTGGGGAAGAAGACTTTTGGTAAGGTGTCCCTTGGCGAGTGAAATCTTTTGAAGCCTGTCTGGATTGTATTATAAACCTCTAATAAAGCAAATAACTGAGTGTAGCCACTGTGACACTAACATAACGGTGAGTTGGAGGACCAATGTCAAGCCATTCAGCAACTAGGCCAGAAGGGAGGAAGAGAAGGACTTTAGGCTCATTTTATCTCGTTCATTCTCTCCCTCCCTCCCTCTTTCTCTCTCTCCCCCTCCCTCTTTCTCTTTCATACACACACCAATAAGAGTCCCTTCTAATTAGGCCAAAAACATACTCGTGATGTGATTTTGGGGAATTTCTATCAGTGTTTCAATAATAACAGGGATACCTTTTCTTCCCTTGTTTAGCCTCACCCACCTGGATTCTATCACCAAGATTCACAATGGTTCAGGTACGGCTTCCCACCCCTTCTGGGTCCTTAAAGAATTGTCAACAGGGCGTTTTAACTGTACTGGGTAACTAGTGGGGAGGAGCTAGCAGCATTTAACACGGAGAGAACTGGCGTCATTCACATTGTGGGGGCTGAAAGCCGCTCGGGGCCTTCCTGCGACCATTTCCTTGAGGCACCTGTTGCCACTCCCACGCATGCTCACAGCCACCCCCTTCTTTTTCTTGCCAGTCTTCACGAAGAACCTCTGCAGCCAGATGTCTGCCATCAGCGGGCCTCTGCTGCAGTGGCTGGAGGACCGCTTGGAGCAGAACAAGCAACGGATGCACGAACTGCAGAGGGAGAAAGAGGAGCTGCTAGAGGAACTGGCTGCCTTGGAGTGAGGAAGGCCAGGGATTCTGAGCTCCTGGGCTCGGCCCCAGGCTGTCTTGCTGCTGTTTCTCCAGCCCCTTCTTCCATCTTGCAGCCATGACTGCTAAAGAGGACGCCAAGGCCCCCCCTGCTAAATGGCATTTCAGGGCGGTGAGGATTCCATCGAGCAGGACAGCAGATATTGCAGAAGAATGACTTTTTTACATGGTGGACTTCATTTTTTTCTTTAACATAACGGGTCTTGAAGTTGTCAAGGTCAGATAACATAAGCACAGCAGCCATTGTCCTTACTGCACTTAGTAGCAACTGTTTCTTAATTTATCTCGGGATGCACTGTTCTGGTGGGTCCTCAAAGATAACGCGCTATATTTTATTTTATTGTTTGCCTCATTTTTGTTCCTATCATGTTTCTAACTGCAGAACAAGGATTTTGCATGTCTCTCTCTTTTTAAACGGAATAAAGTCAAATGATTTGATTCCTTCTGAATGTTGTCCCCTTGCAGCTCCATTCCATATAAAGAAGAAGAAAAAAATTATCGCAAATAACACAGAAGAGTCAGTGAATCTAACCGGTGCTTTATAACCGAATTTAATTAGTAAAACTTTGAAAATCTAAGCTGGACAAGCTCATCCTAAGGAGATTTTCCTTCCAGGGCATTCCATAATTAAAGACCTCAAGGACCGAGAGGAGTTAATTTTGATTTTGAGGGGGGGGGGGGAAACTTTACTATTTTCAGACAAAGGGAAAAGTGAGGAATCTGCACAAGACTCCTTGTTCTGTTCATTGCTGGTATCCGAAAGCAGTGTACAAATAGTAGTTTTTCCCATTTTCTGCTAGTTCCCACCTGCAACTTCTGGAGATGGTGTTACTATCTCATATCATATGGTTGGGTTCTTTCTGTGAATGCTCTTTTTCAGAGTCTCTCCCAATTAAAGTATTTTAATACATTTTCGTAACATTTTATATTGTACGTTATAAAAAATCTGGACTTCAAAATTGTGTTTCCTTGCGGAAACCTTATCAAAATTAACTGTTTGCACCCGTATGGCTCTTTCTTTTAATCGAAGTGATTAAACTAGCCAGAAAGACCCCTCTCCTTGGCTTGTCTAAGATTTAAGCTGGGATAGTTGTTTTTTTCCTATAAGGAAGCCACAATCGAATGTACAAACAAGCCACCCGTTGAGATTCTGCCTCATTAGGAGAGCAGTAAACTAATGAAACCTGTTTAACCATAAGGCTGGGCAAATTATGGACAGAGATATTATACTTATGGGCTCTGGAGGAAGAAACACAAGAATTTAACATCTGAATTGGTGTATTGGTTGTTACTTGCTTTAAGATGAGGAAGAACATAAGCAGGGTATTAGCAATGGCCATTGCACAGAATGCAGCCATTCTGAAAATTTCCTGGACTCCTCTTTCGCAGAAAGCCAAACAAGGAGATGCAGGAATCAGATAGGAGATGATTCTTTGCTGGTTGAATCTCATTCTGGCTTCCTTTTGTCAGACTGAAAGTCCTAGATGTTAACATTTATAGGCTATGTAAAAGAGACAATCAATCAGCCTGAAAGAGAAAACTCAGATCAGCAGTAGATGAACTCAAAGGTTAACTTCAGACCAACAGTCAAGTAAACGATACCCCCAATCAAGGAACTGCCAAAGAGCCAAGAGTAAACAGCCCAACCAAAGAATCTCGAGCGTCCCCACCCACTCAGACAGGCAAGACACCAGAATATAAACTGACAGCAAACAGCACTCCTTATTAGCACTGATGATGTTACCTAGTTGGGTAATGAAACATCTGCAAGAAAATAAGCTCAGAGAGCACCAAAGACTCTACAGTCCTCTCTCACTCTCTTCTAGCACTGATGTTACCTAGCTGGGTAATGAAATATCTGCAAGAAAACAAACAAGCTCAAGGAGCAGTAAGGACCCCACAGTTTTTCCTCCTCCTCCTCTCCCTACGAGCACTGACAATGTTACCTCGTTGGGTAATGAAATGTCTGCAAGAAAACCAGCCTTGGGAGCACCAAGGACACCTCCTTTCAACCCTGAGCTGCAAACATCTTCCTTTATTGGAACTTTAGATGTCTCCCTCTGACTCGCCCTTTTGGCAGCAGTGTTCTTCTCTCATTTCATCCCCTCAGCCTGCTGGTGCTACAGAATGCTCAGCCTTGAAGTTCCCTCGCCGATGGTTTGAGCATCTGCTTTCATCTCCCCCCCAACACACACACACGCACACAATGGCTCCGCTCTTGACCAGGATCAGAGCCAGGCCTTGAAGAACTGAAGGGCATCTGAAGCATCTCAAAAGAGTGCGGCTGCAGCTGCAAATTCTCACCGCGTTCTTCTCTTAACAAAGCAGCTGCGTTGTACGCAAATTCCCGACCAGCCGTTAGCCCAGACAAAGCAACTCCAGCCTGGGTTGGATTTCCATCTTGCCTTTATCTCATGTTTATAACTCCCAAAGATCAAGGCAGCAACTTTAGGCCCGCCTGCCAGATGAAGGTTTCCTTTCCTGAAGGTTATGATTCTGTGATGGTCCGCATCTCCAGGGGATTGGCGTCCCTATTTTGGAGTGGAGGGTGGAGGAAGGGAAGAGGATATTTTTCATGGCTGGTTGGGAGTTAACCAGTTAACCAGGGGTGGGATGCTACCAGTTCGGCGTGGTTCTATAGAACCAGTAGCTCTGAAGAGCAGCAGACACCAAACTGGTTCGATGTCTGCTGCTCTGTTTGGCCCACCCGCCTGCTCAGGCTCTCACCTGTCCTTTATTTCCTGCTTTTTCAACCTCAGATGCTTTGCACAGCACAGCTGAGGTTGAAAAAGCAGGAAAGAAGAGGATTTTCAAACATGCACCCGCATGCAGTGCTTGTCAACTGTCCAGGCGGCACATGTGTGCACAAAATGCACTTCCACCAGGGGTGGGATTCTACCTGCCGGAGAACCGGCAAATCGTACCACTGGCTGGCCCCGCCCACTCACTCCTTACCTGGCCTGCGCCCCATCAAACTAGTCTGCTAAGTTGCTATTTTTCCTATTCCCCCCGACCATCAGCTGTTCTGTGCCGGGAGATTTAGATGAGCTAGAAAGCAGGAAATCGTTGGATTTCTTGCTTTCTAGATAATCCAGAAGCAGAGCTGACCCTGAAGCTTCTATTATTCAGTGCAGACTCAGGTAGCAAATGGCAGGAACACAGATCTCTAAATGATTATGTGAGTCACATCAATTTGCCTGCCTGCTCTGCCTGGTTTTGGGTAAAAGTTGCTCTTTTTTAATAAAAAAAAATTCAATATTTATATACATAGCGTGTTATGAGTTAATTTTGTGAGTTTGCTTGCTAGCAAGTTTTATGAGTTGCTTGCAAGCAAATTTTATGTGACAGACTCGGATAGCCGATTGCAGAAAGATGGATCTCTTGAGTGAATCTGTGATTCTGTGAGCAACTCAATCTGCCTGCCTGCTCTGCCTGATTTTGGGTAAAAGTTGCTCTTTTGTATAAAAAAATCAATATTTACATCAATATTTATAATATTTACATACAAGCCATGCCCAGCCAGTCACATGACCACAAGCCACGCCCACAAATTAGCCACACCCACATACTCACAGAACCAGTTGTTAAGAAATTTGAATCCCACCTCTGGAGTTAACCTGCCTGCAAAACTCAGCAAAAGCTTCAGGGAATACTTGCTTAATAAAATGGCACAAATTTGATCAAACATTAAAGAAAAGAGCAACCAGGGGACCCGAGGCTAAAATATACAAAGAACGGTTGCAGGAACTGGACCTGGGTAGTCTAGGGAAGAGAAGGACCAGGGGAGACAGGATAGCAGTGTTCCAATATTTGAGGGGCTGCCACAGAGAGGAGGAAGGGGTCAAGCTATTTTCCAAAGTACCCAAAGGCCAGACAAGGAATAATGGATGGAAACTGAACAAGGAGAGATTCAACCTGGAAATAAGGAGAAATTTTCTGATAGTGAGAACAATCAACCAATGGAACAGAAGTTGCCTTCAGAAGTTGTGGGAGGTTCATCCCTGGAGGCTTTCAAGAAAAGATTGGACTACCATTTGTCAGAAATGGGGTAGGGTCTCCCACTTGGGCGAAGGGTTGGAGTAGATGACCTACAAGGTCCCTTCCAACTCTGTTAATCTGTTAAAAGCAGCTGCAATGTATTCCCAGCAATTCAGATTGTTGGGTTGGATTGTTGGACCCAGATTGTTGGGGGGCAATAGGCTGACTGTAAACTGCTTAGAGAGGACTATAAAACTTAAGTCTTAAGTGCTATTGCCCTCCCTCCCTTCCTTCCTTCCTTCCTTCCTTCCTTCCTTCCTTCCTTCCTTCCTTCCTTCCTTCCTTCCTTCCTTCCTTCCTTCCTTCACAGTGGTTAGAATGCAGTATTTCAGGCTAATTCTGCTCATTGTCAGCAGTTTGATCTTGACCGTCTCAAGGTTGACTCAGCCTTCCATCCTTTCAAAGTCGGTAAAACGAGGACCCAGCTTTTGGGGGGCAAGATGCTAACTCTATAAATCACTTAGAGAGGGCTGTAAAGCACTGTGAAGCAGTATATAAGTCTAAGAGCTATTGCTATTGTCCTTCCTTCCTTCCTTCCTTCCTTCCTTCCTTCCTTCCTTCCTTCCTTCCTTCCTTCCTTCCTTCCTTCCTTCCTTCCTTCCTTCCTTCCTTCCTTCCTTTCTTCTTCCTTCCTTCCCAGGGCTTAGAATGCAGTGTTGCAGGCTAATTTTGCCCACTGTCAGGAGTTCAATCTTGACTGTCTCAGGGGTTGACTCAGCCTTCCATCCTTCCAAGGTGGGTAAAATGAGGACCCAGATTGTTGGGGGCAATAGGCTGACTCTGTAAACTGTTTAGAGAGGGCTGTAAAGCAATGTGAAGCGGTATACAAGCCTTAAGTGCTACGGCTACTGCTACTGCTGTGATAAACCACAAGCTATCCTGTGAAATGCAGCAGAACAGGAAAAACACATCCATGAATCGAACACGTCCCATTTTTTGCCGAGTTGATTTCCCCAGATTTCCCCTTGGAGCGAAACCTCTCTTCTCTTTTTAACCTGCTGGTGGTGCCCATTTCTTGTATGCGTCAACAAAAATGCGAACAATTGAATTTGCTATTCCTGCCTTTGCTGGAACCATCGGTCCCGCAGGCACCATTTTTGGCCAACAAGTTGTTCTGTTAGCACGATCAGGGAGAGGAACTCTGTTCCCACACAGGCCATCGGCATTGGCTGAGCAGGGTTCTCCGAGAGGCTTTTGAATTCCATTCTGTTTCCTTGGTCCTTCCTGGATAATGTTGACAGTGGCATTATCTGAGTTCATGGCTCCCTGGCAGCTGGCCGGCCTATTTATAAAAACTCCACCAGGGAGGTGGAGTGGAGGGAAATGTGATTCATGAACATAAAGCACCACACTGGACAAAAGGGTGCATTCCTCCCTCGTGACGCAAAGCTGAGCTTTACACCTGTCATTTCTGAACATTCGAGGAGGTGCAGTGCGCTAGAGTCATAAAGAATGAGCTGGATCCTTTATTAATCACGTCTTAACTTGGTCCTTTTTTAAAAAAAACTTTGAAAGTTTGAATCAGGTTGTCATCCCTGCACCAAATGAGCTATCTGCCACTGCACCGTGGCATATAGGACAGCGCGCCAGAGGGTTAACATCATTGCCCAGAGGATCATGGGTTGCCTTCTCCTCTCTTTGGAAGAGCTTTATAGCTCCTGCTGCCTTAAGAAAGTGCAAAACATCCTTAAATGTTTTTTTATTTAAGAGGGCTGTGAAAATATTTAGACACCTCTCACATCCTGGACATAAACTGTTTCAACTCCTACCCTCAAAACGATGCTATAGAGCACTGCACACCAGAACAACTAGACATAAGGACAGGTTTTTCCCCAACACCATCACTCTGCTAAACAAATAATTCCCTCAACATTGTTCAACTATTTACAAAGTCTGCACTGCTATTACTATTCATCTTCTCATCATTCCTTATCCCCCATCCCCTCCCACTTGTGACTATATGGCTGTAACTTTGTCACTTTAATCCTTACGATTTATATTTACTGTTTCCTAGTATGATTTGATTGTTTATTGTACCCTATGACTATCATTAAGTGTTGTACCTGATGATTCTTGACTCTTGACGAATGTATCTTTTCTTTTTATGTACACTGAGAGCATTTGCACCAAGACAAATTCCTTGTGTGTCCAATCACACTTGGCCAATAAAGAATTCTATTCTATTCTATTCTATTCTATTCTATTCTATTCTATTCTATTCTATTCTATTCTATTCTATAGTTCCATCTCATCCTGGGCACCCTTTTTTTGGGGGGGACGGGACTATTATCATGTGACAGATGATACAGGACAATAAAAACAAGGACAAACAGGCTGAAAAACAGTTTCTATCCCAGGGCAGTAACTCTATTGAATTCTACTGCGTAGTGCAATATTAATGCAGTATCAGGGGTTTTCAATTCAATTATATAGAATGTGAAAGATGTGGGTTTTTTTTTGTTTTTTTATAGTTATAATAATGTACACTGAAGATGGCATTTAATTTCGTTGTACGAGGTGCAATGACAATCAAGTAAACTAAAAAACTAAGCTATCAAGAGTCGTGACGATATGAATGCGAGCTGTGTTTATTAAAGAAAGATTCACACGTTTTCATTTTATTGTGTGAATCTCTCTTTGTTGCAATGGATGGAGTTTGAAACCATATTATGTCCCTTTTTTTAAACCACTTTGCAATCAGTTACCTAAATGCCACCCATTGTTTTTTAGCTTGGATGGGATGGGTTTTCCAAGAAAGGATAAATGTTCTTCTGCATTTGGAAAGGTTGATCCAGCTCATTGTGCGATATCTGGGCTGAAGTCCTGTTCGAAGGGCCTCCTCGCTTTCAGAAGTATTATTCCATCTTATTCCGCCCTGCTCTTTCTCATTCAGGTCATGTCTTACGTGGGTAAACTCTTTATCAGCACTAGACAGCAGAAGAATGTAACAACAGGGGAGCTGGATTAAACCACAGACCAAAAGTTCCCACAGTAACCAACCAGATGGTAGTTTTGAGTTGCCCTGTGTTTATTTTGTACACAATTTAATTCTAATTGCAGCACTACAGGCTGTGCGCTGCATTTTGTTGTCCTTTAACCTCTAGTATTTTTATCATTTTTAGTCGCCTCCATTCCCACAAGACATTAATGTCAAAATAGGCTGACTTGTTTATTTAAAGCATTCACTAAGGCTGACTTGTTTATTTAAAGCATTTATAATCTACCCTTATGTTAATTCATTTATTTCTTGAAAGCATTTATATTCCACCTCTTTATTCATTTGTTTAAAGTATTTGTATTCCATGTTTTTATTCATTTGTTTAAAGCATTTACATTCCACGTCTTTACATTCATTTATTCCTCGATTTCACACATTTCTATTCCACCTCTTTACATTTATCCATTTTTTAATTTAAACCACTTACACTCCACCTCTTTACTTCCATTCATTGCTTTAAAGCATTGATATTCCACTTTTCCCTGGGAAACTCCAGAAAGGGCACCTGAGTCCCATTGTTCAACAACAGCCCTGTGAGGTTGGTTGGGCATAGAAAGGGAGGGCGAGGAAAGGAGGGAGGAAACGGAGCTGATCCAAAATCACCAAGAGTTCCAAGATCAACTGGGGGAATGGGACACCTTACCAAAGAATAACTTGCTACGGCCAACTCGTCATAGCCAACTCAACATGGCCAACTCAACATGGCCAACTTGCCACGGGACAACTCGTTGGAAGACAACTTGTTGTTGGACAATTTAACAATTCTATTTAATTATTTTTGCCATTCCCGTCTCATTCTGACCCTTCTTGGGTATCCTTTCTTTAACGATCCTATCCCACTATTTCTTTGATATTAGTGTAACTCTTGTCCTGCAGCCAGTTGTCCTGCAACAAGTCAGCTGTGGCAAGTTCTCCCGCAGCATGTTGGCCATGGCAAGTTGGCCGTGGCGAGTTGCCCACACGGAACCTTCCACTCTCCATCTCCTAGGTCCAGCCACTCCAACTTTCACGACTGGCAAGCCAGCACCCCTGTTCCTAGGGCAGGTTTCCCCTACTCGGCTGGCCCGAATAAACAACCACAGACATCCTAAAAATAAATGCAGGTAGAGACACCTTCAGGATTCCGTCGAGAGCGACCCTTAACCCCATGGCTAAAACGCATTGAGCTCAGAAGCCCAGGCAGGGGGAGCGCACAGATTATCCTCCGTGCTGACGTCCGAAGCTGGTTCAGATTTTCGCCCCCTCCCCGATTCTTAAAGCCAATCCCACCGGGCGGCGGGGCTCCCCAGTCCAGCTCAGAAGGGGTGGGTGGGTTATATAGGATCCGACGGCCGTCCTCCAAGGGGGCCGGAGGGGGCGGACCTCGGGGCGGGCGGGACCCTCGCCTCGCCGGCTGCCGCGCGTCCCTTTGGCCAACTCCGCCGCTGGAAGTGCGCAAAAGGCGAGGCGCTCCTCGGCTTCCTTCTCGCGTTTCCCACCTACCCCCGTCGGGTCTTCTCCCTCTTTCCTATCCCGCAACTGTCGGAGGAGGGTGGAGGGCTCCGGGGCAAGGATGTCGGCGGCCGAAGAGCGGGGGTTGACGGTGCGCCCCTTCAAGCTGATCGCGCTGCTCTGCGCCTTCCTGGCGCTGGCTCTGGATGTGGCTGCGCTGCTGAGCCCGGCCTGGGTCACGTCGGAACGCTACTCGCTCTCTCTTTGGAAGGAGTGTCGGGAGCTCCTGGGCGGATGGCAGTGCTTCTCCCCCCTCGGAAGTGGTAAGCTGGGGGTCCAGGAACGCGAGGGGGGAAAAGACCGTGGGAAGATCCCCCGGATCGTGGGAAGCTGCACGTGGGGTTGTTAATTGAAGGTTGGGAACAGCCAAGCCATGCCAGAGCATGGTATATCCAACTTCAACTGGCTAACTTGGATGGCTTTTTAAGGGTCTTCCTTATTTTCCCAAGTTTAACTTGATGGCTTTGAAGTAAGAAAAGAATTTTATTTTGTCTGCTTGGAACTGATCGGTTGGGATCGCCCCTCCCACTTTCTAGGGCTGTGTGGCTTCCAAAGCTGACAGGCATCCCCCCTTGAGAAGTTCACCTCCTAAAAGAGATAATAAACAAAACACAACCAGGGGTTAATGCGATGCCCTTAACCTCCTCTCCCCCCTCCAAGGGGACCTTTTGGTTTGTCAGGGAATTCGCTATGGAATTGGTAAACCAAAGCTCTTGGGTCCAAGATGGTGCCGACCATGGCTGCCTCAGTGAAATGCTCTCTAAAGGTTTCTTTATTCTTTATTATTATTATCTGCAATTCACTACGTATTTCATACTCACAAAACCATCTTCTAAGTGTCATACCTTATGATTCTTGACTCTTGATGAATGTATCTTTTCTTTTATGTATGCGGAGAGTATTTACACCAAGACAAATTCCTTGTGTGTCCAATCACACTTGGCCAATAAAGAATTCTATCTATCTTAACAGATTAACAGAGTTAGAAGGGACCTTGTAGTTCATCTAGTCCAACCCCCCCAAGCAGGAGAGCCTACACCATTTCTGACAAATGGCAGTCCGGTCTCTTCTTGAAAGCTTCCAGTGATGAAGCTCCAGCAATTTCTGAAGGCAAGCTATTCAATTGGTTGATTGTTCTCACTGTCAGAAAAATTCTCATTTCCAGGTTGAATCTCTCCTTGTTCAGTTTCCATCCATTATTCCTTGTCTGGCGTTCAGGTGCTTTGGAAAATAGCTTGACCCCCTCCTCCTCTCTGTGGCAGCCCCCCAAATATTGAAGCACTGCTATCCTCTCCCTGGTCCTTCTCTTCCCTAGACTAGCCATGCCCAGTTCCTGTAACCGTTCTTCATATGTTTTAGTCTCCAGTCCCCTAATAATCCTGGTTGCTCTTCTCTGCACTCTTTTCTAGACTTTCGACATGTTTTTATAGTGTGGTGACCAAAACTGGATGCAGGACTCTGGTCTTACTAAGGTTTTATAGAGTGGCATTAGCACCTCGTTAAAATTTTTAACGTGTTGATTTTTTTATTTGTTTCGTTATATAAAATACAAACAGAAGAAAAGAAAATAGGAAATCAAAGGAAGGCAAAGGAGCAGGGAAAAGGGGGTGTAAGATACAAGGGGGAATTTTTAAAAATCTCCATCTTCCTGGAAGTCCGTCCTAAGTGTTTAGGACAGGAGTCCCTTTAAAAAGCCAGATAGACTAGGATAATACCAGCTGGATTCATAAGCAATGATGTGCTTAACCACAGCTTAATGATTCAACCACAGCGGGTGAGGTTCACACGTTGGGCCCAGATCACAAACCACAAGCTTGCAAACCATGATACCCAGATTCACCTGGCACATCCAGCCCCAAGCGAGGACAGCAGGTGATGCTTGACAGGTTGCTCCCCAAGTTACAACCACCGTTGGAATAGTGTGATGGTTGTAAATTCAAGGGCTGGTTGTAGGTGACTTTTTTCACTGCCACGGTAACTTCGAATGAGGACTAAATGAATGGTTGTAAGTCAAGAATTATCGGTAGTTTGATCAGTGAGTGATAGATACTAAGGTCAGATCTACCAGTGCTGTACAATCAATAAATAGACACATGAAATGGCCATGCTTTTGGCTGCAGGAACATTTTATGAAAAGCACAGATTTTATGAAAAGCACAGATTTCATTTTATGAAAGTACAGATAGTCCTTGACTTATGACCATAACTGAGCCCAAAATTTCTGTTGTTAAGTGAAACATCTATTTGTTAAGTGAGTTGTGTCCCATTTTACGACCTTTCTTGCCACCGTTAAGTGAATTTGTTTGTTAAGTGAGTCGTGTTCCATTTTACGACCTTTCTTGCCACCGTTGCTAAGCGAAACCCTGCAGTTGATCAGTTAGTAACATGGTTGTTAAGTGAATTTGGCTTCCCCCTTGACTTTGCTCATCCTAGGTCACAAAAGGGGACCCCCAGGGTCACAGTAATGGTCGTAAGTCTGAACCAGTTGCCAAAGGTCTGGATTTTGATCACGTGGTCATGGGGATGTCAGGAACCTGGCAGTTGCCCCCATTCAAATCATGAGTCTCGAGCCAAACTTCCAAAACTTCAAAAGGATTTATTGGGAGTTAACATGTCCAGCACTGCCTGGGTGTAGCCGACTCTGAGACACATAATGTGATGAACCAGGGTAGGATACAAAACAAACACAGTCACAAAAACCCAGTGAAGCCCCTTTCATTCCTTCACTTTGCTTCCAAGCTCCAAATATCCTTGATGGAAGACAATAAACTCCCACACAAACAGTTACAAGAAGGAGGGGAAAAGCAACACAAACCAGGCAAGATAAGGGCTGGAGGATGTCCGCAGATAACAGAACGCACACGGGGAAGGAAGCCAAACTCAGAAAGAAACCATAAACTAGAGATATTTCCATGCTTTGTTTCCAGCACTTGCCCGTACGCATGTCCGTCCTCTTATTCAGTTGTCACAGCTGCAGCCCAGGAAGAGGATCAAGGCCCTCTCCTCCCGAGTAGACCACATCTCTCCCTTATCCTCTCCTCCCTGTGTGACCAAGGATGGAGAGGGGATGGGCCTGGGTCTTCCTCTGACTGCCCAGCCGGCCTCTGCCCTTCCCCAGCCTCCTCCACAACCTCCAGAGCCAAACTTCCACTCCCTGTCGGCTGTTCCTCCTCTCCCTCAGAGTCAGTCTCCACCAGGGGCATGACACATAATTCACTGTCACCCTTGACTCTGCTTTCCCCCCACTCTCTGGGTGTATCGTAATTCATATTCTCCAATGGGACACATCCATAGCCAAGAGTCATCAATTATGCTCTCCAGTTAGATATTTGCATGGCAGAAACTTCAGTCACCTAGTTACTATCTTTGAAAACATTTATGGAATGCAGTTTTGGTTTTGCAAGCTGCCGCACTGCCCTTTCTGTTGGCAACTCTAAAAAGACCATAGAAATATTTTATGAGTTGACAGGTTGTAAGTGTGAAAAATGGTCCTAAGTCACTTTTTTAAGTGCAGTTGTAACTTTGAACGGTTACTAAATGAACTGTTGTAAGTTGAGGACTACCTGCATCAAGGTAACTAACAGCTGGAACAGAATCAATTCTGGTTTTTCTAATGGGGGTGATTCTGGAGGAGGATGGGATTTCGACTAGTTTGCAACTTTCTCCCAAGTTTTTACTTTAATTTTTTTAAAGCCATGTCCAATTACATGCTTTTAGGACCAATAACATTGTTTTTGCATTTTTAGACTCTGGATTGAATAGGATTTTTGTTCTACCTTTTTAATGGTAATTTGCATCCCTTCGTTAACTTCAATATATTGTTTGCCAGTTCTATTCTGGTTGGGTTTTTTTTTTCCTTGAGAGTTTCTCCTTCTTATTTTCCCAGTTGATCCCTGGGATCACTGCATTGCTGCTAGGGCAGATAGAAACTGGTCCCAGGTTTTACTCTACACATCGATATGGGAGTAACATTCTGTCTCTCAAAATTTCTATCTGCCCTGCTGCCATCAAATATGCGAAATCTCCATCAGAGAGTGGGAAAAAGAGAACCGTTATCTGATCTAATGGACTGGGTTCCAGATCTGAGTATTATAAAGCCCCAGGGTCATTTTGATCTTTGGAAAGTACTCTGTTTTTGTCCCAAAAGTGCTTTTTTTAAGAGACAACTGGACTTTCTGGTCTTTTTTGAAGACGTTTCGCTTCTCTTCCAAGAAGCTTCTTCAGCTCTGACTGGATGGTGAAGTCAACGACTCTCTAAAAAGAATGCAAATGACCAGCTGCCTGCAAGGAATATGAATCCTTTCATTCTCCACCATCCAGTCAGAGCTAAAGAAGCTTCTTGGATGAGAAGCAAAACATCTTCAACAGAAAAAAACCCAGAAAGTCCAGTTGCCTCTTGAAAAAACATCTTTGGGACAAAAATCAGTGTACTTTCCAAAGATGAAAATGATACTGGGATCTTATAATGCTTATAATACAACCATGAGCTGGATGACTGAGAATCTCAATATACACGGCTTTTTCTATAAGGTTGCATGTCATTCCTATATTTCCTCCAAAGAGCCTTCATCATTTCCCCTTCCTGATGGATCCTGGCAACAATCCGATAAGCTAGACAAGAACATTCCTTCTTCATGAATTTGTCCTCCAGCAAACAGGAATTCTCAGAGCTAAAAGGGTATATTTTAGTCTTTGTGTGGAGTCAGTTCATCGCTGCTGATTCATTGATGTGTCACCCAACACATCTGGATAATCATGAGCTGGGTGAAATGGCCATGCTGTTGCCTTCAGGTCCAGTTTGTGGATGTCCCATGACTCTACAAGAAACAGGATGCTGGTTGTGCTCTATAGGTGACCCACGGAGAGTCTTCTGGGTATAGCTGAAATGAAACTGCATATAGAAATGGGCGATCGCTGTTGGTCAGGTTGTGAAATAAATAAGGGGGGAAACATCCTTTACAACTCGAGAGCTTCCTAGATAGGAGAAACAAGATTGATGGAGGTGGATCTTTGCTCTTATATAACAGGGTTTTGAGGAGAAATGTCAAAATGACGCTATAGAGCACTGCACACCAGAACAACTAGACACAAGAACAGTTTTTTTTCCAAATGGCATCACTCTGCTAAACAAATAATTCCTTCAACATTGTCAAACTGTTTACTAAGTCTGAATTACTATCACTATTACTATAATCCTCCCTTCTTTTCACCCATCTCCTCCCAATTGTGACTGTATGACTGTAACCTTGTGGCTTGTATCCTAATGATTTTTATTGACTATTTCCTAGCATGATTTGATTGCTTATTGTACCCTATGACTATTATTAAGTGTTGTACCTTATGATTCTTGACTCTTGAGGAATGTATCTTTTCTTTTATGTACACTGAGAGCATTTGCACCAAGACAAATTCCTAGTGTGTCCAATCACACTTAGCCAATAAAGAATTCTATTCTTCACACTTGTTAACTTTAACCATACTTCCTGAGAGTTGCTGGCTAATCATCATTCAGGGGCAATGGTTTCCCAACCCATGGAAGTGCTGTGTGGAAGAGAGAGGGGAAATGATAACCCCATTGTTTTAAAAAGTAGTATTAATTTGAAATATTTTTTTTTTAAAAAAATCTGGTTCTTTGATTATAAAATTCTACATGCAGTCACTATTAAAAGAAGATACTCCAAAAATAACCCTGTGTGGATTTTGGAAAATTCAAGCTGTGCTTATTTGTTCCCTAGTTGGTCATTGAAGAAGTCAAAGAGACCTCAAGTAAAAGAGAAAGAGCTGCCAGAAAATGGAAATAATTCTCGGTTTACAAGCTATTAAACAAATTTCTGTTGCAACCATTTCCAAGGATGGCAACGCTCGTGATTCTTGGAAGGCTGAATGTTTCTTCTTCTCTGTCCCAAATGAGCTGCTTAAAAAAAAAAAAAAATTCCAAGAAACTGGAGATGACAGAAAAGCAAAGAAAACACAGTAGAGATGTTTTCCTTCTCTGTCCTAGAGGTCTTCAAAACAGCATCTGTTCACTCCTCCTTGTATCCTCTATCTAATCCCAGACAAGGGTAAAATTGGTTGGAGACATCCCAGCCATGCAAAATTGGCTCGGTTTGGCTTTGTTTTCAGAGATCATTTGAACCCGGCAATTGTGGTTCATAAGATGTGCCTCATAGTTGTGCAAACTCAAGCCATTGTGGCTAATTCAGGAAATATGCTTAAACTTGTCCCTTTGCTGCTCCAGGTCAGGGAAAAAGACTGGATCCAGATTACCGTATAAAACATCTAAAGAAGGTTGGAACTCAACTGTCTCCATTTATAATTCAGATATATATCCTCACACACACACACACACACACACCCAACCAGCTCTTGGAAGTCAATCCAACTTCCCTAGGAAATAGGCAGCTGGGTGATAAATGTGTGAATTGTCTAAACAGCCTTCCAAAGTATCCCCCTCTACCGCACATTGTAGTTATCTAGCTTTAGAAAGGGATGAGTGACTGCTGGAGGTAGACCTTCTGCAAAAAATATGTGTGTCTTTTCTCCAAAACATTTTGCTGCTGTTGCTACAAACATAATCAACGAAGTTCAGGCAGATTCGAAAATTCACTCCTTCAAAGTTGAGTGCGGATGGGAGATGAATTACCTCAATTGCGACACAGTTGTTCCACATCTGTCTTCTTGTAACATCTAAGTGACTTTAGGTGAAAAGCTTTGAAAAGCTAAGGAAGTTTCAGCTGGTGAGTTTGGAGGTAGGAGACCACGAAGAAGTGCCCCAATTGTAAGTTAGAATGGGAAGTTGGGAAACATTTCTCAGAAGAAGAAAATGACAAGTCACATCATGGTTATTTTCAGAAAAAAATCTACACGAATCTCCAGAAGTTGTGGGTGCTCCATCACTGGAAGGTTTTTTTTGGACGAGATTGAACAGTCATTTGTTTGGAATTGTTTAGAGTCTTCTTCTTAAGCGGGGGATTGGACTAGAACAGTGGTCTCCAACCAGTGGGCCGGGAACCACTGGTGGTCTGTGAGAAAATTTTGGTGGTTCGCAGAGAAACGTCACCCCCAAAGCAATTAATCCAGGCTGTGCGGGAACACAAGGCTTGCGTCGCTTGCATTGCAAACAACACGAGGAAGTGAGGGGAGGGGGGAAAGGGCAGAGGTGGGGAACTTGCCCCACTCGCCCCACAAAGCTCGCTTGGCCACTGGGCTGCTTCTTTCCGCTTCTTTCTTCTTCTGCTTTTGGCTGCATGCAAGGAAAGCAGCAAAAGTCTTTTTTCTCTCTCCCCAAACTCTGCCAGAAATGAGTCTTTGGGACCCTGCAAGGCCTCCTGCTCCAAGAGGCTGCACCAGCATGACAAGTCTCACAAAGACTCATTTCTGGCGGAGTTTGGGGGTGAGAAAGAAAAATTTCTGCTGCTTCTGCTGCTTTCCTTGCATGAAGCCAAAAGTCTCTCTCTCTCCCCCCACTGAGAACAGAGCTGGAGATGATATCCTGCGATGCCAAATAAAGAATGATCGATCGGTAGGAAAACGGGGTGAGGAATTTTCCTGCAGACTTTTTGGGGGATTTTCCCAGGTTCTCTTGGTCCACAGGATTTAAAATTGTGAGTTTGGTGGTCCCTAAGATCCAAAAGGTTGGCGACTCCTGGACTAGAAGACTTCCAACTCTGTTATTCTGTAGGAATGCATGCAAGAGTCAAGCCTGATTCAGCTCTATCTAACGTGCTCTTGTTTACACCAGTCCTTCTCAACAAGATGTCGGTTTCCATGACAACTCTCCGGTTCAAGTTTGTATAGTAAAAGCTTGAGCCAAACCCCACACCAAACATCTTGAACAAGAGGACAAGGGTTGGCATTCCTGCCTATAAATTCTCCTTTCTTGGAAGAAAACCAGGAGACACGGTCCAGGCAGGAGGGCCAGCGCCAGGAGCCTGCTGCAAACTTTTATTTTTCTTTCTTTGTCGCAGTTCAAGCGTGCAAATTTGAAAGGGGGTGGGGGCATGGGGTGAGGGCAGTGTGCTGGATTCGTCTTGCAATGGAGGCGGCTGTTGCTTAGGCTTGCAACAAGGAGCAACAGATGTGTAGATTGGCTACACTGCCCCCCCCATCCCCTCCCCGTGCTTAAATCCGGTGATTTATGCGCAGTTCGTTGACTTGACCACCTGTTTGGCTTCCCAAATCTTCTGCTACCTCCTCTGATGTTTGGAGCAAAGCACATAAGGCTGCTTATTTAAAGAAGGCAACTGCTGTTCGATAATGTTCCTCTCAGGGGTCCTTGGTGCTCTCTGAGCTTGGTTGCTTTCTTGCAGATGTTTCATTACCCAAACTAGGTAACATCACTTGTGCTAAGAGGAGGAGGAGGAGGAGGAGGAGGAGGAGGAGGAGGAGGAGGAGGAGGAGGAGGAGGACTGTGGGGTCCTTGGTGCTCTCTGAGCTTGGTTGCTTTCTTGCAGATGTTTCATTACCCAAACTAGGTAACATCACTTGTGCTAAGGAGGAGGAGGAAGAGGAGGAGGAGGAGGAGGAGGAGGAGGAGGAGGAAGAAGAAGAAGAAGAAGAAGAAGAAGAAGGAGGAGGAGGAGGAGGAGGAGGAGGAGGAGGAGGAGGAGGAGGAGGAGGACTGTGGGGTCCTTGGTGCTCTCTGAGCTTGGTTGTTTTCTGACAGACCTTTCATTACCCAACTAGGTAACATCATCAGTGCTAGTAAGGAACGGGGCTTGCTCTCAGTTGATAATTCTGTTAGTGTTGGTGGGAGTGACTCAATTCTCACTGAAGTGAACTTCATTGGCAGAAAGTGTCCACCCTACAGCATCATCACCTCTGTGAGGAAGAGACTTTTATAGAAGGAAACAAGAGATTTGTTTTTCGTTTCATTGCTCTCTATATATAGGACACTAAATTTTTGAGTTTTGTTTATTGGAATATAATCTAGGCAAAATGTTTCAAGGGGAAAAAAAACATTCCGTGGAGTTGGTTTTATTCCAAACTGAGAGTCTGTTTTTTTTTTCTTTCTTACTGCAATATCCGTAAAACATATTTGCTTTCTAGAAATTTAAGGGTTTGGTGATTAGTAGCATGCAGTATCTTCTCAAAATTTCAAATTTTGTCCCTAATTTGAAGTATTTTGAGGTTTTAAAAGAGTGTGTGTTTTCTTGCCTGAAAATAGGAGAGGTATACTTTACATATTTGGAGTTTCTTTGGTTGGGCTGCTTACTGTTGGCTTGTTGGCAGTTCCTTGATTGGGGTATTGTTTACTTGGTCTGATGAAAGAACTGCTAAACAAGCCAACATTGTTGGTCTGGAGCTGCCCAGCAAACCAACACTAAACAGCACAACCAAAGAACTTCTTCACCCACCCCCACCAACACTGACCGAGCAAGCCACTAGAATATAAACGGAGAGAAAAACCACACTCCTTACTAGCCCTGAGTTTAAAGCTGAAAGGGTGACAAAGGAAAGCGAGCCAAGGAAGACGGGTCATTTAATACATAGCAATTTTATTTGGACACAAACCCATTTGCAGGAACTGGGAGATCAGAGAGAAGATTTATTTATTTGATTTGTCAATCTCTTACAAAATAACAGGTATAAGTATAAACATGAGTAAGAATACAAAAAATGGGTACGATTAAATGGGGATAATAGGACAGGGAAAGCCCCAGAAGCGTAAAAAGAAAAGTAGAAAAAAGAAATGTAAGAGGAAAAAAATGAAACAGAGAAGAAAAAAGAGGGGGAAAATAAAGATATTTTTAAAAGTGGCTTTGCAACAACTGTAAACATAGACATTAGTTTTTTGCCCTCCCAAATAACATATGATGGTTCCGGGGGCGGGCTTGAAAAATTTCAGCAACCAGTTTTCTGTCCGGTTCTGGGTGGGCGTGGCCATGGTGGCCGTGGCCTAGTCAGCCTCCTCCTAGGAAAACAGGGTGGGGGATTTTCCTGCAGACTTTTTTGAGGATTTTCCCAGGGTCTCTTGGTCCGCAGGATTTAAAATTATGAGTTTGGTGGTCCCTGAGGTCCAAAAGGTTGGGGACCCCTGCTCTATAGCATTGTTTTGAGAGTAGGAGTTGAAACAGTTTATGCCCAGGATGTGAGGGGTCTGTAGGTATTTTCACAGCCCTCTTTTTGACTCCTGCAGTATTCAGGTCCTCGATTGAAGGCAGATCGGTAGTAATTGTTTTTTTTTGCAGTCCTAATTACTCTCTGAAGTCTGTGTCTGTCCTGTTGGCTTGCAGAACCAAACCAGACCGTTACAGAGGTGCAGATGACAGACTCAATCATTCCTCTGTAGAACTCCTGTAGCCTGCTCCTTCCTTGATTTTTATCGCCTTGAATTTAAAAACCAACAGAAGGTAAAAAGCCAGACTGAGTTTTGGATTTCTCCATTTCCATGCCCTTCCAGGAAGCATCTGTTGAGACGAAGAAGTCTTTTTCCAGCCGCCTGCCTAACCACCTCTCCTTTCAGACAAAAGAGCCCCTTGTTCTTTAAATCCCTTTGCAAACCAGGGAGCACTTTTCTTCATTTATTCCATAGTTAGCATACGGTTGGTTGGTTGGCAGAGCCCCCAGTACTAACTACAACTCCTCAATTGAGAAGGAACAGAATAATTAATTTTGGTGTCCCAAAATTCCCTGCAACTTTTAAACACTTCTTTTAAAAAGAAATATATATATATATATCCGTGTCTAAACATCCCTGGGGAAATCTTTTTCTTACTTAAGGGAGCACGCTCTCTGGGGCTGAGTCGAAGGGCAGGTCATTTGTTCCTGTTGGCAAAAGAGTCAGTGGGGATGGAGAGATTTTCACATAAGCGGCATCCAAGAGCTGACAGCCATTTCCAAATCTTTGAACCAGGCATTCAGTTCAGACCAGCCTGGCCCTGTTTTTATTGATTTCAAAAGTGGGCATTGGGAAGAGTTTGGCAGTGGTGCTGGACAGAAAGTTTGTAAACATGGTCAGATTCTCCTCCCCCTCCTCTCTCCTCTTCCCTCGTCTGCCTCACCTCTCCTTCCCTTCCTCTCTTCCTCTCTTTCTTTCATTCTTTCTTCCTTCCCTTCTCTTCCCTCTTCCTTCCTTCCTTCTCTCTCTTTCCCTTCCTTCCTTCCTCCTTCCTTCCTTTCATTCTTTCTTCCTTCCTCCTTCCCCTCCTCTTCCTCCTTCCCTTCTCTTCCCTCTTCCCTCTTCTTCCCTTCCTCTCTTTCTTTTTCATTCTTCCTTCCTTCCTTCCTTCCTCCTTCCGTTCCTCTTCCTTCTTCCCTTCCCTCTTCCTTCCTTCTCTCTCTCTTCCTCCCTTCCTTCCTTCCTCCTTCCTTTCCTCTTCATCTCCTTCCCTTCCACCTTCCTTCCTTCTCTCTCCCTTCCCTTCCTCTCTTTCTCTCTTCCTTGCTTCCTTCCTCCTTCCTTTTACTTCCTTCCCCTTCCTTCCTTCCTTCCTTCCTTCCTTCCTTCCTTCCTTCCTTCCTTCCTTCCTTCCTTCTCTCTCTCCCTTTCCTTCCTCTCTCCTTCCTTCCTTCCTTCCTTCCTTCCTTCCTTCCTTCCTTCCTTCCTTCCTTCCTTCCTTCCTTCCTTCCTTCCTTCCTTCTCTCTCCCTTCCCTTCCTCTCTTCCTCTCTTCCTTCCTTCTCTCTCCCTTCCCTTCCTCCCTCCCTCCCTCCTTTCCTTCCTCCCTCCCTTCCTTCCTTCCTTCTTCCCTTCCTTTTCCTTCCCTCCCTCCCTCCTTCTCCCCCTCCCTCCCTCCCTCCCTCCCTCCTTCCTTCCTTCCTTCCTTCCTTCCTTCCTTCCTTCCTTCCTTCCTTCCTTCCTTCCTTCCTTCCTTCCTTCCTTCCTTCCTTCTCTCTCCATTCCCTTCCCAGAATTTAAACACTCTCTTTCTTACATAATCTAAGCTTCAGTTAAAGATTGATGATCAGAGCTGGGAAACCAGCCTTTTCATTACAAAAGGGATATTAATTCCAAATGGTTCAGCTGGTGCATCATCACACATGTTGATCTGGAATAATTCCCCGGTTGGCGACATGCTCACTCTTTCTCAGTGACTCCGTTTGGAATTTGCCACACGTTCTGCTCCTCACCTTTGCCTGGATATTCTGGCAAACTGGGGAAAGGAGATGTTTTTAAAGCTGGCTGGACAACCTTCCTCCCCTGTGTTTATTTACTGATTCATGTAAGCCCCCCCGCCCCCCATGACCGTTTCAGCCACACAACGGAAGCCTCTGCAAGAGTCAACCCTGCCATTCTAATGTGCAAAAACAAAACACAAAAAAGACAAAACCAAACCACTTTCTGCTGAAAACAGGTGTTTTGCCGCTGAATTTCAGCAGCACAGTTCTAGAGGGCTCTGTGAGTTTCATAAACAGAGCTAGAAAGCTCATGTGATTTGCAGCTACCCTCCACCTTCTGCTTTATTGATAACTCAACTTGATTGGGGTAGATTGCAGGGGTGATATACAGATATATAATTTTATGTCATTCTATTTTACACGTTGCTGTATTCAATTGTTGTATTTTATCCTATAGCTCTTGTGTTTTACCCTACTCTTATTTTAAATTGTTTGTATAGGATTTCATTGGTGACACGTGTTTGAACCTTTGAACGTTGATATGGCATATAGCCTAATCAATAATAATAATACCCCAGATATCACGATTGTGGAGAAGAAAAATGTGTAGATCATCGACATTGCCATACGTGGTGACAGCAGAATGGACGAGAAACAACTTGAAAAAGTCACCAGATATCAGACTTGAGAATCGAACTGCAGAGATTCTGGCATAAACCAGTGCAGGTGGTTCCAGTGGTACTCAGCACATTGGGTGCTGTGCCTAAAGACCTAGGCAAGCACTTAAAAACAATTGGCACTGACAAGATCACCACTGGTCAGCTGCAGAAGGCCACCTTACTGGGATCTGCTCGCATAATCCGCCGATACATCACACAGTCCTAAACACTTGGGAAGTGTTCGACTAGTGATCTGTGATACGAAACCCAGCATAGCTATCTCGTTTGCTGTGTCCACTGTCATTTTTTTGTGAATAATAATAATAATAATAATATTAATAATAATAAACGATCAAGGCCGATCTAGAGATCGCGAAGGAGACCCGACATACGTGGCAGACAGAGAGGCGTGGAAGCAGTACTCAAGGACATTAGCGGCCCTCGCCAGAGCGCGAGACAAACGCTGAAGAAAAAGAAGAAGAAGAAGAAGAAGAAGAAGAAGAAGAAGAAGAAGAAGAAGAAGAAGAAGAAGAAAAGAAGAAGAAGAAGAAGAAGAAGGAAGAAGAAGAAGAAGAATTCCTAAATGCTTGGGAAGTGTTCGACTAGTGATTTGTGATACGAAACCCAGCATAGTTATCTCGTTTGCTGTGTCCACTGTCATTTTTTGTAAATAATAATAATAATAATAATAATAATAATAATAATAATAATAATAATAATAATAAAAAATCCTAAATGCTTGGGAAGTGTTCAACTAGTGATTTGTGATACGAAACCCAACATAGTTATCTCGTTTGCTGTGTCCACTGTCATTTTTTGTGAATAATAATAATAATAATAATAATAATAATAATAATAAATCCTAAATGCTTGGGAAGTGTTCGACTAGTGATTTGTGATACGAAACCCAGCATAGCTATCTCGTTTGCTGTGTCCACTGTCATTTTTTTTGTAATAATAATAATAATAATAATAATAATAATAATAATAATAATAAATCCTAAATGCTTGGGAAGTGTTCGACTAGTGATTTGTGATGCGAAACCCAACATAGTTATCTCGTTTGCTGTGTCCACTGTCATTTTTTGTGAATAATAATAATAATAATAATAATAATAATAATAATAAATCCTAAATGCTTGGGAAGTGTTCGACTAGTGATTTGTGATACGAAACCCAGCATAGCTACCTCGTTTGCTGTGTCCACTGTCATTTTTTGTGAATAATAATAATAATAATAATAATAATAATAATAAATCCTAAATGCTTGGGAAGTGTTCGACTAGTGTTTTGTGATACGAAACCCAGCATAGTTATCTCGTTTACTGTGTCCACTGTCATTTTTTGTGAATAATAATAATAATAATAATCATAATCATAATCATAATAAAAATCCTAAATGCTTGGGAAGTGTTTGACTAGTGATTTGTGATACGAAACCCAGCATAGTTATCTCGTTTGCTGTGTCCACTGTCATTTTTTGTGAATAATAATAATAATAATCATCATCATAATCATCATAATCATAATCATAATGGCAAGCAAGTGTAGTACCAATAGTAATAGGTGCCTTGAGTGCAGTCCCAGAACAGCTGGAGCACCACTTGAACACCACAGCATGTGAAGGGTGTATCTGGAGATGTTGGCAGGATCTTCTCCAGGAAAAACAAAGACATATCCAGGCACCCAGTTGAGAGCCATTTGGCTGCATCATCTGAAACAACAGTTTTTTTAAAAAAGGCCTTCGAGTAGCATTTGCTTCCTTTCTTAAAGAAAACATTTTTTAAAAAAAATACGGGGAATGAAAAACTGAAATTATTCCTGGAGGTTCTGAAAAGCTCAGTTCCAAGAAAGGCGGTCAAGAGCTCTTGTTGGGATATAAAAGTAAAAGCAATTCAATTTCATTGTACACATATCGTGCATTGACAATAAAGGTTTGATTTGATTTGGTTTGAAGAGAACGGTTTCTAAAACATATGAAGAACCATTGCAGGGATTGGGTGTGTCTAGTCCATTGAAAAGAAGGATGAGAGGGGACATGATAGCAGTCTTCCAATATCTCAGGGGCTGCCACAAAGAAAAGGGGGTCAAACTATTCTCCAAAGCACCTGAAGGCAGGACAAGAAGCAACGGATGGAAACTAATCAAGGAGAGAAGCAACTTAGAACTAAGGAGAAACTTCCTGTTGGTGAGAACAACTAATCAGCGGAACAACTTGCCTCCAGAAATTGTGAATGCTCTGGAAGTTTTTAAGAAGAGATTGGATAACCGTTTGTCTGAAATGCTATAGGGTTTCCTGCCTAGGCAGGGGGTTGGACTAGAAGACCTCCAAGGTCCCTTCCAACTCTGTTATTTTGTTCTGTTCTGTTCTACTCTGTTCAGAATTAAAAGAAAGTAAACCAAAAGAACCCAACCCCCAAAATAATATTTGCCTACCATGGTTACTGACTGTGACTTAAGTTTCTTCTTCATTTCCCTTCTGCCTTTTTTTTTTTTTTTTTTTTTTTTGCAGATTGGCAAATCACTACCCTGGTGTTAATCCTGACAGCTGCCACCATCACTCTGCTGGCCTTCCTCATGTCTCTGATAGCCTTCTGCCTGGGAAACTATAAATACTATTATCGGATCGTGTCGATTCTCCTCTTTGCAGCAGGTAGGTCTTCCCTTTCTCTAGACCCCTCCCCACCTTTGGGTAAATAAATATTGACGCCTTGGCCAGTGGTTTTAACCAAACTTGTTTCTCCTGTTGTTGTTCCATCGATCCAGTGGTTCTCCAGATCTGCGCTTTAATTCTCTACCCCATCAAGTTCATTGACAGCAGCCCGTTGAGAAGCTACCATGAGTTCAACTGGGGATATGGTTTGGGTTGGGGTTCGGCCATCTTTATGCTGGGAGCAGCCATCCTTTACTGCCTACGGACTGATGCATATGAAGATGCTTACTATTAGGACCACGTGTGAGAAGGTCCGTGGATTATCAGACCTGGAAGGCCTCTTCAGTAAGCAGAGAGCAACAGAAGAGGAAGGGCGATGGGGTCCATGGGAATCCTTGGCCCATTCAAGCAGATTACGGATGGACATTTTCAACCAGCCTCTTGCCATGAGGTGAAGAGTTTGAAGGCCTTCGGTTGGACACTCTTCCATCATCACCAGGACTCATCACTGCCAGACATCCACACTTCTCTCCAGCACAACCTGCTTAAGATTTCGCATGTATTTTTTTCCCTTTTTAAAAAAATATATATTATTTTTTCCTTACTTTTATCTTTTATGTATGAAATTTTGTCTTCATTTTATTTATGAGAGGGCAGCTCCTACAGTGAAGAGCAGTTTGGCTTAGCTTTTATTGAGCGGCGTCCTGTGCAGATTTTCAACACAAAGAAGGGAAGTTGCGTGAATGGAAAGGGGTTCTTCTATAAAGGCATTGACGCTACATCCACCTGATTATGTTCCATCTCTTTGTTTCCATTCACTCCAAGCCCCAAAACACCAAAAAATATAACAGTTTATGGGCTGCTGATGAATAAAACCATGGAAGAAATGAGATTGGTATCTTGAATACTTTATCTTACAAAGAAGAAAAATAGATATTATATATATATATATATATATATATATATATATATATATATATATATATATATATATATATATATATATATATATATATATATATATATATATATATAATATAATATAATTATATATATAATTATATATATATATATATATATATATATATATATATATATATATATATATATTATATAATTATATATATAATTATATATATAATTATATATATATAATTATATAATTATATATATATATATAATTATATAATTATATATATAATTATATATATATAATTATATAATTATATATATATAATTATATAATTATATATATAATTATATATATATGGTATTCAGCTTTGTTTGGGTATTTTCCCACGTCATTATAGTTGTGCTTTTAATGACGTGGGAAAACACCAAACAAAGCTGAATACCATACATATAAATACCCACGAAAACTTAACAAAACAAATAGAGAGAGAGAGAGAGAGCGGTGAGTGTGAGTGTGGTGTGTGTGTGTGTGTGTGTGTGTGTGTGTGTGTGTGTGTGTGTGTGTGTGTGTGTGTGTGTGTGTGTGTATATATATATATATAGAGAGAGAGAAAGATACAGTATATATATATATATATATATATATATATATATATATATATATATATATATATATATATATATATATATATATATATATATATATATATATATATATATATTCATTGCAGAATACCTTATGCCACCAGACTTGAAATTCTAGACCAAGAAAATCTAGAACTATGCCGCCTTCGGTCTGATCTAAGTATAGTATATAAAATTATACACTGCAATGTCCTACCTGTCAATGAATACTTCAGCTTTAACCATAGCAACACAAGAGCAAACAATACCGTGTTTCTCCAACAATACAGCCTCCACCAATAGGAAGGCCCAGCATGTTTTTTGGGCATAAAATCAAATTAAGCCCTCCCCGCAAATTTAGGCCTATCTTAAAATATGCAAAATAAGGGGAAGGGCGGGAGACTTGCCATTAGGAGCGCCCGGCGGGCAGGAATTCCTCGCCACCAGCCGCTCCTAACAGGCGATCATGGCGAAGCGTGGAGAGCTCCTACTCCCACCAAACACCTTTGCTGCAGACACCTTTGGCACCGCCGCTGTTGCTTTCCCTTCTGCCCATTCCGCTGCCACGTTTGGAGCTGGCGCTTCCGTGTTTGGAGTGCCGCCGCCATTTGGAGCTCCAAACGCGGAAGTGGCAGCTCAAACATGACAGTGGGCGATCTTTTTATTTTGGTCCACGGGAAGTTCAGAGCGAGCAAGAGAGGAGACTGCGATGCCTCCATCCGAGATGGCAGCCTCACTAGTGGATCACAGCGTGGCTGGAAGCCAGTCGGCGGGATACGATGGCAATCTTTTTGGAGAGAGAGGAAGGGAGAGAAGAGTTGCGAGGCGTAATTTGCAGGAGGAAGTGCTCAGCACGTGAGGAGCGCACGTGGGGGGAGAGACGGATGGGATGCTGGACGCGCTGGGTTGAGAGGCGCCGCCCCTCCCCCTCTCCGGAAAGGTGGGATCGTAACTCTCGGGGTGCAAAAAAAAAAAAAAACAGCGCACGGGCTCCTGAAGCTGAAAGGCACGATGGGGCATGGCCAGAACCCTCCGGCTCCGGGCAAAGGCGGGCAATGAAATGCACGGACGAGTGGAGGAGACGAAGCCATTTCCTGGCAAACATCCCCATTGGGAGGCGCCGAAGCTTTGAAAGTTGTGGATTGGTTGGAGCTCATGGCGGGGCGGGCTCAAAGGAGGTCCGCGGCAGCAGGGTTGCCTCACCCACCCCTCCCTTCCCATGTCAACAAGCGGGCGCCTGTGCCGGGGTTTGCGTGTCTTTTCCTCTCATGCGCGGTATTTGCTTTCCGGCGAGGCCGGGGTTTGGCCTAGAGCCGGTGGTGCGGCGGCGGCGGCGTGATAAAAAGCGGGCGCCTCTTTCCCCCCTCTCTCTCTATGTATGAAAGAGCTCGCCTCGCTCAGAGCATTTGGCGAAGCACACAAGTTTCGCAGTCAGAGAGGGAGGCGGCGGCGAAAAGGACGCGGCGGCAACGGCAGGATGCTGCAAGTCAGGACCTTGCATTGAAGCAGCCGGGGGCACATAGCCACCTCCTCCAGCCCACCTTGAGGATTTGCCTTTTGTTGTTGGTATACTTGGCTTCAGGCGCTCCTGTCGCCGCCTTCCCTTTGCCTTTGAAGGTAAAGTGAATTATTTTAAAACCTCCGCTCATCCCACCAGGGCCGCGGCAGAGCCGTGCGGGCTGGGCAGAACCAGGAAACATCCGCGGCTCGCTTTCCGGCTCTGCCCAGCTCGCAAGGCTCGGCGCGACCCTGATGGGATGAGCGGAGGCTTTGTAAAATAATTCGCTTTACCTTGAAGGCAAAGGGAAAAGGCGGTGACAAGCGCCTGAAGCAAGTGTCTCCTCTGGGCTCCGGTTGCAGGGAGGAGCCCTGACTGGCGCACATGGCTGCGCCAAATGCCGCGGCGTTACTGTAACGCCGCAGCAGCAAGGGAGAAGGAAAAGCAACGGTGATGGAAGGTCTCCCGAACATCAAGCTGTCGCCGCCCGCCCACCCGAGGATGCAAGGGGGAATTAAGTCACCCCGAAAAGACGGCCTAGCCGGTTTTTCGGGGTCAAAAAATAAGGCCCGGCCTTATTATGTGAGAAACACGGTAGATACAAACTCAAGGTTAATCGCACCAAACTTGATTGCAGGAAATACGACTTCAGCAACAGTGGTCAATGTCTGGAATACTCTACCTGACTCTGTGCTTTCTTCCCCAAACCCCAAAAACTTTAACCTTAGACTGTCTACTATTGACCTCACCCCTTTCCTAAGAGGCCTGTAGAGGGCGTGCCTACCGTCCCTGTCCTATTGTTTCTTTTTATTTTTCTTATATATATCCATTTCATGTACTCATAATTATGTTTATAATTACCTGTTATCTTATAATTGTTTGACAAATAAAAATAAATAAATAAATATATATATATAGAGAGAGAGAGATGGTGAGACAGAAACCTCACAAACATAGAGACAGAGAGAGATATGCTGTATCTATATACCTACAGTACATCTATATCTGTCTCTCTGTATCTCACCCTCTCATTCTCTCTCTCTCTCTCTACACACACACACACACACACACACACACACACACACAATGTATAATAATATACACCAGGGATCTCCAAACTTGGCAACATTGAGACTCGTGGACTTCAACTCCCAGAATTCCCCAGCCAGCATGGCTGGTTGAGGAATTCTGGGAGATGAAGTCCACAAGTATTAAAGTTGCCAAGTTTGGAGGCCTCTGATTATACACATACACAAAGCTCTGGGATAGCTTTTTATCAAATCTCTATTTCAATGGTCTTAAATTATGGGTAATTATCCCAATGAAACAATTGGGGGCATATTTTGATGATAATAGAGCAGGTCAGGTAGGATCCTGGGTGTTTTCTGAACTTGGTTGTTTTCACACAGACGTTTCATTACCTGTGGTGGTTGTTTTTCTATTGATGTTCCATTACCCAACTAAGTAGCACCATCAATGTATTGCACTGATGTTGTTATCTAATCGGATCATGAAATGCCCACCAGAAAACAACTAGGTTCCAAGTACTGCAAAGGACTCCACAATTCAACTCTGCTACAAAGATTCTCTTCTGCACATTTTATCATTGCTTATTTCAGCCCCCTGGATTTAGCTGGGAAAGGGGTGAGTAAACTGGCTCAAACAGTTTAAGGACGATTGTTCTTCATTGTAAAAAAGGTGGGTAAATGTGTGTGTGTGTGTGTATGTCACTGCAGCACTGTCGACTGAGGATCCTGTTCATTTTCTTTCCTCTCTGCATTTGCAAATGTGCAACACTTCACATACACACACACACACACGAACACACATGGATACACACGGTCATTTAGCTAGTAAAACAACGAGTCCTTCTGAATGCAGCAGCAGCGGGCCTCTTTTTAAAACACGTTTGTGTGTGTGTATGTGCACATGTGTGTGTAACCAGCTCTTATCCAATTGAGAGCCCTTTTCCAGTTGCGTTTGTTCGAGTCTTTTAGCAACACGCTGACAAAAGAACGTGTGTCATGGTGTTTATATATCCTGTCCTCTCTACAGTTTGTCCTCCGAGAGCAAGCTGCTGACCTAAGAACATTGTAGGTGCCCCTATGCCGGTTTCTGTTTGGGTTATCCTGTGCAGCGGTGCTATTCGGAAGAGACTTTGGGACTCACAACCCAGTTGACAAGCATAGAATATGGATTTTTATAGGGTTCTGGAGTTCGGTGATTTGAGATGCTCCAGGGGGGGTTGTACAATGTAGTGAGCCTTGTGTCTTTTGCTATTCTAATGATGATGGATAAATCCTATTATGTCCTAAAGGCCATGCTTTCTCCTTAGAATTTGGGTGGGGGGATGTAGTGTACATTCTTAATCCCATCAGCTCCAGCCTTAGGTGTGAGCTGTACCTGAAGGCATTTTGTTTATGAATAGATTGGCCCAGTCTTTCTGAATGGATACAAAATCTGCATTCCTAAAAGTCAGTCTTTTCAAGCTTCTTCGTTTGAAGCCGTTTTCTTAAGGCAGGAAGACTGGAGCTGCTTTCTACCTCTGTTAAATTTTTTCTCCATTTCTCCTTTGGGGAAATACCATATTCTGCCTTTTCTAATATCCCCCCACCCCCCGGAAAAAAATTTTTGTCAGGATTCCGGCAGTTACTGCAATTAAATCATAAGCCTCAAGCCATACTCCCAAAACTAAAGAGGATTTATTTGAAGTTAACATTCTACATCCGGCACTAACCTGGGAGTAGCCAACCCTTGATCCTGCTTTCCCTCCCACCCCTCTGGGTGCATCATCAAAGGAGAAACGTCCATAGTCAAGAGTCATCAATCATGCTCTCCAATTAGATTTTTTTCACAGCAGAAGCTTCAGCCATCTTATCAGTCTTTGAAGAAAATATGAATGGAATGTACTTTCGATTCCACACTGCTGCCTGCTCTTTGAAACTCTCCCCTTTCTGTTGTCAACTATAAAACACGTATACAAAATGTTTTATGAGTTGACATTATTACTGAAATTTGATAAAAGCAACTTAAAATGGAATGTGATAAAATTATATTTCGGTGTCACCCCTGCAATCTACCCCAATCGGCCCCACATATGCAGATCTCAACCGAACCATTTTGCTCAAGTACTGTGCCGTGTTAAATGTTATTTTCAGATTCTGGCTGCACATCAGGTAAGTTATTTTGATATGGGGGTCCCAATGGGTCATTCGTTTGGTGTATGGACTGAGGTACCTGTCTCTCACCCTCTTATACAGGCAACAATCAAATAGGGTGCAAATGCAGAGACGTCCATTGTAGAATATAGAAAGGAATTCCCATATCTGACCATTGTGTCGAACTGTTCGAATCTTGCTCGTGTAAATATCTCCCTAAGAGGTTTTGGCAGTTGTAACGTCAAATAGCTGTCTATTTGAAAAATACTTTTGTATTTGCTCAGCCTGATCAAGTTACCCACCTTACTAAAGATAGCCGTATCATTTTGTCTTTCTATATCCTCAATTCTTTGGGCAGCTCTTTTTTAAAATTGTTCTCCTGTTATGCAAGAGACAGGAAGGCCACAGCGTCTTGCAAAATGTGTTAGTTTAGTGATCCAAGAGATTTGTGACTGAGATTTTAATTGCTCCAGTAGACATATCTTGGGGAGTCTATCAGTCTCCATTTCATTGATTCTGTGCAAGCATTCTGTGCAAGGAAATGATAGGCTCTAACAGAGGCTGTGATTCTACCAAAGGCATGACTGATGGTAAAATTCTTTGCCTAAAAATAAAAGTCCCGTTAAGAAAAACACACTGCCTTCTATCTCTGTATTTATGAATATAGATGACGAAGCTTTGAGCAATGCAACGCTTGAAGGGAGCTGACCTTTGCATTCTCATGGAATGAATGACTTGGGAAGGATTGTGGTTGAGATGGCAGCTTCAGAAGAACTTCTTGTTCTGATGTACAAATATTTACTTTGATCTGATCCACTCAGGGGAAAAAGAAGAAGAAGGCGAATCTTTGGAAATCAAGATTCAGCTTTTTTTTTTTTTTTTGTAGGAAGCCTCCCCCTCCTGGAAGAATGAAATATTTGGGGAAATATTAAAAAAAAAGGCAGGATAAAATATTTCCCCTAAAGGGAGGCAGAAACTCAGCTTCCCTGCCCCAAGCAGGAACTGAGGAGGCCAGCTTTTAGAAAAGCAAATTTGGCAATCCAGTCAGAAAGACAGAAACCTAGATAAGCAACAAACTGTTGGAAGAAATGTCCTTCTGGGTTCGGTTCCAAGTGGGGGAAAAGACACTGGAAACATGGAGGCTGTTTGGAAAGATGGTTTAATGGTGGACAGGACCCCATGGCTTGGAGCTCCAAAGTGAAAAGGACGACCACATGCTTCAAGATGTTGGGTGAAGGAAAAGAAGGGCTGATATGCTGAGAGTGCAATTGTTTTATACCCTCTGTTGGGATTTAAATTTGAGCTTGCATTCGGATTGCTTGTCAGACTCCCATGGGGCCATGCAGGGGCAACTGTGTAGGCTGAGTCCCAAGCTTGGTTGAGCCTTGCTGGATGATGATGTAATGAAAAGGGCGCTTTGGGCAATTCCTACTTTAGCTCTACCTGGAGTAGATCTTGGTTATGTAAAATAGACTGGCCCAGGCCAGAGTAATGGTCCATTAGCAAAGGGGAGGGTGGGGTGGGGGGTGGGGCTGAGTTTCTGCCTCTTTGAGTTTCTACTTTTCTTTTTAGGGGAAATATTCTTTTCTTTTTAGTATATCCTAAAATATTTCATTTTCCTAGGAGAGGGGTGGGTTTTAACTTCCAACAAAACAAAAGGTTGACTGAATGAGCCCCCACCCCACCCTCCCCTTTGCTAATGGACCAGGTTTCTGTCTTTCTTCTTAATCCCAGAGTAATAATGAACACGTCCTAAGCAGCCCATGATCTCTGCCTCCCACAGAATGAAGCACGCTCTCATGATAGAATCAGTAGGGAAAATTTATGGAAACCCTACTACTGACTAGAACTCACCACTTCCTGCTGAGTGGCTCAAAGTCCCCCAGCCAGTTTTCATGCCCATGGCAAGACTATAATTCACTGCTTCTGATTTCTATGCCAGCACCTTAACTACTACCCCCAAATTGACTTTCCAGAATAACCCCCAATTGTGTTGGCTGGGAATTGTAAATCCTATACTAGTCCCAACTCCTTTGAAAGCCTCATGGTTGGAGAAAGGTGCTCTTTAGATGGTGATTGGAACAGTCAAGAACTTAGAATCACTTTGTTATCAGACATGCAGGTAGCCATGTTCTATTATTTACACCTCTCCTTCCGTGGTGGGATTCAATTATTTTTACTACTGGTTCTGTGGGCGTGGCGTGGCTTGTGGGCCTGGCAGGGGAAGGATACTGCAAAATCCACATTCCCTCCTCCCCCCAACCTGCTTTCCAGCTCCGTTCTCCTGTGCAGGGCAACCAAAGAAGACCCAGCCAATCAGCTGGGACTCCGGAGGCAGAGAATAGATGGGGGCAGGGCCAGTCAGAGGTGGTATTTGCCGGTTCTCCTAACTACTCAAAATTTCTGCTACCGGTTCTCCAGAACTGGTCAGAACCGGCTGAATACCCACCTCTGCTCTCCTTGTTTCTTAAAATAATTTAGAATATTCTAAGGAACAAAGAGAGGTGTGAATAACAGAACATGTCTTTTTCCTATTCATGGAAAAGCAGAATGCTTGTGGACAAAACTGGATTTTTATTTCAACAATAGGGAACGGCCGGATTCAAAAATATGCCACTGCCTATGAATAGAGAAGGGTTTTCTAATTTGGATATCCATTACCTGAGATTAGACTGGTCGACCTGGCTCAAACCAAATATTGCAGCATGCTAGATATAGGGGTAAAACTGATCATCTACCTGCTAAGCTCAGATCCCCAGTTTCCACGCTGCAAAGATCTGAACGTTCCTCAGATGCTTTTCTTCCCGGCCCATCAGATGGTGCCTTACAAAACCTTAAACGGCTCCTTCTGATTTTTTGTTTTGTTTCTAGAGTTATCCCTCTCCAGCTGCAATACTGTCATATTGTAGATTCTACCAAGAGAGGAGGAAGTATAGCAAGAAGTTCACGCAATGCTGCCATCGTGTGGCTGAGCATGACAATGTGACCGAAGAGATTGATGGACTGCGTGAGAGTGATTTATCAGCCCTATTCAGTACTGTCTTTGAGGCCAGGGCTGTGTTTCTCAACCTTTGCAATTTTAAGATTCCACAATTTCCCAGCCAACCAGCCAGCCAGCCAGCCAGTTTTAATTTATGGTAACTGCCTAGACAAGATTTCAAAAGTGGTTTTCCATTGCTTCCTTCCCAGGACTGACAGACAGAAACTGGCCCAAGGTCAGCCAGCTGGCTTTGTAATAAAGCACAACTAAAACACGGATGAAACCAGGGGTGGGATTCTACCAGGGGTGGGATTCTACCGGTTCGCACCTATTCGCTAGAACCGGTTGTTAACATTCTAAGCAGTTCGGAGAATCAGTTGTTGGAAGAAATTACTGGCCTAATCCTGTAAGGAAGGCAGGAAGGAAAAATTCTGGTGTCGCTTACAGAAACTGCCTCTCCGTTAACCCTTATTCCATTCTTGGCAGGACTAGACTTCCTGTCTCTGGAACTTCTCTGGAGTTATTTTTCCCTCCTTTGCTGGGACTTTGCTTGTGTGGAGTGACCATTCAAAGTTACAATGGCACTGAAAAAAGTGACTTATGACCGTTTTTCACACTTACGACTGTTGCAGCATCCCCACAGTCATGAGCGGGCAGGAGAGGAGATGCGTGCCTCGATGTGAGTGATGTTGAGTTGACCACACCCAGCCAGTCACATGACCACCAAGCCATGCCTACCAACTAAGCCACGCCCACAGAACCGGTTGTTAAAAAAATGGAATCCCACCCCTGGATGAAACCTGCTGGCCTTAACCACTCCACCAAACCAGCTTTCCAGATAACCCATTTTATTTAAAATGCCTACATTTCCATGTGCTGCAGCTCCCCCTCCCAGAGGCCCAGAGCCACTACCCTAAGGCCAGCCAGCTGACCTTGGGCCAGTCTTTCTCTGTCAGCCCTGGGAAGGAGGCAATGACAAACCACTTCTGAAATCTTGTCCAGGCAGTTTAATGGTCTAGTTTAATGAAAAGAAGGATTAAGGGTAATATGACAGCAGTTTTCCAATGTCCCAAAGAAGAGGGAGTCAACCTATTCTTCAAAGCAGCTGAAGGCAGGACAAGAAGTAATGGGTGGAAACTATTCAAGGAGAGAAGCCACCTGGAATTAAGGAGAAACTTCCCGACAGTGAGAATAATTAAACCAGCGGAACAGCTTGCCTCTAGAAGTTGTCAATGCTCCAACACTGGAAGAGATTTTAAGAAGAGATTGGATAACCATTTGTCTGACATAGTATAGGATTTCCTTCTTGAGCAAGGTGTTGAACTAGAAAGAAGGCCTTCAAAAACATTCCACTCTTGTTATCCTGCTTTCTCAACCATGGCCTTTAAGAAGGGAAGACTTCAACTCCCAGAATGCCCCAGCCAACCTCCCAGCAGTTGAATCTTGGGAGTTGAAGCTCACCCCTCTTCAAGACACCGCAGCTCAGAATCCACAGTCGATGCATAATGCCGGAGTCTACCTCTGCCTTTGTGTTGGTGTATTCTCTTATTCTACTTTCTCAACCGTGGCCCCTTTAAGAAAGGCGGACTTCAACTCCCAGAATGCCCCATTCCCAGTTGAATCCTGGGAGTTGGAATCCACCCCCCCCCCCGTCTTAAAGAGGCAGCCGCTCAGAGTCTACCCCCTGCCTTGGTATATTGGTGTCCTCCAGATCATGGTTGTCCCAAAGGTTTTTTTTCTTTCTTTCTTTCAAGGAGGCAACTGGACTTTCTGGTTTTTCTTTGAAGAAGTTTTGCTTCTCAAGCTTCTTCTGCTCTGAAGAAAAGAAGAAAAACCAGAAAGTGCAGTTTTGCCTCTCTACCAACAAATGCTCTGTCGTACACATTGGTAAAAAAAAAAAATCTATATAACAAATATAAGCTAGGTGGATATGACCTTGTTGATGACACTCACTCTATCAAGGACCTTGGAGTTCTCCTATTAAATGACCTAAATGCCAAAGCTCACTGCAACAGTATTGCCAAAAAGGCTTTAAAAGTTGTAAATTTATTTGAAGCTTCTCTTCTGGTAATACTGATTTGCAAACTAGGGCATTCAAAACCTTTGCTAGACTAATACTTGAATTCAGCTCCGCTGTCTGGAATCAGCACTGTATATCAGACATAAATACAACTGAGCGAGTCCAGAAGTATTTTACCAGAAGAGTACTACATTCCTCTGTTTGCAACAGAATACCCTACTACAGCACCAGACTTGAGATTCTAGGCTTAGACAATCTTGAACTACGCCGGCTAAGATTGGACTTAAGCATAGTACATAAAATCCATTAGAGGAAGAAATTATTAAGAAAATACTGGAATGTGCTGAAATGAGTAGATTGACATTTGAAATTAGAGAACAAGAAGATAAACAATTTTATGAAGTTTGGGATCTTTTTTACCAATGCAATAATAATACAATATAATAATAGAATATTTAGTAACCTAGGAAATAATGAATATACATTTTTTTTTGGTTTTGATAACATCTTTAGAATGTTTTATTAAGATAGACTTGGTATGATTTTACGATCTGTTATAAAATAAATTAACTAAATTACAGTTATCTCGCTTAAGTATGAATTAGTAAAATTATAGTCAAATGATTGTTTAATAATGATATTAGGATATATAATTGTTGATTGATGAGTTATTATGTAACATAATTATTATGATGACTATGAAATGGATGCACAAAAAGGAGTGGTAAACCAACCGATACACTGTCTGTAAATTTATGAAGAATGATGATGTTTTTATGTTATGTTTTATGTTTTATGTGTTTTTTGTTGTTAAAATCAATAAAACTTTCATCAAAAAAAAAAAAAAAAGCATAGTACATAAAATCATACGTTACATCTTACCAGTTAATGAATATTTCAGCTTTAACAACAACACGAGAGCGCACAACAGATATAAACTAAATGTAAACCACTCCAAACTCGATTGCAGGAAGTATGATTTCAGCAACAGAGTGGTCAATGTCTGGAACTCACTACCTGATTCTGTTGTCACCTGTTCAAACCTCCACTCTTTTACCCTCAAACTAACCTCTATCGACCTCACCCCATTCCTAAGAGGTCTGGAAGGGGCGTGCATAAGCACACAATCGTGCCTATCGTCCCTGTCCTATTGTCCCCAATTATTAGTTCCTATTTCTTATATTTAAATTTATGTTTATTTTTGTTTCTGTTATATTGTAAGCTTTTGACAAATAAATTAAATTAAATTAATAAATGAAAAAAACCCTTTTGGGATTTATTTATTTAATTTTTATTATTTATTTATTTATTTATTTATTTATTTATTGAGCATGTAGATAACAGATATAAGTATAAACATGATCATTAATACAGGAACTGGATAAGAATAAAACGGAACATTAGGACAGGGACGCTAGGTGTGTTGGTGCGCTTATGCACGCCCCTTACAGACCTCTTAGGAATGGAATGAGGTCAACAGTAGACAGTCTGAGGTTAAAGTTTTTGGGGTTTGGGGAAGAAACCACAGAGTCAGGTAGTGCATTCCAGGCATTGACCACTCTGTTGCTGAAGTCTGTTTTGGTGCAGTTTACCCTGAGTTTGTATCTATTGTGTGCTCGTGTATTGTTGTGGTTGAAGCTGAAGTAGTCATTGATGGGTAGGGCTTTGCAATGGATAATTTTATGTTCTACGCTTAGGGCGTAGTTCTAAGTTGTCTAAGCCTAACATTAAGGTGACCAACTTTTTTACAATGAAAAGGAGGACACAAATACATTGAAGAAAAAAAACAAAGCCACTTGCGCGCAGCACACTCTCTCAAAACAATTATTCTGTGTGGAGCGCATGTGTCTCATAATCGCGTCTTGCCACACTGTACCGAGCCTTGACGAATCGCCATATCAAATGCAAATATGTTACATCACACATAACAGATCTGATCGGCATCGATCAAATACGGAGATTTACAGATTAGCCTTCAAATATCAAAAAGGAGGACATGTGGGAGGACACTTCTCGAGGGAGGACAGAATTTACAAAAGGAGGACTGTCCTCTCTACAGGAGGACGTTTGGTCACCTTACTAACATTTCAAGTCTTTTTTTGTGTGTGCATTATCATCTGTGTTGCTTGCATTCTCTTCTTCTCCTCCTTTCTCAACCACGGCCCCTTTAAAAAGGGTGGACTTCAACTCCCAGGATGCCCCATTCCCAGTTGAATCCTGGGAGTTGAAGCCCACCCCTCTTCAAGCAGCTCAGAATCCACACGCCACAATGCCATGCCGGAGTCTACCTCTGCCTTTGTGTTGGTGTATTCTCTTACTCTACTTTTTCAACTGCGCCCCTTTAAGAAGGGCAGACTTACTCCCAGGATGCCCCATTCCCAGTTGAATCCTGGGAGTTGAAGTCTACACACCCTCTTCAAGATACCGCAACTCAGAACCCACACTAGATGCATAATGCCAGAGTCTACCCCTGCCTTTGTGTTGGTGTATTCTCTTACTCTACTTTCTCAACCGCGGCCCCTTTAAGAAGGGCGGACTTCAACTCCCAGGATGCCCCATTCCCAGTTGAATCCTGGGAGTTGAAGCCCACCCCTCTTCAAGCAGCTCAGAATCCACACTCCACAATGCCATAATGCCGGAGTCTACCTCTGCCTTTGTGTTGGTGTATTCTCTTACTCTACTTTCTCAACCGCGGCCCCTTTAAGAAGGGCGGACTTCAACTCCCAGGATGCCCCATTCCCAGTTGAATCCTGGGAGTTGAAGTCACACACCCTCTTCAAGATACCGCAACTCAGAACCCACACTAGATGGATAATGCCAAAGTCTATCCCTGCCTTTGTGTTGGTGTATTCTCTTACTCTACTTTTCAACCGCGGCCCCTTTAAGAAGGGCGGACTTCAACTCCCAGGATGCCCCATTCCCAGTTGAATCCTGGGAGTTGAAGTCTACACACCCCTCTTCAAGATACCGCAACTCAGAACCCACACTAGATGGATAATGCCAAAGTCTATCCCTGCCTTTGTGTTGGTGTATTCTCTTACTCTACTTTCTCAACCGCGGCCCCTTTAAGAAGGGCGGACTTCAACTCCCAGGATGCCCCATTCCCAGCTGAATCCTGGGAGTTGAAGTCCACAACTCCCCTCCTCTTAAAGGGGCCGCCGCTCAAAATCCCCATTGGATGCGCAACGCCGGGCATCCATCCCGGCCGGCGTTTGCCTCCCTTGCAAGGGTTAACCGGGTCCCGGCCTTCCGCCGAGCTCTCCCCCCGCCTCTTTCTCCCGCAGCTTCCCCGCCCTCCTCGCCCTGCCCACCGGGCTGCCTTCCCTCGCTGCTTTTTCTTCACCGCAGAGACCGGCAAAGCAACGGCGGGCTATGGCGCTGAGCCGTGCCGAGCGCTGCCTGGTCCAGGTGCTGCGCTGCTTCTCGCGCGCCTTCCTGGCGCTGCTCAGCCTGGCGCTCGGCGTCTCCGCCCTGCTGCGCTGGAAAGGCAAAGGGTCCCGGGGATCGCGCTTTGCGCGGCGCGCCGTCCCGCCGCCCGACCAGCCGCTGCTCTTCCTTTCCGCCCGGGAGCTGGCCGGGCGCATCCGCCGCAGGGAGGTAAGGGAGGGCGAAGGAGGACCCCACCCCGCCTCCTCCAGGGTCTGCGGGGCGCCCCGTAAGAAACGGGAAGGGGGTGGTGGGGCGGTTGATTGATTATTTATTTCTTTACTTTACTTACTTATTTTACTTACTTACCTTGCTTACTTTGCTTACTTTGCTTAGTTACTTATTTTACTTACTTACTTACTTAACTTTATTTACTTACCTTACTCACCTTACTTTACTTACCTTACTTATTTTACTTACTTACTTTGCTTACTTTACTTACTTTTCTTAGTTACTTATTTTACTTAGTTACTTACCTTATTTACTTGCTTACTTTGCTTACTTTACTTACTTTACTTACCTTACTTATTTTACTTACTTTACTTACTTACCTACGTAACTTACTTTATTTACTTACCTTACTCACCTGACTTTACTTACCTTACTTATTTTACTTACTTTACTTACTTACCTGCCTTATTTACTTTACTACACTTTACTTACTTACTTTACCTACTTACTTACTTTACTTACTTACCTTACTTATTTTAGTTACTTACTTTACTTACTTACTTATCTACCTACCTACTTACTTGATAAGGGGGAAAGTCAAATTGTGAGGAAACCAGAAAACAAAGAAGATGGACAAAGTTCAAAGAAAGAAAGAATGTGGGTCTTTTGTTTGTTTTATTACTATTATTATATTAGGTTGGCTAAGAGTTTTGCAAATGGGGAAAAGGCCCATCGAGAGGAACTGATAGGAAAAAGAAGAAGAAGAAGAAGGAAGGACAAGGAAAGAAAAAGAAGGAAAGTGTCTTTAGTTATGCTTGCTGAGATTTTGCAAAAGGGAAAGTCAAAAGGAAGGGGAAAGATGAGAAAAAGGAGGGAAGCAGAAGAAGGAAAGAAAGAAGACTCGGTTTAGGTTTGCTTAGAGTTTTGCAAAGGGGGGGGAACTCCAATCAAAGGAGAAAGGTGAGGAGGAGGAGAAGGAGAAGAAGAAGAAGAAAAGAAGGGGAGGAGGAAGAGGAAGAAAAGATGCATGCGTTTATTCATCCCTTTGAAGGGTCTTTTAAGAGTCCCCCCACTCCTATTTGATCCATGGGAGGTAGGTTGGCCCAGGTGGTCCTCCGTGAATTTGAACCTTGGAGGCTGCATTCTCTCCTGCTTCCCTATGCCCCATCTGGGTGGAAAGAGGAAAAGAGGGTGTGCTTATTTTACTCATTTAGATGGTTGCCCTTACGGTTTTTATCTGAGCAGTTGACTGCCTTCTGGAGGGCTTATTGCGGATGCTCCTCTAGGGCTGGACTGCAAGTCCCATCACTTGGCAAGCACGTTTAGTGGCAACCGGAGAGGAGGCCCAGTAGCCTTTTATCCAGCCCGGATAGGCCACCAAGCAGTGATCCCATTTCCAAAACACCCCACAAATGTACCGGGGTGCCTGAAAAGTGGTTAAAGATGGCCATGAGAGAGAGAGAGAGAGACTGGTTTCAATGTCCGTATTAAATAATATCTCTGCCTCCCACTCTGCACCTGGAAAATCATGGATGGAGGTCTATATTAAGCCCAAATCCATGAGGATAAATATAACTAGGACTTTTTATCTTTCATTCTTTTTTTTTAAACCCTCCCTCTAAATCAGGGGTCCCCAAATTTGGCAACTTGAAGACTTGTGGATTTCAGCTCCCAGAATTGCTGGAATCAGGAATTCTGGGAGTTGAAGTCCACAGGTCGTAAGGTGTCATAGTTAGCCTGTGGTGTTCTAGGACAGCTACACATCTAGAGAATGACCGAAAGCATGGATCTCCAACCTTGGCAACTTGAAGACTTGTGGGCTTCAACTCCTAGAATTCCCAAACTTGGCAACTTTAAGACTTGTAGACAATGTCAACAGCATATAAAGAAAATTTGTATAAGATATAAGAGGTGGCACTTTCCCCCCGACAAGAATAGCAAGAATGTTCAAGAATAAATCCGAAAAATGTTGGAAATGTCATCAGATACCTGGGTCATATTACCATATGTGGTGGACTTGTGCAGATGCTAAAAAATACTGGACTAAAATCCACACGTGGTTGGAAAAAATGACCAAAAAGCATATAGATTTGAAACCAGAAATATTTTTATTGGGAATTTTACCTGAAATATATAGTAAAGACTTGAAATACCTGATTGTAAATGTATTAACAGCGGCTAGGATTGTATTTGCTAAAAACTGGAAAAATGAGAAAATACCATCACAGGAGGAAATCATTAAGAAAATATTGGAATGTGCTGAAATGAGTAGATTGACATTTGAAATTAGAGAACAAGATGATAAACAATTTTATAAAATTTGGGATCTATTCTATCAATGGTTAGACAATAAAATATAGTAATGAAATATGTAGACTTTTAGAAAATAATAAATATATAAAGATGTATTCTTTTCTTATTATATCTACAAAATGATTCTAGGATAGATCTGGGATGATAATATGAATTGTCATAAAACAAATTAAGTAAAATATGATCATTTTGGAAAACATGAATGAATAAAAGTATAGTCAAATGATTGATTAATAATGATATTAATGTATTTAATATATTGATTGAAAATACGAGATTATATACAATGTAATTATAATTGAAGACTATGAAATGGAAGCACAAAACAATTTGTAAACCAACTGGCACACTGTATGTACATATATGGAAGATGATTTGATGTTTTTATGTTTTGTTTGTTTATGTTTGTTTTAAAAACCAATAAAATTTTATTAAAAAAAAAAAAAAAAGACTTGTAGACTTCAACTCCTAGAATTCTCCAGCCAGCATAGCTGGCTGAGGAACTCTGGGAGTTGAAGTCCACCAGTCTTAAAGTTGCCAAGGTTGGAGACCCCTGACCTAAATTCTTTGCCTTGAACCCTTTCCCTCTAAAACTTTAGTTTCCAGCCTTGGGCTGAAAAAAATAATCCAATTTTGCATTAGTGTCAGACGAGAAAGGGAGCGGTGCAATCACAACCACAAATAACACTGTTCCAGTCTAACCTGCTTTCAAAGGACTCCTATTTTAAGTCTTCCTCCCATGCTGATATGAACGCCAAGCACAAAAAGCTTAGCTTTCCTTACAGAAAATATCTGAGCTAGGGGGCAACAAAAGCATCCTGTATCCTAAAAATAAGATAGCACTATTCTAATCCTGCTGAGGTTTGGTTTCTGGAAATTGAATCTTGGGGTCAAGGAATTTAAAACAATCCCCTTTTCCAGTCTGTAAAGCATTACAAGGGAGGTAACAAGGCATTCATGTTAATAGCATCTTAAAATTCAGGAGGGATTTTAACTTACCGGTGCATATAAGTTTATAAGGAAGAAGATAGTTTGCAAGAAGTAAACAGATGATCAAGAAGTGGGAGTTAAATCTTGTATTCCTTCCCCCTGCCATGCACACAGACACTTTAAAATAAATATTCTGTCCCTCGTAGGTTTTATTTTACCCTATGCAAGTAGTCCTCAACTTATGATCCCAATATAGCCCAACATTTCTGTTGTTAAGTGAGGCATTTGCTTAGTGAGTGTTGCCCCATTGTGCGAGCTTTCTTGGCACAGTTTAGAATAATAAAATAGCATTCTTTATTGGCCGAGGGTGATTGGACACACAAGGAATTTGTCTTGGTGCAAATACTCTCAGTGTATGTAAAAGCAAAGAGACATTCGTCAAGAGTCAAGAATCATGAGGTACAGCACAATAATAGTCGTACATTAAGCAATCAAGTCATATTAGGAAACGGTTAATAAAAATCATTAGGATAGAACCAGGAGTTGTTAACAGCTCCTAGTTCTTCAACTTCCACTTCTTCCTCTCCACCATCTGGAGGACAACGTTCAATACAGACAATATTAAGGCAAGAAAAAGAACAAGAAAAAGTGACCCTGCAGATGATTATGCAAGGAATTCAAAATATTCAAACAAGATCAGAGAATATTGAAAAGAGAATAGAGAACATTGAACAAAGAACAGAGAACATTGAACAAAGAACAGGGAAAACCGATGAAAAAGTGGAGAACATCCAACAAATGATGATGAAGTATGATGAGAGACTCCAAAAAATTGAAGAAGAAGATAAAGAGACAAGAAGATTGGAGACATTGATAACAGATTAACTGTGGTTGAACAAGATAAAAGTGGTATGCTGAGATGGGAGATGGACAGATCAGAATTTTATCTTAGATTCCAAAACATAGAGGAAGAAAAAGGACAAAATCTAGCTGAGATAATGAAAGAAATATTGGCTGAAGCTTTGGAAATAACTGAAGAGAAGATAATGGATGGAATAGATGAGGTTTATTGAATCTTCACAAGATATGCGATGAGAAATAGCTTACCAAGAGAAGTTCACATCAGATTTACGAAGAAAGCCATTAAAACGCAAATATTGCAAGTGGCAAGAGAGAAAACATTGAAATACAAAGATCAGGAGATTGTGGTCTTGAAACAAGTACCCAGAAGAGTGAGAGAGATGAGAAGGAAATACCGATTCTTGACCAAATTATTACTTAAAAAAGAGGTGAATTATAGATGGCTGATTCCAGAAGGTTTAATGTTTACATGGCAAGAACAGAGATATAGAATTGACTCAATTGAGAAAGCTGAATCATTCTACACAGAATTTTTTAGAGGGGAGGAAGAGGCAGAAAAAGAAATTTCACTAATTGAATTCTAAGAGGACTCCCAAATGACGACTGAAAAAGAAGAAGGTGCAGTAGGTGGAAAGGAGGAAGCTAAAGAACAACGTGAACCAAGATCCACGAGAGCTGTTAAACCTAATTACAAAATATAACCATGGAAGAGAAAAAATTGATTACAATGAATATAAATGGACTTAACTCAGCCGTTAAAAGAAGGAAAATCTTTCATAAATTAGAGAAATTAAAATTTGATATAATCTGCCTACAAGAAGTACATATTAAAAAACAATATGAACAATTGTTGATACAGCCAAAATTAGGGAAAATATTCACTTCCTTGACACAATGTAAGAAAAGAGGAGTGGTTTTATATATTAAAGAGACCATCTCAGCGAAATTGATTTATACTGATGACGACGGAAGAATATTAATGGTGGAAATAATGGACAATAATATGAAAACACTCCTCATTGCAATTTATGCCCCGAACGACAAACAAGAAGAATTCTATAAAAAATTACATATGAAAATAGTTGAACTGGACTATGTCAATATAATTATGATGGGAGATTTTAATGGAATTGTAGACAATAAACTGGACTACACAGCACAGAAAACAATAAAGCAAAATAGAAAGACTCTCCCTAAATCTTTTTTTAAAATGGTAGATGAAATAAATTTAAAAGATACATGGAGAGAAAGAAATGCTAAAACTAAACAATACACCTTCTACTCAAATAGATACTTATCATGGTCCAGAATAGATATGATATGGATGTCAACAGAATTGTTAACTAATATTCAAGAAATAAATATTGAAATAAGTACTTGGGCAGATCACAATCCAAAGACAATTAAATGGAAAGGACAAAGAAGAAGATCCAGATGGACATTAAATAATACTATTTTAAAGGGAGAAGACTTCACACAGTGGATGGTGAAAGAATTGGCCTTTTTCTTTGGAGAAAACAAAAAAGAAGATACATGAATCCAGAATGTATGGGGTACAATGAAGGCATATGCCAGAGGCTTGATAATAGGCTATACAAGGAAAAGAAATACCATGAAAAGATTAGCCTCTAAGGCATTAGAAGATGAGTGTAAAGGACTCGAAAAAGAGCTACAGAAAATGCCACAGAGAAAGGACATTAAGTTAAAAATGGATATAACCAAACATAAAATGGGTCTAATAGAAAAAGAAGAACTAGCACAAAAAATTAGAGGTGCCAAACAGAACTATTTTGAAGATGCAAATAAACCAGGTAGAGGGTTAGCATATAAATTGAGAAAGGAGAAAGAATCAAGGAAAATATCACAATTAATAGATGACCAAGGCCAAGTTTGCTATGGTAGTAAAGAGAAGAAGGAAATCATGCGAGACTATTATGGGAAACTATACACACAAGAGAATATTGATGAGGAAAGAGTTAAACAGTATTTACAGAATGCTAATCTTCCCCAGATACCTAAAGAGATTGAAACAATGTTAGAAAGCAATATAATGATGATGGAGTTAACTGAAGCACTTAAGAAACAAAATAATGGACTTCCGGCAGAATTTTACAAAACCTTATAAGAATCATTGAATTTTCCACTGCTAGAAGTTATGAATGAAGTTATGTTAAAGAAGAGGATACCTAAATCATGGTCAGAAGCTTATATCACACTTGTTCCAAAAGAGGAGACCGATCCATTACAAATCAAGAACTATAGACCTATCTCCCTGCTAAATGCAGATTATAAAATCTTTTCTTCAATATTGGCAGAAAGACTTAAAAAATATTTAAATAATTTTATCCATCCTGACCAAAATGGATTTCTGCCAAAGAGACAAATCAAAGACAATATGAGAGTAATCTTGGACACTTTGGAATACTATGAGGCACATCCCGAAAAACAAATGGCTTTGATATTTCTAGATGCACAGAAGGCATTTGATAATGTGAATTGGCGATTCATGTTGTTACTGCTGGAACAGATGGTCTTTGCTAGAAAATTTATTCAAGCAATAGAAGCTATATATCATAAGCAGACGGCAAGGGTAATGATAGAGGGAAAACTGACAGATTCTATTAATATAAGAAAAGGAACAAGACAAGGGTGCCCACTATCACCTCTGTTGTTTGTGTTAACTTTGGAAGTGCTAAACAGAAATATTAGAGATGAAAAGAATATAAAAGGGATGAAAATTAAAAAGGAAGAATTTAAGTTGCAAGCATTTGCAGATGATCTGGTTTTTATCTTAGAAGACCCACTAGAAACAGCATCAAAATTGATAGAAAAGATAGAGACATATGGAAAGGTGGCTGGTTTGAAAATAAATAAAGTTAAGACAAAGATCTTGACAAAGAATATGCTATCAGGACAAAAGGAAGAATTGGCAGACCTATTGAAAATTCAGGTCACAAATAAGATCAAGTACTTGGGGATATACTTGACAGCAAGATGCAGTACACTAAAAGAGAATAATTACCGTATTTGCCGGCGTATAAGACGACTGGCGTATAAGACACCCCCAACATTTCCACTCAAAATATAGAGTTTGTATATACTCGTATAAGACTACCCCTCTTCCACACACCTTCCACTTTTGCACTTTTTTTTTTTGACGCACTTTTCTGCTTTGGACAATTTTGAAATGAGCTAATCCAATTTTGAACCAAGAATATGCAAATAGCTATGGAGTTTAGAAATGAGTTTTAAAAATATTTTTCATTGCTTACCATTAAGCGTAAAATATGTTGTAAATAAAATGAGAACACAGGAAACGTTCTCTTCTCAATACAGCTGATCTCTCTCTCTCTCACACACACACACTAAAACCCGGACACTGAAAAGGCTGCCAAGGAACAGTATATTCAATGCCTTCTCTTAATCAAGAAACAAGGAATTCCTTAGAATCTTTTTTTTCCCCAAGTGGCCCTCTTTAAAAAAAATGGAGGTAACACTTTCATTCAAAAAGTCTTCCAGTATCTGGAGTCGCTCAGACATATTGAAGTGAGGCAGGAGAGTAAGTGAAATTTGAAATGATCCAGCTACCGTTTTCTTCCTCCCGCCCGAAGGCCATTATCTCCACGTCAAAACGAACGAGGGGAGGCAAAGAAGCCAAACACGCTAAAAAGGATCTCTTTATTTTCCTACACAAGGTCACACCTACTTTTCCGCATTCAAAGGACAACCTCTCCTCACCACCACCACACACACACACACATACCCCAATACCCGCAAACAATGTTCTGGGCATTAATCACCATTGCTACATTAACCTGGTAATTTATACCCTGCCTCCCCCAGTGTTGCTTTGACGGCAGGATTTCACACAGCGGGGCGCCGCTCGCTCTCTTCTCCGCTCTCCCACCGTTCGCACATGTTGGAAGCACCGTAAAACCTGATAACCCACCCGGGGCTCCCCATCCTTAACCTACAGCCGCCCGCATGCAAAACCTGCGTGCAAAAAGAAAAAGAAAAGTATGCTGCACGTGAGGATCTTCGAATCCTCTCCTCCCCACACCGCTAAGGAAGGAAGAGGGGGAAAGGTTGCGCAGCGCGTGGCGAGTGACACCCGCACACACACACACACACACACACACACACACACACACACACCCCGCTCCCCCAGCTTCCTCCCGGCTGCAACTCAAGCTCAAAGTGGGAGTCGGAGTCCTCCCGGCGTATAAGACGACCCCCCACTTGGAGGCATGTTTTTCAGGGCAAAAAAGTCGTCTTATACGCCGGCAAATACGGTATATCAAACTTAAACAGCAGATAGCGCTAGATTTGGCGAAATGGGAAAAATTACAACTGTCATTAATAGGGAGAATATCAACAATCAAGATGAATATATTACCCAGAATTTTATATTTGTTTCAAACAATTCCAATTAGGCTTGGAAAAGACTACTTTGAAGATTTAAATAAAATTGTGTTGAAATATATATGGCAAGGTAAGAAAGCGAGAATAAAGTTAAAACTTTTGCAAGATGCTAGAATAAGAGGAGAATTTGGTTTGCCTAATTGGGAGTTGTATTACCAAGCTACAAATTTGATGTATGGATATTTATTAGAAATTAAACTAGAAGAAGAACAAGTTAAAGAAACTATGATTGCTTGGGGGAAGAATTTTGGATATGGGATTGATCCAGAGAAATGGCAAAAATTGTGGTCTCAAAATTATAAAATGACAATATCAATAGCATATAAAGAAAATTTGTATAAGATGTTTTACAGGTGGCACTTTCCCCCGACAAGAATAGCAGGAATGTTCAAGAATAAATCTAAAAAATGTTGGAAATGTCATCAGATATCTGGCTCATATTACCATATGTGGTGGACTTGTGCGGATGCTAAAAAATACTGGACTAAAATCCACACGTGGTTGGAAAAAATGACAAAAAAGCATATAGATTTGAAACCAGAAATATTTTTATTGGGAATTTTACCTGTAAAATTAAAGTAAATTAAAGTCAAGTAAAGACTTGAAATACCTGATTGTAAAATTTGGGATCTATTCTATCAATGGTTAGACAATAAAATATAGTAATGAAATATGTAGACTTTTAGAAAATAATAAATATATAAAGATGTATTCTTTTCTTATTATATCTACAAAATGATTCTAGGATAGATCTGGGATGATAATATGAATTGTCATAAAACAAATTAAGTAAAATATCATTTTGGGAAACATGAATGAATAAAAGTATAGTCAAATGATTGATTAATAATGATAATGTATTTAATATATTGATTGAAAATACGAGATTATATACAATGTAATTATAATTGAAGACTATGAAATGGAAGCACAAAACAATTTGTAAACCAACCGGCACACTGTATGTACATATATGGAAGATGATATGATGTTTTTATGTTTTGTTTGTTTATGTTTGTTTTAAAAACCAATAAAAATTTATATATATAAAAAATCATTAGGACACAAGTTACAGTCATACAGTTGCAAGTGGGAGGGGATGGGTGATAAGGAGTGATTGAGAAGATTATTAGTAAAAGTAATGCAGACTTTGTAAATAGTTGGACAGTGTGGAGGGAATTATTTGTTTAGCAGAGGGATGGCGTTCGGGGGGAAAACTGTCCTTGTGTCTAGTTGTTCTGGTGTGCAGTGCTCTATAGCATCATTTTGAGAGAAGGAGTTGAAACAGTTTATGTCCGGGATGTGAGGGGTCTGTAGATATTTTCTTTTTGACTCATGCAGTATACAGGTCCTTGATTGATGGCAGGTTGGTCGTAATTGTTTTTTCTACAGTCCTAATTACTTTCTGAAGTCTGTGTCTGTCCTGTTGGGTTGCAGAATCAAACCAGACAGTGATAGAGGTACAGATGACAGACTCAATTAAACCTCTATAGAACTGGATCAGCAGCTCCTTGGGCAGTTTGAGCTTTCTGAGTTGGCGGAGAAAGAACATTCTTCGTTGTGCTTTTTTGATGACGTTCTTGATGTTTGGTAAGTTATTAACACGGTTGTTAAGTGAATCTGTCTTCCCCATTGACCTGGCTTGTCAGAAGGTTGCAGAGGGAGATCACATGACCAGCAGCAGTCGTAAATATGAACCCGTTGCCAAGCACCTGAATTTTGATCCCGTCATCATGGTTGGGGTCATCAGTGTGGAAAAACGGCTGTAAGTCACTTTTTCCTGTGCCGTTGCAACTTGGAATGGTCACTGAACAAACTTTTTGTCGTAAGTCAAGAACTACCTGTATAGGTGTTGTCAAAAAAGCCTGTCCGGTTTAGTTCACGTTATTCCACCCCCCTGAAACCAAGAGCCAAGGTGTTGAGCTACCTAATTTACACACGTAGGTTTGTAAATACTATACTCAAGTCTTCTGAAATTACTCAAGTCAGAAGTCCTAAGGGTTTTCCTGGGTGCACTTCCTGTCACCTCCCATCCAGTTTCGTGTTTGTTCCTTCACTGAATGCCTTATCCTTTATTTATGGAAACCTGGAAAACATATAAACAAACAACACATTGGCTAAGATTGGCCTGATCTTCAAGGAGACTTGTGCAGCGTTTACACTACCTTAAATATAGAGTTCTTGCTAATTCTCGCTCGCCTTTTGAGAGCATTTTTACATCAGCTGGTTAAAGGCAGGGATGGGATTCAAAAATCCCCAACAACCGGTTCTCTGCCCAGTTGCTGGGTGGGCGTGGCCTACCGGAACTTCTGGGAGGGCTGTTTTTCCCCTTCCCCAGAGTCCGGAGGCTTCCCTCGGGCCTCTGGGAGGACGAAAATGGCCTCCCTCGGGCTCCGGAGGCACTCCGGAAGCTGGAAACAGGCCCATTTCTGGACTTCTGGAACTTCCGGGAGGGTCCGTTTTTCGCCCTCCCAGAGCCTCTGTCCAGACCCTGCACTTAGCTGCATCCAAAACGGGCTTCATATAGACTCCTGGGAGGGTTGTGTGGGGCCAGCCAGTCGGTTCAACTACTGGCTTGGCGAACCAGATGTAAATTTAACATCCGGTTCGCCTGAATCGGCCCGAACTGGCTGAATCCCACTCCTGGTTAAAGGGAATGAAGCTGGATTGTAAATAGTGTGGCTTTTTCTCCTCTTTAAACGTGCTGGAAGGTCCAAACCCTTGCCCCCTTGCAGCAATACAGGTAGTCCTCGACTTACAACAGTTCATTTAGTGCCCGTTTGAAGTTAACGGCAGTGAAAAAATGTTACTTTCGACTGTTTTTCCACTGTTAGAGCCTTTGCAGCAGCCCCATGGCTGTGTCATCAGAATTCAGATGCTTGGCAGCCATGTCATATTGATGACCGTTGCTATGTCTCTAAGGTCACATGATCCCCTTTTGTGACCTTCAGATAAGCAAAGGCAATGGGGAGGGGGATCTGTTTCACTTAACAACCACGTTACCAACTCAAAAACTGTTGCGATTCGCTTAACAACTGGCATGAAAGCTCGTAAAATGGGGCCAAACTCCCTTAAATGTCTCACTTAAAAGCAGACATTTTGAGATCCACTGCGGTCGTAAGGCAAGGACTAGCTGTATGGCACTGATTTATTTAGCTATCTTTCCAGTAGCTTCCTATTTCACCCCAAGGAGCAGGAGAGTTGCCATCCCTAATCCTAGGATAGTCGCTCTCTCAGCTCTGCCCACCTTACCGGGTTGTTGTTGTGGGGAAAACAGGGGGCCATCACTGAGAAGATTTGTCTCCTGGTGCCATTGTGGGTGCCATTCTCTGAAGGAAAGGATTCTCAGCAAAATTATTTCTTTTATTGGATGGGCAGATTCAGCTTGCAGTAGACAATAATAGATAACCAGGCATTGAGCCTTGAAGAACTTTGAAAGGGACAACTGGGCCTTGAATGTGAACCAAGAAGCCAACTAGTAGCCAGCTTAGCTGCCGAAGTAGCAGTGTCAAATGAACAAACATGAATATTGTGTGAACAGCTTTAGGCCTGACCAGCTGAAGTTTCCTTGAGGCCTTCAAATGAAGTGCCTTGTAGAACAAATTACCTCAGTCCAAACTGGAGCTAGAATAGAATAGAATAGAATAGAATAGAATACTTTTATTGGCCAAGTGTGATTGGACACACAAGGAATTCGTCTCCAGTGCATAAGCTCTCTGTGCATATAAAAGAAAAGAGACATTCATCAAGAGTCAAGAATCATCAGGTACAACACTTAATGATAGTCATAGGGTACAATAGGCAATCAAATCATACTAGGAAACAGTCCATATAAATCGTAAGGATACAACTGACAAAATTACAGTCACAAGTGGGAGGGGATGGGTGATAAGGAGTGATGAGAAAATTAATAGTAATAGTAGTGCAGACTTTGTAAATAGTTGGACAGCGTTGAGGGAATTATTTGTTTAGTAGAGTGATGGCATTCAGGAACAAACTGTCCTTGTGTCTAGTTGTTCTGGTGTGCAGTGCTCTATAGTGTCATTTTGAGGATAGGAGTTGAAACAGTTTATGTCCGGGATGTGAGGGGTCTGTAGATATGTTCACAGCCCTCTTTTTGACTCCTGCAGTATTCAGGTCCTCAATGGAAGGCAGGTTGGTAGCAATTGTTTTCTCTGCAGCCCTAATTATTTTCTGAAGTCTGTGTCTGTCCTGTTGGGCTGCAGAACCGAACCAGACAGTTATAGAGGTGCAGATGACAGACTCAACAATTCCTCTGTAGAACTGGATCAGCAGACTAGGCTTTTGTTGAACATGGATTGCCATAGCATTATCTTATGTCTGGCAACCCTTTTAAGGCTAAATGTAAACTGCGAGGTGTCCTTCAACCAGGTCTGTAGCCTTCTTAACTTTGCATTCCATCTTCTTTACAGGGTGCTGAAGTGCAGATGTAGATTGGGGAGAACTAGGAAGTGTCTTCTTTAGAGACCAAACCCTAGCTTCCTGTTGCCAATGATAGATGTTTGCTGTAAAACCCAGTCAGGAAATAATTTATGTAATTAAAATGTGTTTTCCTCCCTTGCAGTTGAAGTGCGTCGATCTTCTTGAAGCATACATTGAGAGGAACAGGCAGGTGAACCCACTCATCAATGCTATTGTTAAAGACAGGTAAGCTGGAAAAACTTTGACTTTCTGTCCAACAGGTACTGGGCTATTATTTGGGGAAGAAAGAGCAGACAGGTATGGCTTGTTGGAGGAAACTCTTCCCTGTTTCAAATTCTTACTGATTTTTTCCCCCTCTATTGGGGGCTGTGCCTTGAGAATTCTTCTTCCAAGCATCCCCTTTCTAGGGATTTGCTACACAGGCGTAGCAAAAGTAATTTTTTTTGCAACTTTTTCTCCTTCCAAGCCCTTTCTCACCATTTCACTGACCTTGTACAATGCTGAATTCAAGATAAGAAGATAGGAGCTGCTTACTGGACAAGGGGAGGAGGAAGGCTCCCGTTGGGTGTTTCCAAGATAAGAAGAGTCTGCTCAACAATTTTGATCTGAAGCATCTCACAATCAAAACCGTCCTCCTTTTGAATAATTTCCCATCAATTTCTCATGCACTTGACCTATTTTCGGCAGCCTTGTTTATAGATAGAAGTAGGATTTCCATATCTGGGTTGCAGAATTCCACCGTTGATTAAGGGAGATGGGGAAGGATTTAACTACTTAGCTGTCATCTTGTGGTCATTCAGATTTTTATATGTTTTAGCCTCCCTAATCCTCTTCGTTGCTCTTCTCTGCACTCTTTCTAGAGCAAGGGTCTTCAAACTTGGCAAGTTTAAGGCTTGTGGACTTCAACTCCCAGAATTCCTGAGCTAACATGACTGGAGGAGGAATTATGGGAGTTGAAGTCCACAAGTCTTAAAGCTGTCAAGTTTGAAGACCCCTGGAATAGAGAAAACGAGGGAGAATAGATAAAGAGAGTTAGATAGAAGGGGGGGCAGAGAGCGAGGGAGAGAGCGAGGGAGGATAGAGATAGATAGATAGATAGATAGATAGATAGATAGATAGATAGATAGATAGAGTCTTCAAACTTGGCAATTTAAGACTGGTGGACTTCAACTCCCAGAATTCCTGAGCTAACATGACTGGAGGAGGAATTCTGGGAGTTGAAGTCCACAAGTCTTAAAGCTGTCAAGTTTGAAGACCCTGGAATAGAGAAAAAGAGGTAGAATAGATAAAGAGAGTTAGATAGAAGGGGGCAGAGAGAGAGGAGGGAGGAGGATATATATATAGATAGATGGATAGAGTCTTCAAACTTGGCAAGTTTAAGACTTGTGGACTTCAACTCCCAGAATTCATGAGCTAACATGACTGGAGGAGGAATTCTGGGAGTTGAAGTCCACAAGTCTTAAAGCTGTCAAGTTTGAAGAGCCCTGTTCAAGAGTCTCAACATCTTTTTTTCCATCGTGGCGACCAAAACTGGGTGCAGAATTCCAAGTGTGGCCTTCTTTTCTTTGAACTAGATGTACCCAATTCCAGCAACTGTTCTTTATATGTTTTAGCCTCCAGTCCCCTAAAACAGGGGTCCCCAACCGCCGGTCCGCGGACCGGTACCGGCGCATGAACAAGCCTTACCGGGCCGCTGGTTGCTGGCGCCGCCATCTTTTTGGTAAAAAAGCAATTTTTCGTCAAAAAGATGGCGGCGCAGCGCTGGTGAGCTTTTCCGGGTAGAAAGCCATTTCTACCCGAAAAAGCTCACCAGAAGCGCTGGCGCCGCCATTATTTGACGAAAAATCACCCGTGACGCCACCGGAAGTGATTTTTCGTCAAAAAGATGGCGGCGCCCAGCTGACGCCGGAACCGGGTCGCGGCGCCCAGCTGACGCCGGAACCGGGCGCGGCGGCCGAAAAGGTTGGGGATCCCTGCCCTAAAACATCAGCTAGAGATCTCTGTTTTTTTACCTCCCCGCTCTTTCCTCACCCATCTGCTCAGGTTTGAGGCTGCCTTGCAGGAGGCTCAGGTTGTTGATCAGCTGCTGTCTGAGGGCCAGGATGATGAAGAATCACTCCAGAAAAAATTCCCCTTGCTGGGCATTCCTGTCACTGTCAAAGAAGCCTTTGCGTTATATGGTGAGTAGCTGGATTTGGGGTTGTTTCTTTCCACTGTTTTTTGACTTCAGTCTTCGACCTAAGGTGTGATAGAATGTAGTTCAGGTTTGCAGGGTGTGTGTGTGTGTGTGTGTGTGTGTGTGTGTGTGTGTGTGACTTTCCCAGGGAGCAAAGAGACAACAAAGTTTGGAATTTGGGGTATGCAGAAAAAGCAGTTCACAGGATACATCTAATAATTTTGCAGTTAAATGCTCTAGTCTGCAAGATTTTTGTCTACAGGAAAACGACATTTAAAAAAAGCTACTCGGAAGTACATTAAAAAGAAAAACCACCACCACCACAACACATATACACCTAGTATTCCCCCCTAGCTGAATACTGATTAATACATTACTGCATTTGTATTTTCCTTTTTAATGCACCTTTTCTAATGTCTTGCTTGTTTTGTGTTTTTGCTTAATTTTGGGGAGGAGTTTCATATTTTAGATGATTGTACAGCATCCGAATTCATAGAATAGAATAGAAGCTGGAAGGGACCTTGGCCAAATTCCCCCTGCACTGTGCGTGCGTGCACCTCCCAGCTGATTTTCGGCCCGTTTGAGGCCGTTTTCGCCCTCCTGGAGGCTCGGGGGAAGCCTCTGCAGCCTCGGGAGGCCGAAAAACTGGGCCTTCCAGAAGTGCCGAAATGGGTCCGTTGTCTGAGATATTCCAGCTGCAGTTAATTGGTTCTCGTGATTAATGAAATGTAAGAAGTGGGAGGAGAGAAGGTGGATTTTGTGAAACGCGCTGAAAATGATTTTTCAGTTTGGACATTTAATAGAAGTACCAGAGCTGTTCCTAATAAATCAGTTGGAGATTATACTTGTCTCAGAGTGATGGATTACCATGGACAATTTGGGATGCCTAACATCCGTTTTCAGCCCCTCGAGGCTGCAGAGGCTTCCCTAGAGCTTCCAGGAGGGCGAAAACGGCCTCAAACGGGCTGAAAACCAGCTGGGAGGCGCGTGCATGCGCAGTGTAGGTAAGGAGCGGAGCAGGGGTGTTGCGGGCAGGGGAGCAGGGCACATTGCATTGTGGGTGCCGGCACACACGCATGCTATTGCGCGCATGCATGCTTTTGGCACACCACAACAAAAACTTCGCCATCACTGACCTATATACCATTTCAGACAAATCGTTGTCCCGTCTCTTTTTAAAAGCCTCCAGTGATGAAGCCCTACAACTTCTGGTGGCAAGCTGTTCCACTGGTTCATTGTCTGCACTTTTAGGAAGTTTCTCCTTAATTCCGGGTTGCTTCTCTCCTCGATTAGTTTCCACACATTGTTTCTTGTCTTGCCTTTTGGAACTTTGAAAAGAATTTGACACCCCTCTTCTTTGTGGCAGCCCCTCAAATACTGGAATACTGCTATCATGTCACTCCTAGCCCTTCTTTTCTCTAGACTAGCCAAACCCCAAACCCTTCTCCTGAAGTTGTCCCTGTCCATCCTCTCTTTCTTCCCTGGTGCTTTTTTCTTGGAACATTAGCACATCCTTCTCTTTTTCCAAAAGGCTTAGGGGGTGCTCAGCACAAAAACTGCCTGCCTGCCTTGTTAATGTTTGGATGCTGTTCCACTGCTAACGTTGAGAACCAACAAAAAGAAAACCCTAACCCCAGAGGATTAGAAACAAGGACGGACCAAATTCCAATGCAATACCATTCACCAGCTGACATCAGAATAATCTTCTCTTTCTCCTTATTCTTATTATTTGATAACTCTCTAGTATTTCTAGAAAGAATTTCTAGCAGGACTACCAGATCCTGTAACAGCTTTGTTCCTTATGCCATCCGCCTGGTAAACTCGCAAGATTCATTCTTCTCGCCATCAGTGGTGGGATTCAAATTTTTTTACTACCATTTCCGTGGGCATGGTTTGGTGGGCCTGGCAGTGGAAGGATTCTGTAAAATCTCCATTCCCTCCCCACCTCACTAACCTGCTTTCCAGCTCCGTTCTCCTGTGCAGGGCAACCAAAGAAGACCCAGCCGATCAGCTGGGACTTGGGAGGCAGAGAATAGGTGGAAGCCCTTGCTTATCAATGGAGACTGTGTGGAGCAAGTGGCCAGTTTTTAGTTTTTGGGTGTTACCCTAAAAGAGGACCTGACCTGGGGTGCTCACATTGCAGCAGTGGTCAAAAGGCCCCGGAAGAGATTATACTACCTCAGTCTTCTCAGGAAACAACAACTGAATGAAAAACTGCTGGTGACCTTCTACCACTTCATACCTCTGAATGGTTTGCCAATTGCAGATAGGACAGCGCTCCAAAGGGTTAATGTCATTGCCCAGAAGATCATTGGTTGCCCTCTCCCCTCTTTGGAAGAGCTTTATAGCTCCCACTGCCTTAAGAAAGTTCAAAACATCCTCAAAGATCCATCTCATCCTGGGAGCCCTTTTTTTGAACTATTACCATCTGACACACAGTACAGGATAATAAAAACAAGGACAAATAGGCTGAAAAACAGTTTCTATCCCAGGGCAGTAGCTCTTTTGAATTCTACTGTAGAGTGCAGTGTTGGTGTGGTGCATAATTTTAAAAATCATTCTAGAATCATCCGATATTAATTTCAGCAATTTTAGCCAATGGGGCAGCAGAGAAGGTAGGAGGTAGTGAATCTTGATGTGTATAAAAATATGTAAAATTGTCTGTTTAATTGCCTTGGTGCCTCTGCCCAGAAGAGAACTAAGCGTCATCTTTTGCACAAAAGTCAATAAATCCTGGACTTGTTCACAGTGTCTCCTGCCTGTTGTTTTAACTGAGACATTGGAATCTCATAGTTGGAACGCTGACAAACCCTCTTGTTCGTACTTTTTCCACCTTTCCTTACCTGTGGATTCTCGGATAAGGTGAAACTCTGACGTCTTTCACTCTTTGTTTCTGGATCTTGGTAGGGATGCCCAATTCCTCTGGATTGGTTAACCGCCGCAACTTGATCTCCACCACGGACGCTGTTGTGGTATCCCGGTTGAAGCAAGCTGGTGCGATTCCCCTGGGAGTGACCAACTGCAGCGAGCTGTGCATGTGGTTTGAATCAAGCAACCTTGTCTACGGCCGATCCAACAACCCCTACAACCTTGACTGCATTGTAGGAGGCAGCTCAGGTCAGTAGATCGTGGGTCGCCCCATGTTGTGGTCTGCCGGCAGCCTGCGGAGACGGCGGCAGAGTCGAACAGTGGTGATCTGACCCAACCAGGTTCCCAAAGAGCAAACACAGACAAAGGCAGCTGCCCCCACCTTTTAAGGTTTAATATCAAATTCTGTTCTGAAGGCTGCTTTCCACTAATTAGCTCCGACAAGAAAGAGCCTTGCCAAGTTGTTTGTCAAGGCTGCCAAAAACCCAGAGATAAGAACTATTTTACAATATTCTCCAAACACGAACTAAGATGTCCCCCAGTTGAGCTTCAGAGCTTCTTTGCTGTCTGCAAAGAACGCTTTTCCAAACCTGGCTTTTATCCTCTTGAGGGAGGAGCCATTACCTTGAAAGGCGAAAGCAGAAGCAGTATGTTTCATCCCATAGCGGGGTAGACTAGATTGCCCTGATAGACCGGTCTCACTGGGAAAAAAACACTTATTAAGTTTGAAGTTGCTAGAAAACCCAGGGTTTCTTCTTGAGGTGATTTTGAGAGAGCCCTGGCTCACACAGCATGCTAAACTATCATCAGATTTGTTTTGTCAGTGTGGGTTGTGCAAACCCACCATTGGAGTTTATTTGGTAAGCTGCCCTGCTAAAACAAGTCATGGCAGGAGCCCACTCAGTTAAGTGGATTGGGCAAGGGAGCTTCTCCTTCCCCCATCTAAGTCAGGTTTCTCCAACTTGGCAGCTTTGAAGATGTTGGACTTCAGCTTCTAGAATTCCCCAGCTGGCCATGGATTCTGAGAATGGAAGTCCACATAGCTTAAAAGTTGCCACGTGTGAAAAGTAAAAAAGAAAAAAAAATATTCCTGTAAAAGAAAAATGTAAAAGGATCAACGTATTTCTCTTCTATATGTGTCTCTTCTGTATATCCTTTAAAAAAACCCGGTGAAACATTAACACAGACAGAAGTGCTGACGAGATTAAATCCATTCAGCAGAACTTTAAGCAGGAATCTATTTGAGGATAGTTGTGATGCCGGCTGAGAAGAGAAGCCAGTTAGTGTTAAACAGAGCAGGATGTAGCAACTGCTGAACAAATGATAAGCAAATGATAAATTGTTAAGCATGTCACTATGGCTAGATTGTGAACCCAGGCATAATTTTAAAAATCATCTTAGAATCATCCAATATTAATTTCAACCATTTTAGCCAATGGGGCAGCAGAGAAGGTGGGAGGAGGTGAGTCTTGATGTGTATAAAAATATGTAAAATCGTCTTTTTAAATTGCCTTGGTGCCTCTGCCCAGAAGATGACTTAAATGCTGTCTTTTGCACAAAAGTTAGTAGATCCTGGACTTGTTCACAGTGTCTCTTGTCTGTTGTTTTGGCTGAGACTTTGGGTTCTCACATCATGTTTGAGAAACACTGGCCTAAAGGATTTGTTTGATTGAGGGAAGGACATTAACTACATTTATTAAATTGGGAAACCCTTTATGGACTTTTTGCTGATGGGTTTGATGATTAGAAAGAGTAAACAACGGGAAGTAGAAAATGTATGTGGTAATCTTACAGAGAGGATAACATAAATATGCTTGCCACTGCTTTTAAGAAAATATTGATAACCTGCCCTTCCTTTCTTTTATCTTACTTTCCCCCTTCTCTTCCCTTCCACCGTTCCTTCCCTCCCTTCCCTTCCCTTCCCCTCCTTTTTTCACTTATTTATTGGTTTTTTTAGTGTCCTTTTTCCCCAATATATTGTTTTTATCCTTTTAGAAATTTCTTTAATGAAATTTTGTGTGTGCGTGTGGGGTGTGTGTGGGGTGTGTGTGGGTGCATAAAACAGAAACACTGACCTAAATATTTTTTTATCAGCCAGGTGCGCTTAAAACCTGCTTATAACTCAGCTGTGGCCCTGGATATGCATATTTTTGCAGATAAATAAAAAAAATTAACATAGGCTCTGAAGTTGTTGTCAGTGCCAGAGTAGTATAACTGCTCTTTCCAGAACAGATGTGGCAGACTTGTATCATGCTCTGACTGGTCTTTATTTAGAGTGCCAATCTGGTGTTTGTTTTCACGCAGGAGGTGAAGGTTGCACCCTAGCAGCTGCTGGTTCTTTGATTGGTATCGGCTCAGACATCGGGGGCAGCATCCGTATACCCGCCTTCTTCAATGGGATCTTTGGACACAAGCCCACCACAGGTATTGACTAGTTCCGTGAGGGCGAACCATTTGTGCCGGCACGCAAGCTGCAGGCAAACTTATCTCACTGCCCATGTGCGCTCCTCACAGCTGATTTTCGGCAGGTTTGAGGCCTTTTTCGGCCTCCCAGAGGCTTGAGGAAGGCTTCTGCAGGCAGGCCGAAAACTAGCCCCGTTTCATCACTTCCTGTTTTTCCGACAATACCAGAAGTGACGAAATGGGGCTAGTTTTCGGCCTGCAGAAGCCTGCAGAAGCCTTCCTCAAGCTCCTGGGAGGCTGAAAAAGGCCTCAAACCGGCTGAAAAACAGATGTGAGGCGCAGTGCAGGTAAGGGGGCGGCAGGGGTTGGGAGGGTGGGGATTGCACGCGCATGCGTAGGGGGCATGTGGGGGAGCGTGCATTGCCTTCTGGGTGCTGGCATACAAGCGTGAGTGTGCAAGCGCGTGCACAATTTATGGCACAGGAGCCCAAAAAGGTTAGTCACCACTGGACTAGTTATTCCTCCCTAAAAGCAGTTCTAATGACAAGTTTGTGATTAGCAGTAGCATTTAGACTTATATATCACTCCATAGTGCTTTACAGGATTCTCTGACCCATTTACAAATAGTATATAATAGAATAGAATTCTTTATTGGCCAAGTGTGATTGGACACACAAGGAATTCGTCTTTGGTGCATATGCTCTCGGTGTACATGAAAGAAAAAATAAAACACATTAATTAAGAGTCAGAAGATACAACACTTAGTGATAGTCATAGGTAAGCAATCAAATCATACTAAGGAACAAATAAAACAATATAAATTGTAAAGATACAAGCAACAGGGTTATAGTTATAAGTTGGAAGAGATAGATAATAGGAAGGATGAGAAGAATAGTAATACAGTCTTACTAAATAGTTTGACGGTGTTATGGGAGTTAGTTGTTTAGCAGAGTGATCTTGCCCTCAACAATCTGGGTCATTTTATCGCCCTCAGAAGGATGGAAGACTTGAGTCTACCTTGAGCCAGTCAGGATCAAACTGCTGGCAGTGGGCAGAGTTTGCCTGCAATATTGCATTCTAACCACTGTGCCACCAGGGCTCCTAATAGCAATAGCACTTAGACTTATATACTGCTTCACAGTGCTTTACAGCCCTCTCTAAGCGATTTACAGAGTCAGCCTCTTGCCTCCGACAACATGGGTCCTCATTTTACCGACCTTGGAAGAGGATGGAAGGTTGAGTCAATAGTGAGCCGGTTAGGATCGAACTCCTGGCTGTGGGCAGAGTTTGCCTGCAATATTGCATTCTAACCACTGCGGCCTCATGGCTCTTGTTCAGTTGCTAAGTCATGTCCAACTCTGAAACCCGATGGACTATAGCACACCAGGCCCTCCTGTCCTCCATTGCCTACCAGAGTTGGCCCAAATTATGTCCACTGCATCAGTGACACTATCTAACCATCTCATCCTCTGTCGTTTCTTTCTCCTTTGGCCTTCCATCTTTCCCAACATCAGGGCCTTCTCCAGTGAGTTCTCTCTTCTCATTAGGTGGCCAAAGAATCTGAGCTTCAGCTGTCCTTCAAAAGAACAGCCAGTGTTGTCTTCCTTTCTAACCACAAGAGCCAGCAACATTTTTCTCATTTTAAAAAATGTGACGATAACATACCCGCTCTCATAAAAAAAAGCATCAGAGATTGTATAATGAAGAAACAATGCATACATTACAGGGATTAAAATAAATTAAAGAAGGGAGAGAAAAAGAAACTAAGAAAAAAGTTTGAATTAATAATATTTTTACATTAATAACATTACTAACATTAATTCAGTCCATGCCAGCCACATGACCACGGAGACGTCTTCGGACAAGCGCTGGCTCTTCGGCTTTGTAATGGAGATCAGCACTGCCCCCTAGAGCCAGAAACAACTAGCACATACGTGCGAGGGGAACCTTTACTTTTACCTTGACCTTACCTAATTGAATCATGCTTCTCCCCTTCAGTCTGATTATTCCTTCAGTCTGATTATTCCTGCGGTGAACTGAAAGTTGATTGACTTCCAATTGATCGTTGGCCATAGAGGGGAGAATTTTTTTGACTTCCCTATCTTTAAACAGTCACAAGACGATCAAATTGTTTGTTTTGAAGATATTGGAATTGTAATGATTTTTTTTTTAAAAAAACACCATTTGGGTGTTTTCATATACATTTTAAATCACTGTGAATCCTAGAAGACTTGGCAGTATAAAAATATATTGAAGGAAAAAAATAATAACGAAAATGTCATGTAAGGCTCTGCAGTGCTTAATGTTTGAAGAGACACTGGTAAAGGCATGAATATGGCCCCTGTCTGGGACTCCTTAAAATAGACAGGAATCATAGGGTTGGAAGGAACCCTAGATATCGTCTACTCCAACCCCCTGCCCAAAACAGGACAGGGGTCCTTCTATTATCCTGAATTAATGGTTATGAAATCTTTTCTTGAAAACTTCCAGTGATGGAGCATTCGCAACCCTGGGAGGCAAACGGTTCCATTGATTAATTGTTCCTGCTGTCAGATAATTTCTCCTTACTTAGATTGTATCTCTCTTTAAAAAGCATCCACTTGTTACTCCCTCTCCTGCCCTCAAGTGCTTTGGAGTCATAGCTTCTCTATGATAGTTCTTCAAGTATTGGAAGATGGCTATCCTATGTCATCCCTCAGCCTTCTCTTCATCAGGCTAAACGTATCTATTGGTACGATTGGTCATTGTACAGTTTAGCCTCCAGGTCCCTTATAATTTTTGTTGCTCTTCTCTGCACCGTTTTTAAGACCCGAGTATCTTTTATTTTAGGGACGCGGTGCTCAGGGGCTAAGACGCTGAGCTTGTCAATCAGAAAGGTCAGCTGTTCGAATCCCTGGCGCTGTGTAACGGAGTAAGTTCCCGTTATTTGTCCCAGCTTCTGCCAACCTAGCAGTTCGAAAGCACGTAAAAAATGCAAGTAGAAAAATAGGACCACCGTTCTGTGCGCCTTTGGCATTTAGTCATGCCGGCTACTTGACCACGGAGACGTCTTCGGACGGCGCTGGCTCTCTTTGGCTTTGTAACGGAGATGAGCACCGCCCCCTAGAGCCGGAAACGACTAGCACATGTGTGCAAAGGGAACCTTTACCTTTTTATCTTTTTTGTATCGTGGCAACCAGAATTGGATGCAGTATTCAAAGTGTGGCCTCACTAGTGCAGTGTGGAGTGGTACCATCACTTCTCATCATCTTAACGCTTAATCCCTCTTTTGATGCAGCCTAGGACTGCACTGGCTTTTTAGGCAGCTGTAGCACACTGCTGGCTCATACTTATATACTTATCCACCAGTGTGTCTTTTCCAAAGATTGCACAATGGCATTTGATCTGAGGAGTTGCAATGGAGTAAGAAAGCACTGAAAGAAGTAAAAAGATACAGTACAGAGAAACAACAAAGGCCAATGTGGGGGGGAAAAGATTAATTTGGCAGTTTGGGAAAACGTATTGTTTTTTCACTATGAAAACAACAACAGTGTGAAAAAGGACACACTGTAGTGAACTTGCAACATGCAAATAGCAATTCTTGTGAGAGTTCAAAATCATTCAGGGAAAGTCTGCAGAAAAATAGCTCTGAGGTTTAGAAACAGACAAAGAAATGATGTATGAAATTGTTATTCTATCTGTCCCTTAAATCCAAGTGTTGTGGACAAAAATGTTGCTGGAATAAGCATGAGAATGATTTGTGAGGAAGTTTCACATGGTTAACATGTGCCTTTTATGCTTATTTGTATAGCAAACAAGAAGGAGAAAGAGGAAGTCCCGGTAATTTAAAAATAAATAAATAACAAAAGCATGGCGTTGCACCTTTTAATTCATTATTAATTAATGATTCATTGATTAAACAATTGCATTTCATTTAAGGTGTTGCAGCAGATGCTAGGAACTCAACTCAAAAGGCATTTGGTTTGAATCAGAACTATTGCACACTTATACTCTGAAACATGACATTTATGAATGTTATTATTTATGAATTTTTTAAAAATTAATATTAATAATTAAAATTATTATTAATGAAAGGAATGATCCTATGTAGATGGCGGGGGGAAGAGGTGAAAAGAAATTTACACCCCTAATGTCTGTAGGGTTTTTTAAAAAAATATTCTTTATCCATATTTTCAAATGCCTTTATATTGTAAAAATGAGACGAAGCAAGACGTCTCTCTCTTGGTCTAGAATTAATCAAGTGTTAAAGGGTTGAGCTAATGCTATATTAAAATAACATGGGCGTTTTTTGCTTCTTTGCTTTACTAATCAATATGATGCATGGTTTTAATTGCATCCTCTCTGTTAGATGATGATGATTACATTTTATATATTACATCTCACCAAATATACAGGTAGTCCTCAACTTACAAACCTCAATTGAGCAATAGCACTTAGACTTATATACCACTTCACAATACTTTACAGCCCTCTCTAAGCAGTTTACAGAGTCAGCCTCTTGCCCCCAACAATCTGGGTCCTCATTTTACTCACCATGGAGGGATGGAAGGCTGAATTAACCTTGAGCCAGTGAGGATCGAACTGCTAGCAGTTAGCAGAATTACCCTGCAATACTACATTCTAACCACTGTGCCACCACAGCTTAGATAGCAAGAGCATTTAGACTTGTATACCACTTCACAGTGCTTTACAGCCCTCTCTAAGCAGTTTACAGAGTCAGCCTCTTGCCCCCAACAATTTGGCTCCTCATTTTTCTGACCTCAGAAGGATGGAAGGCTGAGTCAACCTTGAGCCTGGTGGGATTCGAACTGCCAAATTGCATGCACCTGGCAGTCCTCAGAAATAGCCTGCAGTACTGCACTCTAACCACTGTGCAACTGTGGCTCAACCATCCTAATTTTTGTTGTTAAGCAAGGCAGCTGTTAAGTTGTTACTCAACAAATGGTTACTAAACAAGCCATGGTTAGTGGAAGACAACCTAGGAAAGGAAGCAACTGTGAATGCCAGACTAGGAGAAAGGTGGCTTGTTGTGCAGGACTGAACTCTGCTTCGGTGGGTTTATGTAGGTGTGGTGCCCAATGACGGTCAGTTTCCTGATGCGGTTGGGAATCGTACAAACTTCCTGTGCACTGGACCTATGTGTCGCTATGCGGAAGACATGGAACTCCTGCTGAGAGTCATGGCTGGACCAAACATTTCCAAGTAGGTGGCTTTGGTTCATTTGTAGTAGAGGTAGTCCTAGGCTTAACAACCATTTATTTAGCAACTGTTCGAAGTTACAATAAGAAAAGTGACCTACCACCAATGGTCATGTGATCAACGCTCAGGTGTTTGGTCACAGGCATGTATTCATGATGGCTGCAGCGTTCCTGGGACATTGACGCTCCCTGCCAGTTTCCCACAAACAGTGTCATTGGGGAAGCCAGCTGGAAGTCAAAAGTCATTCCCACCTCCACTGCCTCTTTTGCCGAGTCATTCTGTTTCTCTGTTTAGGTAACTAAGTATTGACTTGTTATTAAAGTTCATTTGCCAATACCATCTTTTATTTATGACGTGTACTCTTCTTAGGGATGTGGCGGCTCAGTGGCTAAGATGCTGAGCTTGTCGATCAGAAAGGTCGGCAGTTTGGTGGTTCGAATCCCTAGCACCCAGTAACGGAGTGAGCTCCCGTTCCTTGTCCCAGCTTCTACCAAACTAGCAGTTCGAAAGCATGTAAAAATGCAAGTAGAAAAATAGGGGCCCCTTTGGTGGGAAGGTAACAGCGCTCCGTGCACCCTCGGTCTTTAGTCATGCTGGCCACATGACCACGGAGACTTCTTCAGACAGTGCTGGCTCTTCGGCTTTGTAACGGAGATGAGCACTGACCCCTAGAGCCGGAAATGACTAGCACGGATGTGCGAGGAGAACCTTTACCTTTACCCTTCGTTGTGGTCCGCCGGCAGCCTGCGGAGATGGCAGCAGAGTCAGTGGGGAGGAACATGGGCCAGTCTGGGAGTGTGGGGAGGACTCGGACGAGGGTCCTGCGTCCAACACAGAGATGGGGCCAGGGCCATCTGGGAGTTATGTGCTGACTCTGTAGCCTCCAGAATCTGGCAGCAGCGAGGCAGAGGAGCAAGGGGAACCTGTTCCCAGTGCACATGTGTGCAGAGCTGCCAGAAGGCAAGAGCAGCTGAGACAAAAGGGGCGACTCAGGAGTAAGGCTGGGAGGTGATTGCCCCTCCCATAAGGTATAAAGGACAGGCAAAGGTAGAGAAACCTTTGCAGGAAGCAAAGTCGTTCGTTCTGTTCAGATTAAACCTTGAAGTTCTGTGTGGACTTTGTACTTCAGTTGGTTTTTTTAACAGTTAATTTGGCACTCTAGCTGGCAGCAATTCAAAGGAGAAAAAGGTGGGTGTTTATCTCGAGGGATTGTTTGGGACTCATTACAGGCTGGGAATGAACATAATTCCCAGCATTGAAATAAAAAGAGAGTTGTTTGGACTAAGCGTATGATTAATTATGGCCTCGGAAGCCTTGGTCAGAACTCTCTTCTTAGAGGATCATGGGACTGTCCATGCACATGGTCAGCCTAAACTTTAATTCTAAATGTGGTCACCTCAAGCTATACTACCTTCTTCTCAAAGGATGACCCAACAGGTTTCAGAACATCTAGTAGATGGTATTACCAAGGAGCTGGACTAAACCAAATCCCATGTACCGATTTCAATTGGCTTTTCTTCTAAAGCATGATAAGGTTCCATTGTTCTTCATGGCTGCCTTTTCCATCTTATTCCTTCTTCAGACTGAAGCTGGATGACCCAGTATCGTTGCAGAATATAAAGTTCTATTCCATGGAACATGACGGAGGCTCCATTTTCCTCTTACCGGTCGCTAATGAGATTCTCCAAGTTCATCGGAAAGTAAGAAGATGTTGTTTTTGGTTGCTTCAAAGCTTGAGTGCCATTGCAGAAATCAGATAGCACCATGACGGCGAACCTATGGCATGCAGAGGTGGCACGCAGAACCCTCTCCGTAGGCATGCATGCAGGTCAGCTAGCCTTCAGGTTTCTGGCACGCGTGAAGACCAGCTGACTGGCACATGCATATGCACTGACCAGCTGGTCTTTGGGTTTCCGGCACTCTAGTGCACGTGAAGTCCAGCTCTCCAGCACACATATGTGCACCGGCCAGCTGGTCTTCAGTTTCCAGCGCTCCGGCACGCACGCACTTTGCCCCCGCACCTGTGTTCTAGTTTGGGCACATTCAGTGCTGAAAAGGTTCGCCATCACTTAGATAGCAGCTTAAATACAGTTAGTCCTCAGCTTACAAATTCTCTCAACACTGTTCAACTATTACAAAGTCTGCACTACTATAACTATATAACACTACTATACTATAATCTTCTCATCACTCCTTATCACCCATCCCCTCCCACCTGTGATTGTAGGACTGTAACTTTGTCGCTTGTATCTTTACGATTTATATTGACTGTTTCCTAGTATGATTTGATTGCTGATTGCACCCTATGACTATCACTAAGTATACGTTATGATTCTTGATTCTTAACGAATGTATCTTTTCTTTTATGTATACTGAGAGTATTTACACCAAGACAAATTCCTTGTATGTCCAATCACACTTGGGCAATAAAGCTATTCTATTCTATTCTATTCTATTCTATTCTATTCTATTCTATTCTATTCTATTCTATTCTATTCTATTCTATTCTATTCTATTCTACTCTACTCTACTCTACTCTACTCTACTCTACTCTACTCTACTCTACTCTACTCTACTCTACTCTATTCCAGTTCATTTCGTGACCGTTTAAGTCACAAGTGTCTACAGGAAAAAAATTGGTTACAGAATTATAGCTGTCAATTTGTGCCAATTTTTGGAGATAGAACATTTTCTTTGGAAAATGATATTTACACACATACTTATATAAACCAGGGAGTGACCCTAACTGTTTGAGAACATGTATTTTCTTAACAGGGATGTTTTTATCCACTATATTGTAAATAGTGATGTCTATTGCTGGTCTAAGACCGTAATAAATTTCTATTCTATTCTATTCTATTCTATTCTATTCTATTCTATTCTATTCTATTCTATTCTATTCTGTTCTGTTCTGTTCTGTTCTATTCTATTCCTTATTCTGTTCTATTCTATTCTATTCTATTCTATTCTATTCTATATTCTGTTCTATTCTATATTCTGTTCTATTCTATTCTATTCTATTCTATTCTATTCTATTCTATTCTATTCTATTCTATTCTATATTCTGTTCTGTTCTATTCTGTTCTATTCTGTTCTATTCTGTTCTATTCTATTCTATTCTATTCTATTCTATTCTATTCTATTCTATTCTATTCTATTCTATTCTGTTCTATTCTATTCTATTCTATTCTATTCTATTCTATTCTATTCTATTCTATTCTATTCTATATTCTGTTCTATTCTATATTCTGTTCTATTCTGTTCTATTCTGTTCTATTCTATTCTATTCTATTCTATATTCTGTTCTGTTCTATTCTATTCTATTCTATTCTATTCTATTCTATTCTATTCTATTCTATTCTATTCTATTCTATTCTTCTCACAACCGCACTGAAAAATTTGACTTACGACCTTTTTTCATGCTTACAACCTTTCCAGCATCCCCATGATCATAGGATCAAAATTCTGGGTTGACAGCTGGAAAGTCATTGTACAGGAAGTCCTCAACGTACGACCATAAAAGGTTCAGAGGGAAGCTGATGGCTCTTTTCCCTTTCTCCTTCTCTTTGCTATCCTAAAGGTGGTGGCACACTTAGAGACGGACCTGGGGATTGAGGTGGAGAGCGTGGCCATCCGCAAAATGAAATATTCCTTCCAGATCTGGTCAGCTATGATGTCTTCCAAGAGCAGTAATAATCAGGTATGTCAAAGGCAAATCTTTGCAAACGTCTTTCCAAAATGTCTACCCTCAGCCTGCCTGAGTGACTGGCCCTCCCCCAGGACAAAGTTACAGGTGAAGCATAGGAGGAGCACAGACCCCTTAAGAGTAACCCCCAAATGAAAGATCCTCTAAAACAGGGGCATCCAACCTTGGGCCCTCCAAGAGAAGATCTGGTATGCATGGATTGCCCATGTGACTAGGTAGGACAGGGAGGGAGGGAGCTAACTACCAGATTGCAAGAACACGAGATTGTTGGCCGAGCAGGTAGAAAAATAGCCAGGGAAACGATTGAAGCCTGAGAAAAGGGCCTCTTATCAGTCAAAAGGAGTGCTGATTGCTAAATAGCAATAGCACTTAGACTTATATACTGCTTTATAGTGCTTTACAGCCCTCTCAAAGCGGTTTACAGAGTCATTCTATTGCCCCCAACAATCTGGGTCCTCATTTTACCCACCTCGGAAGGATGGAAGACTGAGTCATCCTTGAGCCTGGCGGGATTCGATCTGCCAAATTGCAGTAGGAGTAGCTTACAGTACTGCACTCTAACCACTGGGCCACCAAGGCTCTGGAAAAGTCATCAGACACCTGGATCATATTACCATAAGTGGCGGTCATGCATAGAAGCTAAAAGATATTGGACAAAAATACAAAAACATGGTTGGAAAAGATGATACAGCAACATATTGATTTAAAACCAGAAATATTTCTGTTGGGGATTATACCCGAAATACATAGTAAGGAAGAGCTATCCTTAATCATTCATGTATTGACTGCAGCTAGAATTGTATTTGCACAAAATTGGAAAAATGAAAAGATCCCGACAGATGAGAATGTGATCAGGAAAATATTAGAATGTGCAGAAAGGAACAGGTTAACACTCGGAATGAAAGAAAAGGAACAAACTGAATATTATATGGTATGGGGATCATTTTATCAATGGCCGGAGAATAAAAATGGAAATTAGAAAATCTAAGAAGACTAGCGAAAAATAGTAAACATGAGAATAAGAAATTAAATATGCTAAGAATTGTTGTTATAATTAGATACATCATGTGTATATAATTAGATATATCATGTGTATGAAGTAAGAATAGAGTAAATGATATGATAGTAATGAATATGTATTAATTGTAATGGTTATTGCACAAGATATTTGTACTCAGACGACACACCGTTTAGATGAAAGATGGATTGTTTATATAAAATAAAATAAAATAAATGTATTTTAAAAAAGGAGTGCTGATTTATCATCAGCCTATGACAGTGATGGCGAACCTTTTTGTGGTGGTGTGCCGAAAACGGCGCGTGCCGTTACCCACAATGCAGTGCGCCCTGCCCCCCCGTGCATGCACGCGCAACAACCCTGCCCCGCCCCCTTACCTGCACTGCACATGCGCATGCCTCCCAGCTGATTTTTGGCCCATTTGAGGCTGTTTTCACCCTCGAGGAGGCTCGAGGGAAGCCTCTACAGCCTCGGGAGGCCAAAAAATGGGCCTTCCAGAAATATCGGAGGTGTCCATTTTCAGCCTCCGGAGGACCTCGGGGGAAGTTGTTTTTGCCCTCCCAGAGGCTCAAGGGAAGCCTCAGGAGCCTCAAAATGGGCCAGTTTTGGCACTTCCGGTCTTTCCGGAAGGCCCGTTTTTTGGCCTTCTGAGGCTGCAGAGGCTTTTCTCGAGCTTCTGGGAGGGCAAAAACGGCCTCAAACGGGCTGAAAATCAGCGGAGAAGTGCGCGGATGCGCAGTGCAGGTAAGTTTGGCTGGGGATCGCGTGCCCGCACAGATGGCTCTGCCTGCCACCCGTGGCACGCGTGCCGTAGGTTTGCCATCGCGGGCTTATGAGGTACTTAGGAGCCAAAGGCTCAGCAGCACAAAGAAAAGACAGCCAATTACCAGCCATCAACCCTCCAATCAACCAGCCAGACACCACATAAGTACTATGCATAGAAGAGCCAAAGCATACAATTTCCAGTAGAGAGGAGTTTTCTGAGAATGGGCTTCAGCATGGAAAGCACAAAATACTAAACCTCTGGTATTGTTGATTGGTTCCTGCAACGTGTTAGTTAATTGTCCTCTGAAAAGTCAGCTACAGCTGCCAATTTTCCATAAAAATAATACTAAGAATGAAGAGATGGGCCAGAAGAAGGAAATGTCCCGGAGATCTCTCCATCTGTGCTTCTTTGTCCATGTTGTACATAGGAAAATCAAACCTTCACTGATTTGCTTGGAGACCATGGAAAACCAGTATGGCCATCATGGGAACTGGTGAAATGGATGATGAGGCTCTCTTCTCACACGTTTCCAGCCATTGGTAAGACCCCGGGGCAGTTCTTAATATTGGTACTTTGCCGCTTCTATTTTTTAAAGGATTTGCCCTAGGTAGGATGTTGATTAGAGGAGAAGACTTCCAACATCCCTTCTAAGCCTAGAATTCTATGATTCTACGTCATGGGACTCTACTCATCTGTCTAGTGCAGGGGTCTCTAACATTGAGAACTTTTAAGACTTGTGGACTTCAACTCCCAGGATTTCCTGAGCTAACATGACTGGAGGAGGAATTCTGGGAGTTGAAGTCCACAAGTCTTAAAGCTGTCAAGTTTGAAGACCCCTGCTCTACATCATGGGACTCTACTCATCTGTCTAGTGCAGGGGTCTCTAACATTGAGAACTTTTAAGACTTGTGGACTTCAACTCCCAGGATTTCCTGAGCTAACATGACTGGAGGAGGAATTCTGGGAGTTGAAGTCCACAAGTCTTAAAGCTGTCAAGCTTGAAGTTTGAAGACCCCTGCTCTACATCATGGGACTCTACTCATCTGTCTAGTGCAGGGGTCTCTAACATTAAGAACTTTTAAGACTTGTGGACTTCAGCTCCTGGAATTCCTCAGCCAGCTATGGGGAGGAGTTGGAAGTCCACAAGTTTTAAAGTTGACAAGGTTGGAGACCCCTGGTCTGGTGAAATTCCCAGGGGGACCTGCACCTCCCCCAAAATCAAGAAAGCCACATATCTAACACCCACAATGCATGGCGTAGCACAATCTATTTAAACATGTGGAACGAATCTCTTTTTGTTGTGCATTGGACTTCTGTCCCAACCTGTTTTTTTCCCCAGCCTTAGGAATAACAGAGAAGGTGATGAAATACAATTCCAAGGCAAACGCCAAGCTAGCCAGCATGGCACAGAGCCTTCAGGCAGAGGTGGTGGAATTATTAGGAGAGAACGGTGTCTTGTTATACCCTTCACACCCTGTAGTAGCTCCCAAGCATCACGCGCCTCTGGGCATGCCCTTCAATTTTGCCTATACAGGTAAGAAGCTCCCGTCCTTGTTTGAATTGCTGTGATTGATGTGACGCTATTTGTGGATGCTGCAATTGACAGTTTCCTGCTCTGAAGGCATTAAAGTCTCAACATGCTACCATTGGGAAATTGGGTGTAAATGGTTGGCAGAAGCAAGGAACGTTTGCTGCAGTAGACATTTTGATGTAGTCATACCTGAACGGACAAGGGTGTGGGAGTCGTGGTTGCTCCAGACATGTGGAAGAAGGGTTTTCATAAGCATCTCTCTGTTGCTCATAAAAGCAGCTGTGTCCTGCTTCGAGCTTCTGCTGAGCTTAAAAGATACTGCTTTGAGAAGTTGGCTTATTGAAGCAGCTGCTTGTTTTAAAGGCTGTGCAGAACCTTGGGAAAGGAAGTGGCTGCTTTTAATGGTTAACTATCTTCCTAGTTAGAATGTAGCAATCGATGGGGTTATAAGGGGGGTATTTTAACACAGACTCCTATCAACCCCATCTCTAATCTCTGCAAGATTCCATGATGAAGTTTTCTGATGGCAATTTGGTTCCCTTGAGCCCTGGACTGAGCTATGACAGCTGGGAGCTGGTCCAAAATAGGTGGAGTTTGCCTAGGATTTGCTACACAGGAGACATGAAACTTGATTTATTTTTTTTATTTTTTTTGCAAGCGTGGACTTGCATGCACCCACTTCTCCTGGGCTTCCACACCCTGCAAGAGCCAAATGCAGCACAATATAGTTTGCAGTCCCGCCATTCTCCTGCTGTGGCATTGGGGTTCCGTGGAGAAGAGAGGCAATCTAACTAGAAATTGTAGTTTCAGTACTGATCCATAGGAGAGTATTGACAGTATTCTGAATGAGAGGGAGGATGGTTTGGAATGTATTTTAAAATGGATCAGAATCTTCAGCCAGGTCTTTGGTAAGATTGAAGAAGCCCTTTTTTTCTTTGCTCCCATCTGGGTTTGATAGCTCTGTCATCTTCTTTCTCTCTCTCATTCTCTCCCTCCCTCCCTCCTTCTCTCTCCCTCTCTGTGTGTTTCTGTCTCTCTTTCGCTCTCTCTTTTCTCTCTCTTTCTGTGTGCGTGTGTGTGTCTGTCTGTCTGTCCCTCCCTCTCCCTTTCTCTCTCTCTCTCTCTGTGCCTCTCTCTCCCTTCCTCTCTCCCTCCCTCTCTCTTTCTCTTTCTCTTTCTCTGTGTCTCCTTCCCTTTCTCCCTCTCCCTTTCTCTCTCTTTCTCGGTGTCTGTGTCTCCTTCCCTCTCTCCCTTTCTCTCTCTGTTTGAACAATTTGTAAACTGCCCAGGGTTGCTAGGAGTTGGCCAACATATAAAGTTATTATTATGGTTCATCGCACAATCCTCCAGTTGGTTTAACTTGGATTTGGCATTTTTATCCATCCATCAAGTCCTTCCCAAGGGCCTGGGATAGGCAGAGGTGGAAGTGTTAAAGGTATTGTTGCATTATGATTATTTATACCAGGGCAGAATTCGACCCTCTGGCAGTGTTGCCCTTTTATATTTCCTCTGATCTCTAGCAGTCATTGGGTCTTTCATGCTGCATGCAGCATTCCTTCCATTCTTGCTTTCAATAAGCCCAACAATGAAGGCTGGAATCTTCCAACTAACTATCATAGCGTCATGTCTAAAGAATGATCATATGCTTTTCTAAGACGCTGAGCTTGTCGATCAGAAAGGTCGGTGAGTTTGGTGGTTCAATCCCTAGCACCCAGTAATGGAGTGAGCTCCCGTTCCTTGTCCCAGCTTCTACCAAACTAGCAGTTGAAAGCATGTAAAAATGCAAGTAGAAAAATAGGGGCCCCTTTGGTGGGAAGGTAACAGCGCTCCGTGCACCCTCGGTCTTTAGTCATGCTGGCCACATGACCACGGAGACTTCTTCAGACAGTGCTGGCTCTTCGGCTTTGTAACGGAGATGAGCACTGACCCCTAGAGCCGGAAATGACTAGCACGGATGTGCGAGGAGAACCTTACCTTTACCCTTCGTTGTGGTCCGCCGGCAGCCTGCGGAGATGGCAGCAGAGTCAGTGGGGAGGAACATGGGCCAGTCCAGGAGTGTGGGGAGAGCTCGGACGGGCGTCCTGCATCCGATGCAGAGATGGCTTTGTAATAGAGATGAGCACCGCCCCCTAGAGCTGGAAACGACTAGCACGTATATGCAAGGGAACCTTTACCTTTTACCTGATGTCATAATCCCAGAGAATCTTTTTGGAATCCCTTTGGAAGCTGCAGTTGCTCCAAAAGATTCCTCTTTAAATGCTTTATTCTGGTTTTACAGAAAAGCGTTCCCTACCTTTGACCTCTCTGTTGTCTTTTTCTTTTTTCTTTTCAGCCATCTTCAACATTCTGGGCTTACCAGTGACGCAGTGTCCTCTTGGCTTGAGCAAGGATGGACTCCCGTTAGGTATCCAGGTGGTGGCAGGACCTCATAATGACCACTTGACCTTGGCCATGGCACAATACTTGGAGAAGGCCTTCGGGGGCTGGGTTCCTCCCGGCCAATCCTAACGCGAATTTCCCGGGACCTGGAGACAAAACAAGAAGCACACCTCCCTATCTGTGAAATCTAGAGCTAGGTGTCTGGGCTTGAGGTGTCGAAGGGCCTTGTCACCTTTCCTAGGCAACCCAAGGGAATAGGCATGGGGTCATGAAGAATGTGTTGACCAGGTTAGATCATTTGCCAGCCAAGCCAAAGTGCTGAAGGAGTCAACTGGCTCTTCTCTTGAACTGACTTTCTTTCTTTCTTTTTCTTTCTTTCTTTCTTTCTTTCTTTCTTTCTTTCTTTCTTTCTTTCTTTCTTTCTTTCTTTCTTTCTTTCTCTCTCTCTCTCTCTCTCTCTCTCTCTCTCTCTCTCTCTCTCTCTCTCTCTCTCTCTCTCTCCTTCCTTCCTTCCTTCCTTCCTTCCTTCCTTCCTTCCTTCCTTCCTTCCTTCCTTCCTTCCTTCCTTTTTCTGCTTAGAAATAATTTTAGAACAAGAGAGATCTTGATGGAATTTCATTCCTCTGATAGAAAGAAAAGGAGAAACCAAGGCTCCCCTCTCAATTTGTGCCAAGAAAGAGCTCTGGGACCTTGGCTTTGCTTCACCTTTTCATGGACTTCTTACTCAAGTGGAGGTTGATGTTGATGGCGTTGGTGGGAGAAGCTACAGGCAGGAACCAAGCCCAGTGAAAGACATGTTGATGAGTTCAAGAAAACGTCTGGTAGAGTCTAAAAGTGTCTCAGTGTTCTGTCTAGGCACCTTCTTCTTCCATAGCAATTAGAGGAGGGTCTTTAGAACCGGGTGTTCAAGTCATGCTTTATGTTGGCAGAAGGACTTTATCCTGTGAATGGTTGATCCTTAACTGTTTTGCACACACTACTTTTTGGATTGGGGTGCCTGCGGTGGAAAACCGTGCACTTGATTCTCATGGGTCCACTAGGATGAAATATGTATTGCTGTCTTGACAAATCAATATAATGTAATGTATTACCTGACCCTGGAGATCTATGGTCTTGTTGATTTTTTTATTCACTTCGAACCATTGTCATCTTTGAACACCACCTGAGGCTATTATACCTGTTGTTCTCTCCTAGGCTTCCCCAAAAAGCACTAAGTCAATTCTGAGCCCCGGCAAAAACCCTCTTTTATTACATTAATGTGAATTTATTTCATTCACAGTCAGCGAACAGCTTGGCAAACAGTCTTGCGAAGATATACTAATTTAGCTCAGACCTTTATCAAGCCTGGAATGCTGCCCAGTAAATAATTCCATACTCAGTGCTGACAGGGAAGGGCTGGGTTATACAGACAAATCCTTACAAGGCTGGAATGAAGGAACGAGCAAGTTGTTTCCTGCAAAAGCCCCCTCCCCTTTTGCTTCTCTTTTAATCCTGGTTGAGTGGCCATTCATCATCTACCTCCCATGTCGAGCCTGAGTTCTTAATTGTGCCTTCCTTTTGGCAGCTCTGCTCATGCGCAAGCTGGGAACAGGTTCCAGAAGCTCCTCCTCCTCACTGCTGTCTGAGCCTGAAGGCAGCTGATGACTGCCAGCCTGCCCTGGCCCCATCTCTGCCTCTGATGCAGAGCCCTCGTCTGAGCCTTCCTCAGCCTCCAGGACTGGCCCAGGTTCTTTCCCAACCTCACTATTTTCTGGCCACCGGCGGGCCACAGCACCTGTCATGAATCAAATGGCTGAAATGGTTGAAGGTGTTGGGGCCTGTTCTCAACTCCAGGCCTCCGTAAGTATGTCAAGATGTATTTCCGAGATCTTATCCCCCACATGGAAGTGCTGTCCAAAGAGACCTTTCAGCACTTTATACCAGGGGAATCAACCTTCATTGAGGATTTTGATAGTGTTCTCACAAAATGACTTCCAGGGTGGGCACCGCCAGCTGTAAACCACCTGTTTTCCAGAAGTCAAGCTGCTGATGTTGGGTCACTTTGCCAGCAACTCTAACTGACCCCCTTGTCAAGCGCAAAGAGTCAGGACCACACATTAACTTCTAGTTAAGGTGATTTATTGGTCATGCCTATACAAAGAATCGCCAACTTGCAGTCAGCATTAAATTGGTGCTAGATAAGAGTCAATGGATATATCTGCTGAAAAAAGACTGCATTGGCAACAGGAATGGCATCCAGCCAGTAAACACTCAGTTTCATTCAGTTGCCCAGACTCCATCCCGCAAGGGATTATGAGACCATTAAAAGAAGACGATAAGAGTCGATGGAATTCAAAAGAGGCTGGACCTGGACCGCTTGTGGGAACATAATGATTCCGGGCTGATTCCTCTCTTGACTCCACCCACAAACTCTACCTGTCCTACACCCCTGTCCTACATCCTCTGATGATTTTTATTGCTTTATTGTTTTCCTAGGCAGGTGAGCATTATTCAGATGTAACTCAAGCTAGAGCCAGCCATGTTTAGATTGGAATCAGATGGAGGAGAGATTCTGACTGATACCAAAAGAGATATCAAGATGCCTACCCAACTTTTCATGCATCTTGCAATTGTTGGGAACAATTTTGTGGAGCCTGGTATTATTACTTCCATATTATGGGTGGAAAAATGGAAAATAATGGCTTGCTTGCATTTGCAGAGTAGCTGTAGCTAAATAAACTTGCTTGGGACTTATTATTCAATTTTTACCTTGTTTCCTTTTATTTATTAAGAGTCATGCTGGAGCAATGGTAGAATGCAATATTTGCAGGGTGATTCTGTGTCAGGTTTCCAAGTGATGAAATCCATTTAAAAAGAAAAGTACAAAGTCCATCTTCAAAAAAAAGATTTCTTTTATTTTGGAAAGCATCAAATTGGCAAAGTCCATGGTAATTCCGGATCTGACCCAATTCGGAATTACCCCACAATATTACAAGTTAGAAACAACCCTCAAAAGTCACCTTCTCGAATAGAAGTAATTCAATGTTGCTTGATGTCATAAATCTCCACCTCAAGGGATCCAAGCATGGACAGCTCGTTTCCCACGGGAAGAAAGATCACCTAGCCAAAACAACTCTTTATCTCCACTCCTCCCCCCTTAGGTATGCGGCAAGCCCGAAACCCTTCCCCAATGACTGCCACAGAGAAAGTAAGAAAAAGAATATTGCCTAACTAAAATGGCTACACATACGTCAATTTGGGGCTTGACGGTCTGCTTACTGCCAGGAGTTCTATCCTGATGAGGTCGGTCAAATGAAAGCCTTCCATCCTTCTGAGGTCGGTCAAATGAGGACCCAGATTGTTGGGCGCAAGATGCTGAGATAGTAAAACCCCTTAGAGAGGGCTCTAAAGCATATAAAGCAGTATATAAGTCTTGTTGCTATTGCTATTTTGGCTGTTGTTTTGTTTTCATGGAGAAGCTGAAACTTTTAAGGTGCTACGGAGCACTGTTAATCCTCTTGTTTTTAAACATTAATATGCTATAACGAAGCTGAACGTTCAATCCCATGCAATATGCTCTGCCCTTGGAGTTCTGCTACGCACGCCTTCCATGTTTAAGGTAATTTGGACAACATACATTCCTTTGCTGATGCCCCATGTAATTAAAAATTGTAATATTAAATCTCACAGTCACTTGATATGAAATTTTGAACACAACCAGTGTCACTATCCAGAGGGACATAAAAAGGAGCATGGGCAAGATTGTCTTCATTTGAATTATTGATTTATTTAATTGTTTAAAGCCTGCCTTAATCCTAGTACAGTCTGGGTAGAGACCAACAAACACAGACACACATTCAATTAGCAGTAAGAAGCAATAACCCAAGAGCAGTAGCTGAAATTTCTGTGATAGCTACCCTTTCAAGAGCCTGTATTGTGCAAAGGGAATGGCCTGGAGGGATAGGAGGAAAAACGGCTACCAAAACAACAGATAAAAGAACCCCAGTCCCAGTGCAGAACTGTAATCAAAGAAAATGTCTCGGACAAGGCACTCCCCGGTTCTCATAAACAAAATGGGAGGAATGGGGCAGTGCATTTAGACTTGCAAGACTGTTACTCTACCTTTATAATAAACAATAATTGACCTGCCTGCCTAATTTCCTAGTCAGGTCTACTTTGAAGACTGACAGGCTGAAAGAGTGTGGGACAGGCCAGATCTGACTTTATCTGCTTGCCAAATGCAAGAAGGTTGGGGCCAAACACATCTCCCAAAGGTCCAAGATCGTGGTAAGTATGAGAAGAACCACAGATACTGCAAAGCCAATCATAGCAGCATCCTGTCATCTTTAGGCTCATTCCATGAATATTCTACACTGGGGGTGCCCAACCCTATCTGTGGACCGGTATTGGTCCACGTCATGCCAGAAATGGCCGCACAAACAAGCTCCATCTACGGGATGCAAGCAGCACACACAAAACCACACTCCCTCCAGTCCATGGAAAAACCTCCATGGAACTTAGTTGCTGGTCCCCCAAAGGTTGGGGGCTGTTGTTCTACACCAGAGGTCTCCAAACTTGGCAACTTTAAGACTTGTGGACTTCAACTCCACAAGTTGAAGTCCACAAGTCTTAAAGTTGCCAAGTTTGGGGACTCCTGTTCTACACCATCCAAATAGTGACTTGCAAATCAGCACTTATTCAGATTAACAGAGTTGGAAGGAACCTTGTAGGTCTTCTAGTCCAGCCCCCCCCCACAAAAAAAAAGCAGGACACCCTACATCTTTTCTGACATATGTCAGTCTAGTCTCTTCTTGAAAGCCTCCAGTGATGAAGCTCCCACAACTTCCGAAGGCAACTTCTCTTCCATGGGTTGATTGTTCTCATTGTCAGAAAATATTTCCTTGTATCCAGGTTGAATCTCTCCTTGACCAGCTTCCATCCATTATTCCTTGTCTGGCCTTCAGGTGCTTTGGAAAATAGCCTGACCCCCTCCTCTCTGTGGTAGCCCCTCAAATATTGGAAGACTGCTGTCATGTTTCCCCTAGTCCTTCTCTTCACTAGACTAGCCATGCCCAGTTCCTGCAACCATTCTTCATATGTTTTAGTCTCCAGTCCTCTAATCATCCTGGCTGCCCTTTTTCTAGAGTCTCAACATCTTTTTTATAGTGTGGTGACCAAAACTGGATGCATATTTTAGGTATGGTCTTACTAAGGCTTTATAGAGTGGTATTAGTACCTCCCTTGATCTTGATTGAATCCCTCTGTTAATGCAATTTAGGATTGCATTAGCTTTTTTGGCTGCCGCCGCACACGGCTGGCTCATATTTAGCTGGTTGTCCACTAATACTCCAAGATCCCTCTCACAGTTACTGCTATTAAGCCTGGTTTCACCCAGTCTATACTACTTATAGAACATCCCAATGCACACATTCTGGGCTCCAACACGAGTCGAAAAGCTGAGAAAAATAAACTACTAGTCCCAGTAACTGATACAGATTGGATCGTGAAACATTATCCTGGAAATGTATATTTGCCTTCATTCACAAATATTATAAGAGAGGAAAAAAAGAAAGAAATACTGTATCACTTTTGGTTATAAATAGAATGTTAATAATAGGACTAGGACTAGAATGTTCTTAAAACTCTGCATGGAAGGAGTTGATTCGATAACAGAAAGTCCTACTTTAATTTCCTGGAAGGGAGCAGTTTTTTTTTTTAATAACAAGAATTCAGGTTAAAATCTTCAGCCCCTTCTGCAATATGAAGAGGTTCCTGTTTTAAGTATTAAGCATCGTGCAGAGAGAGGAAACTGCTACTTCATCATTTTTTTCTATTTTAGAGCAGAGGTGGTTGGAATAAGAATTATTTAAAAATAATAATAATAATCACACCGCACATTTTTACTTCGTTGCTGAATCAGCCCTTTTTCGCAAGAGACATTTTCCCTACAGCTTGGTGTGTATGGACTGTACCAGTAGAGGCTAAACCAATTTCGTTGCATACATGATGTACAATGACAGTAAAGGCTTTGAACTATGTAGCCAGCATAAAGCTTGGCATACATGTAGCATGGATCCCTGGTGGTTAGAATGCAGCTGTCAGGGTTCCAAGTAACATACCTGTAGCAAACAACCTCTGAGGCAGGTAGATTCCTCAACGAATAAATTTATTGGATATGTCATATTGGCACAGGCTGGTGAAAACCGACTCTGATTATTCCCGTAGTTTTCACCCAGTTAAAAGTAAAAGTTTTTATACTTTCTCAAAAACAGTCACATGGTTTAATCAGGATACTGTCTAGTTGCTAGACGACTCCAGTCCTCTCCTTCCAAGCATCTGCAGGAATGTCCTTGGTTCCCAAGAGAAAGTATTTTGTTTTGACTATAACACCCCAATTATCTCTATTCCCCCCCCCTTCCTAGTCCTTTCCCCATCCTAGCCTATCTCTATTCCCCCCTTCCTAGCCTTCCAGTGTGTCAGCGCTGAAGTCTCAAAATAGCCTCAGTCAGGCCAGCTTCAGGGCTGACAGCAGCATTACAGACAAACTCTGCCCACAGCCTAGAGTTTGATCCTGATGGGACTCAAGGTTGCCTCAGCCTTCCATTCTTCCAAAGTCGGTAAAAATGAGGACCCAGATTGTTGGGGACAATATGCAAACAATGCTTACTTTGTAAGCCATCCAGGCAGTTCACTATGAGGAGGTAGATACATCTAAAGGCTATTGTTATGTAGAAAAATAATCCACATTGTTCAATGGTATGCAGGACTGACCTTGGGAGACAGAAGGAAGAGCTGCAGCCCAAGCAACAGGCAGACAACAGGCAGCAGCAGGAACAGGGACTTGGTAAACATCTTAGAAGGGACCATCCCTCAGTTTTTGGGCCATTAAAGCGAGGGGGGGCCAAAAAGATGCACTTTCAGGTTTGCAACCTTATGAGGTAGTCCAGATAAGCAGCACACCCAGCATTAATTGCTCTAACTTTCTTGTAAGTTTACATCAACAGAATCTTGCAAGTCTGAAAGTATATTTTTCACCCTCCTCCCCCACTTATACAGTGCAAGAAACTGGATGCATTGGAGGAGATTTGGCCTGCCTGTATTCCTTCTGTGAACTTAGCTATTGCTTGTCTGACCTTGGGGGAACAGGTGAAAGACCATTGCTTAGCCTATGGTCTTTCACCTGTTCCCCCAAGGTCATTCACACCTATCATTACAAATGCAGCCCTGATTTGTCTTTGCTAATAAACTCAAAATGATGGAATTATTCCCCTTGCAGAATCGATCCAATCTACCTCTTCCTGTTTTGAGAGGATGCTGAAAAAATGTCATATGTTCAGAAAGTTTTGTGCAATAGAGAACTCTGATGATCTCCACCATAACTATGAGTGTTGGGCATTTCTCCCCTTTTAGGTTCATTGTGCTTGTGTCTTCAAAGTTGCGTTAGGATTGCTTTTGATAAAGTGAGATCTAAACATATGTATCGCCTGTATAATGGGTGTTTGCTTGTTGAGGAGGAACATGGAAAACCATACTTCCACATCCCTGCCCTTGGACAGCTTTCTCTGATGCCCCATTTTGCCTTAAACTAGCCATAGTGGTAAGACTTGATTAAATACTTTTAATCTGGAGATGCCTGACATCCAGAAAAAAAAGAACAAATTGAAGACAGGGCAGAGATGGATGTGATTATGGGGAAGGGAACTCAAGCAACAATAAGGTACTCCAACATACCAGGTCAAGATGGATGAGGATTTGAGATCATCTGTCATTCTCACTTCTCACAGATGAGCCACAAATGCACGTCTAGAGGGAAAATGAGTCTTTCAACATTGAGGATGACAAATGAGTTTCAAAAGAACTTCCATAACTTTTCTGAACAAGTTCATGCAAGCCTTTTTCTGGTTTCCTGCAATCAGAAACATTACAGAAAAGTTAATCCTGCCATAGCAGAATAATGTTAGGGAGGAGGAGGAGGAGGAGGAGGAGGAGGAGGAGGAGGAGGAGGAGGAGGAGGAGGAGGAGGAGGAGGAGGAGGAACAAGAAGAAAGAAGAAGGAGAAGGAGGAAGATGAAAAGGAGGAGGAGGAAGAGAAGGAGGAGGAGGAGGAGGAGGAGGAGGAGGAGGAGGAGGAAGAAGAAGAAGAAGAAGAAGAAGAAGAAGAAGAAGAAGAAGAAGAAGAAGAAGAAGAAGAAGAAGAAGAAGAAGAAGAAGAGGAGGAGGAGGAGGAGGAGGAGGAGGAGGAGGAGGAGGAGGAGGAGGAGGAGGAGGAGGAGGAGGAGGAGGAGGAGGAGGAAACAGAAGGAACAAGAAGGAAGAAGGAAGAAAAGGAGGAGGAGGAAGAAGAGGAAGAGGAGGAGGAGGAGGAGAAGATGGAGAAGGAGAAGAAGAAAGGTGCACAATGAAGTTACCACAGCTGAACTTTGAGGCAGATGTTTTGGGATCTGCTACCAAATGAAGCAGAGTTGGATTCCTATATGAAGAAATAGAGATGTGTGGTCTTCTAAAGAGTCCCCATCCCAGATCCAAGATCTAGTGATCAAATCCCACTGCGACCAGAAGTGTGGGATGGAGGGAAATAAGAGATGACAGATGCTACTTTTGGGTCATCCAACCACAACATAGATCTTCCAATATTGTTTGTTCATTGTGTAATAACACATTTTGGAAATACACACACACTCAAACCAATCAATAGTAAAGGATCCATCAGTCAAAAACCACACTGCAGGTCAGCATTTTTTAATGCAAGTAGAAGATTCTGGGAATGTTACTTAACTGCTGTGATACATCTATACCAGTGAAGTTCAGAATGGTTCAGGCAACGTTTTTTTTTTTTCCTGTTAGATTGTATGGATGTGAAAGCTGCACTTTGAAGAAATGAGATAGAATGAGCAATTGAACTTTGGTGCTAGATAGAATGAGCAATTGAACTTTGGTCACAGAAGAAATCCTCTGTAATTCTCACAGGGAACACTAATGATCAAGGCAATATAACATTTTTGATGTATTATGCGGAGATACAGTTTCCAGTTAATCATTGTTGGAGAAGTCAATGGAAAAAAAGGAAGAGACAAAAAGCAGCAAAGAGATCATCATTAGCAGATCTAAAAGGTTACATTGAAGACAGATCATTCTGGAGAAATATTTGGAGAACAATCACCAACACTAACACAATCAATGCATCAATAGAAGCCAACAAAGGCAGTCAATTAATGTCTTCCGGAAGTGATCAAGGCTGAGCCCTTCTATAGAATCACAGCCCAGTTACAACAATTGTAATATCTGGAGTCTACACTATTCTAACAAACCCTCCTTTTATACCTTATACATCATTTCACAACTCTACATGTTGTGGGATCTGTTGAAAGATTCATGATTCCAACAAAGCTTTATTAAGACGTGGGAATGAAATAGATCACTAAGGGGGAGATATTAGAAGGATGTTCCTCCTTTTTTTTAGGAAAGGGGAGATGATTTTTGCACAGAAGTAGTGTGTAAAAAGGAAATGCTGATTAGTTACTCATACCTAAAGAAAGCTGACATCCATTTCACTTTCAGTCCCATTCAGCCCAGGCCAAAACCATCCATTTCCAAAAGCATTTGACGTCAATTTACTGTTTCTATTCCAAGTTTGTCCGGATTGAAATAAACAGCGATGAAGTCTCCAGCCCAGGCCAAATATTTATCAAGGGCTACCTGTTCAAGCGATGATATAACTGAAGCACAAAAGGGGGAGGGTGGAAATGATGCACTAGGATGACAAAATGTGCAATAAGGCTTGTTGGTTTGTCACTGAAGTGGATGGATGGCTTGGACAATGAGAGTCATTTGCAAGTTGATGATAACGTATTGATCCTCCTGCAGAGATGGATGGATGGAGAAGGTATAAAAGGAGATCCCTTCTGCTCCTGAGTCTGATGACTGATCCAAGCTGCAGAGGCATCAAAAAGAAACAGAGATGCATCCCCAGATATTGTGTGTCCTGTTTATGCTTTCAGCAGGCTGCTGTATGAATGCTTACCCAGTTTATCCAGATATTGATGGCATGCAAGGTAAGGGCCTTTGCTTATCATGAATCCAAATGTCGTATTAGCTTTCAAGTGCAGAAGGTGTAACAAGAACCTGTTGGATCAAGGTCTTCTCCCATTGGCTGCCCTCCATCTGGGAACTAAGGGGTTTGTTCTTCTAAGATATCTGGAGGATGATTGGTAGGGGAAAATGGGTCTTGGGCACTCTCTGGTTTCCTAAAGTGGCCATGAATTTGGGGAGTCTATAAGTTAGATCAAAGGTCTTCAAACTTGACAGCTTTAAGACTTGTGGACTTCAACTCCCATCATTCCTCCTCCAGTCTTGTTAGCTCAGCAATTCTGGGAGTTGAAGTCCACAAGTCTTAAACTTGCCAAGTTTGAAGACCCCTGAGTTAGATTATACATTCAACAATGTTATTGCATCCAAGCAATTGGCTTCGGTATTGTACAACCAAGTCCCATGTAGGAGAAATTAAGCCAGGCTCCAGGCTTTGTCTACTTCAGCTATAAAATTATCTAATGCAAAGATATATTATTAAAATATATGGATGAATTTATGGAAAAATACTTCTGGGTGTCTACCCACACAAGGAGATGACCTAGGAAGACTGGTGGGTTTTATTGTGGTTCTGGACCCAGTGTGAATTTTTTCTTTGAAGAAAATGAAGAAAATTGGCTTAAATTTATCCCAGTCTTTGGTCCTCCATGGAGTTCATCTCTGACTTGGGCTGATATTATTACCAAGACATGATTTGCTGATAATACCATAAGATCAAAATAGAGTCCTTCAGCTTCTGTTTTCAGTATTGTCCATTTGTGTACTGGTCTGTCTACTTCTTCTTAAGATGTTTGTAGAGTTGGAAACCATCCCACCCCATCACTTCTGCTCAGATTTTGTGCCTACAGATTTTAACTTGGTAGACAATACAATGAGCTTCGTACCTGATGATGTACCTTCTATTGGGCTTCGTCAACCTCGGAACATGAATTCAGCTCACTCTGTTCTGGAAGAAGAAACTAATCAGATCCAGAAAGATAGATGGTGGAATGGTTAGTGAAGATGAAAGGTTTACCATCTTCTCCTTCCCCTTCCTCCTCCCCTTCCTTGTGACAATGCACGCAATGTGTTGAACAAGATTGCATCTTAATCTCAGTCCTCATTGCATTTCCATCTTCAGTATCTAGTTTAGAATGGGATTTTTTTTCTGAATTAACTAAGGGACATCCTTACTGCATAATTCATTTTCTCTTTACTGAAGGAAAACCAGGAATGATTTCCATACTAGTGTGAGAATCAAGGATGTAACTTATTGATCTATTAGATTCAATAAGTCCTATGGGTGATAGCAGGCCCCAGAAGAAAGAGATACGAACCAAAGTTTTCAGCTAGGATGGTTTTAAAATATACCAGAACTCATTTGTAATCCTGCTGAGCCGTTGCTAACTGTGAAAACGTATTTTTTGCAAAGTATGCCCTTGGATGGATAAGTTTAAAACAGGAAGAATGAAACTGTTGGAAATGAGGAACTGAAAGTAATGTACACAGGTGTGTAAGGAAAGTGACAGTGAAGTTGTGAAGTGTGTATGTGATTAGAAGAAAAGTATAAAGGATAGCGTTGGAGATCAGCTTGGGGCTCTTTGATTTATGGCAGTCCTTGCAGGACCTGTTATATGTTATTGGACCCCATTGCAATGGCTTATTAATGTATGTGTATTATTCCTATTATATCTTTTATATCTATTCATTTCTTACGTTCCAAATTATTAGAAACAATAAACCTCTGATCTTAAAGTAAGAATTTTTGTTTGTGTTGCTGTCTGTTTCCTATTGGTATTTTTTATGACACTAGATACAATTAGCTATTTATTTGTCCATGTCCTTCTGCAGCATAAAAACCACTTACGAAGTATTTTTGTTTCTGCTCTTAAGTTTTTCACGTTCTTACAGTTACTCTTACAACTAAAAAATGAATCGACATTTGAAAGGAATGGTGTTTGATTTAATTTATCCAGGGAGATCTGAATTGATACCTGATATCATTTTCTCTTCCTTTCCTTCTTTCCCTTTCTTCCCACTTTTCAAAGTCAATTATAAATATGATAATATCCATTCCCTCAATTTATTCTACTACATTCTTACATACAATGTTGATCTTAGACACGATAATTGCATGATTATTAACAAGGAACTCCATTCAGAAAGTTTGTGTTAATAGTAGTCAGTCCACCCATTTCAAATATATGTCTTCAATTGTGTTTGGATGGGGCCATTCCTAATGGCATAGAGCAAAGTTGCTCAATCTGTCTATCTTAGTTTTCCAAGACTTTATTTACTAATAAGAACATAATTTTATGAAACCTTCTTAACAAATGTTACTTATTCAAATATAAGCATAATCAAGATGAATAGATCCATAGATTTCTTGAAATTTGCATTAGCATAACAGTGGTGGGCCAACTCAAATGTCATCCAATTGTACCTATTTCCAGGAGCTCTTCATCACTGTATGGAGCAATTTCAAAAAATCAGATGCAATCAAAAAATGTTTGAGAAAAAAAAGACCAGATGCAATCAGCAATCCAGAGGCTTAAACTAGAAAGAGGAAGGAGCTAGTAAGGCATTCATATTCAAATCTATTTGGTGATTTGATGGAGTCAAGTGACAGATGCATAGATCATAAAACGTTCCACTAATATCGCCCACCTTGTCTTCGCTCTCTTTTGTTCTTGCAAAATGACCATGCAACATTTCAATGGTGTACATTTTCATTTTCTCTCTTTCTTCTTCTCTGTTTGGGGAGATAACTATTTCTGGATCTCTTTGTCTCTTTGTAGGAGGAAAGGAACCAAGCCAGGACGATTCCCCTTCAAATCTGGTGAGCGTTCTAGGCAGTCTGTCCAATTTGTTGTGTGTGAACAGGACTAATTTACACAGTGCACCCATCTGCTGTATGTATGCACAGACCAAGTTATTGCCCGAAGCTACTGAAAATGGCTGAACTTGTCAAATTTATTTTGCTTCATTTGCTCATTCTTTCCAATCATAAGTTCCTTTCGTCTGGTCTTGTTTGGATTTGAGGGTTTTTTTTTAAATTGAAAAATGCATATGTGTAGAATTCTGTGTATATTTCTCCAAGCTGGTGTTTCCTCACTTGCAAGATTAGCCAGCATTCGTGAGTTTTACAGATAATTCCACCCACCTACCTCTCATGTCTGGAACACATATTTTCAACAAAGATGCACCTTCTGTTGATAGAACACATTGTAAAATCCAGAGTAGTGCAAATTCTGTTTCTCCCTTAACAAAGAGGTTTAGTAGGGTCATGTTCCCCCAATAGAATTCTTTATTGGCCAAGTGTGATTGGACACACAAGGAATTTGTCTTGGTGCAAATGCTCTCAGTGTACACAAAAGAAAAGATACATTTGTCAAGAATCATAAAGTACAACGCTTCATGATAATCATAGGGTACAATAAGCAATCAGATCATACTAGGAAACAGTCAATATAAATCGTAAGGATACAAGCGACAAAGTTATAGTCATACAGTCACCAGAGGGAGGGGATGGATTATAAGGAGTGATTAGAAGATTAATAGTAATAGTAGTGCAGACTTTGTAAATAGTTGAACAGTGTTGAGGGAATTATTTGTTTAGCAGAGTGATAGCATTCAGGGAAAAACTGTCCTTATGTCTAGTTGTTCTGGTGTGCAGTGCTCTATAGTGTTGTTTTGGGGGAAGAAGTTGAAACAGTTTATGTCCAGGATGTGAGGGGTCTGTAGATATGTTCACAGCCCTCTTTTTGACTCATGTGGTATACAGGTCCTCGATTGAAGGCAGGTTGGTAACAATTGGTTTTTTTTGCATTCCTAATTATCCTCTAAAGCCTGTGTGTGTCTTGTTGGGTTGCAGAGCCAAACCAGACAGTTATAGAGGTGCAGATGACAGACTCAATAATTCCTCTGTAGAACTGGATCAGAAGCTCCTTGGGCAGTTTGAGCTTACAAAGCCGTTGGTCATCGTAACAATATTATTATTATTTTTAGATTGAAGATGTCAAGACAATACTATGGAAACTGGAAGCTGCAGATAAGCTCCGGACCCAAGCTTTTGTCAAAGCAGATCAGTCTCCTCAGAAACCAAACAAGAGAGGTGAGCTATCTTTGGGCCTCAATCACCTTCTCCAACGGAGTTGAGTTCAATCACTGGAGACTTCATAGACAACTCCCTGAGCTGGTTTGTCATTGCTTTCTTGCAGGATGTTTCCCACCCCCCAGCTCTCCAAGTTAGTCTTCTGTCAACTAAAAAAAATACTTCTTTGGTCTTTTTAGTTGGCAACAGAAAGGGAGTGGGGAAAGTAGTGCATTCCTTAAATGCTTCGGATACTTGCTAGGCAGCCGAAGCTGTTGGTGCACAAGATTGTTACTGGAGAGCATGATTGATGACTCCTGGCTATGGATGTGTCCCATTGGAGAATATACATCCAGGGGGTGGGGGGAAGACCAGGGTCAAGGGGGAAATGAATGATGTGTCTTAGAGTTGGCTGCACCCAGGTAATGCCGACATGTCACTCCTAATAAATCATTTTTTTTTTACTCTATGAGATGTGGCTAGAGACTTAGGATTTGAATGGGGGTATATTGTTGGAGCCTTGACATCTTCAGCTCTTGGACTTCCTGCTGGTCTCCCACCCACACTAAACAAATCATGATCTTGCTTAATTTTTTTTTTTTTTTTTTTGAGATCAGTTAAAATTAGCTTGGTTCTTACCCGAGGTGAAGAACTCTGGCCCATATAGAATAAGGATGGGCAATCCATAGCTATGGACACTCAGGTTACCACACCTCTCCAAAGCTTTTTTGCAGACTCCAAAGAATCTTGATATTGTAGCACAAGCAAAACATTTGCATTGGGAAGATTTAAAAATCAAAATCAAAATTCAATTCTTAAAAATACGAGGGGAAAGGATATTCTACACCCCTCAATTGAAACCATGGACGTTTCCTTTTTAAAAAAATATGCCCCAAATAAACACATAGAGCTGCCAATTATTTATTACTCCTGTAGTAGAACCTATACATGGTTGCTAGAGGGACATAGGATGATATGTATATCATGCCTGCATCATGTAATTGATGGGACTGACGTATTGGATCAAATGTCATGATTGCATTACGTTAATTGCGCCAGCTGTTCAGTGAGATTGTGACTCATGTATTGTTAGAGTTAGAGTTAGTATTCTTTATTGGCCAAGTGTAATTGGACACACAAGGAATTTGTCTTGGTGCAAATGCTCTCAGTATACATAAAAGAAAAGAAACATTCATCAAGAGTCAAGAATCATCAGGTACAACACTGAATGATAGTCATAGGGTACAATAAGCAATCAAATCATACTAGGAAACAGTCAATATAAATCGTAAGGATACAAGCGACAAAGTTACAGTCATACAGTCACCAGTGGGAGGGGATGGGTGATAAGGAGTGATGAGAAGATTAATAGTAATAGTAGTGCAGACTTTGTAAATAGTTGGACAGCGTTGAGGAATCATTTGTTTAGCAGAGTGATGGCATTTGTCATCCTGATGTCACTGTAGGTTGACATGAACACTGTTGATTGAGTCACCTTTTGCCCAAATTAACAATTTTGGTGGTGGGGTGGGGAGGTGACTTCATGGGTGGAAATATATCTGACCCATGAATGAGGATAAGATTGGGGGAGAATTCAGGGGGATTGATGGCTTTGATTTATATCTCCCCATAGGAGAGCTTCCTCTATCATAATACCCTTCCAATGTACGGACTCCAATCCCTTAATCCTCAGCCAACCAGAAGGTAGTTAGAGGACAAGGAGAATTCATAATATTGCGACTGTAACAGCAGAAGTCTCCTAAAGGGAGAGAACACAGACCTTGCTGTTAATAAATTTCATCTATTTCTTTTTTCCAGCTTGTTTCTGGAAGTACTGTGTCACCAACTGAACTTGGGAAATAGCTGTGCCTTGTCTGCTCAAACTGCAATTTCCAGCCCTCCCCCCAAAGAGAACATCTTCAGATCAAGCGTTCCAGAACGTGGGCTTTCACTTTTGCAGCCACTCATCACTTCCCCATCTAATCTAGATGAGCAATGTCATGTGGGTCAAGATTAAATATTTTGCATTGCACTATAAATAAAACACTTCTGATCTCTGTGAGTTTCAGTTTGCTTCCTGTTTCTCCAGCAATGTTTTAGTTTTACCGGGTAGGGTTGCTATCCCTATGCCCAACCCCCTCCCCGCAAATAATTTATCCAGACTTGGGATCGGCTGGGTTATCTCAAAACAGAGTTGGCCCAGGCGAAGCTCTTACGTTAATGAAGTTTAAATTAAGTTATAGAATAGAATAGAATTCTTTATTGGCCAAGTGTAATTGGACACACAAGGAATTTGTCTTGGTGCAAATGCTCCCAGTGTACATAAAAGAAAAGATACATTCATCAAGAGTCAAGAATCATCAGGTACAACACTTAATGATTGTCATAGGGTACAATAAGCAATCCAATCATACTAGGAAACAGTCAATATAAATCGTTAGGATACAAGTCACAAAGTTACAGTAATACAGTCACAAGTGGGAGGGGATGGGTGATAAGGAGTGATGAGAAGATGAATAGTAATAGTAGTGCAGACTTTGTAAATAGTTGGATAGTGTTGAGGGGATTATTTGTTTAGCAGAGTGATGGCATTCAGGAAAAAAAAACTGTCCTTATGTCTACTTGTTCTGGTATGCAGTGTTTTATAGTGTTGTTTTGAGGGTAGGAGTTGAAACAGTTTATGTCTGGGATGTGAGGGGTCTGTAGATATTTTCACAGCCCTCTTTTTGACCTGCAGTATACAGGTCCTCAATTGAAGGCAAGTTGGTAGTAATTGTTTTTTCTGCAGTCCTAATTATCCTCTGAAGTCTGTGTCTGTCCTGTTGGGTTGCAAAACCAAACCAGGCAGTTATAGAGTGATAGACTCAATGATTCCTCTGTAGAACTGGATCAGCAGCTCCTTGGGCAGTTTGAGCTTTCTGAGTTGGCACAGAAAGAACATTCTTTGTTGTGCTTTTCTGATGACGTTCTTGATGTTAGGTGTCCATTTTAGGTTTCATTTTATTTCATTAAGTGAAGTTTAAGATTGGGACAATGCTGAAGATGCTGCGAATGATCAAAACCACTGGAAAACATTGGCTGCCACATGTGCTCCACACGGGGCCTGATGATGATGATGATGATGATAATGATGATCTGTGTGAAGGCCTTCTGATGGTGAGCAATTTGTAAAAAAGGTGCTGCCATAGTCCATCTTGTAAAAGAGAGATGGCAGGTATCTCAAGCATTTTCCCACTGGAATCAAGAACCCAATCTCACCAAAACGGAATGACAGAGTTGGAAGGGACCTTAAAGGTCTTCTAGTCCAACCCCCTGCTCAGGTAGGAAACACTACACCACTTCAGACAAATGGTTATCCAATCTCGTCTTTAAAACTTCCAGTGTTGGAGAATTCACAACTTCTGCAGGCAGGTTGTTCCACTGGTTAATTGTTCTCACTCTCAGGAAATCTCTCCTTAGTTCTAGGTTGCTTCTCTCCTTGATTAGTTTCCACCCATTGCCTCTTGTCCTACCCTCAGGTGCTTTGGAGAAGAGCTTGACTCCCTCTTCTTTGGGGCAGCCCCTGAGATTTTGGAGCACTGCTATCATGTCACCCCTAGTCCTTCTTTTCATTAAACTAGACCAGGGATCTTCAAATATGACAGTGTTAAGACTAGTAGACTTCAACGCCCAGAATTCCTCCTCCAGTCATGTTAGCTCAAGAATTCTGGGTGTTGAAGTCCACAAGTCTTAAAGCTATCAAGTTTGAAGACCTATGGACTAGAAATACCCAATTCCTGCAACCGTTCTTTATATGTTTTAGCCTCCAACCCCCTAATCATCTTTGTTGCTCTTCTCTGTACTCTTTTCAGAGTCTCAATATCTTTTTTACATCGTGGCGACCAAAACTGGATGCAGTATCCCAAGTGTGGCCTTACCAAGGCATTATAAAGTAGTATTAATACTTCATGTGGTCTTGATTCTATCCCTCTGTTAATGCAGCTTAGAGCTGTGTTGGCTTTTTGGGCAGCTGCAGCACACGGCTGGCTCAAGGTAGCATCTTTTCAGATATATGGATTTGATTAAAAAGCATAAGCTTTTGTGATCCTACAGCTCATTTCGTCAAATGCAGAAGCTTCGTGTGTATCGGATGAAGCTTGTAAAATGTAGATCCTCCACATTGGATGACGAGAGCCGTAGTTCATGAAAGTTTATGCTTTCAACAAAATTTATTCCTCTGAAAAGATGCTACCAGTGACCTAATTTGTGATTACCACAGCCAAGCAGGACTCTTCTCCTGGAACTTTAGCTATTCACTTTTAATGAGCCGTTCTTGGAACTGCAAACTGAAGCTTCCTTCTCCTGAACATTTGGAGATAAAATTTAATTTTGCTTCTTGGAGGAGGAGAAAGCAAGCAAAGTTCAACAGCCTTCCTGACAGATTTATGATACGGGAAGAATATTTTCTACTCTTTTTCTCCTTCCTGTTCTACCCATTTTGTAAATATCGGAGTGGGATGAGGTTAGCATGAGTTCTTATTTAAGAAGAAAATTATTCAGAATGAAGGGGCATTGTAGGGGAAAAGCTGGCTTACAGTTATTTTGGTTTGAGATTTATCAAACTCCGTGTGCATCAAATCTTCAGCAATTTCTTTAATAGTGAGCCTCAAAAGAGTTCTATTATTTGTGGAAGTCTATGAAAATTCTCAGTCATTCAGGTTATGGTTGCCTCAAAAGTGTTTTTTTCCCCCTCAAATGGCAATGTGATTTTTTTTTGTTTTTCCTTGAAGACATTTTGCTTCTCATCCAAGAAAATTCTTCAGTTCTGACTAAAGGGTGGGGAAATGGAAGGATTCATATTCCTTGCCATTACCACTCAGAGAGAGTACTAATGACCAGATGACTGCAAAGGACCTGTTGCCTTTTGAAAAAGCAGCTTGCGGACATTATTTCTGGAATGTATTTTCTCTTGGATCTCTGCATTTTTGCATGTAATGTGTGACTTTAATATCTCTCGAACCAGCTACAAGATTTTAGCTGAGTTTGATGGAAGAAACACGTTGAACCTTTGAACCTTACATATCAGTAACTACCATCAATATCATCTAAGTCAGCAGTGGAGGTTGTATATAAAATAAAGTTTATTATCATTACAGGAATCCAAAGAAAACAGACACATTTTTTTTTAAAGCTAGGATTTTTCTTTCCTTATAGCTACAGAGGAAATTGAAAAGCTCTTAGAGATATTGTGGCTTAGTGTTTTGTGACTCCTAAGGTGTGTCTTGCATAAAAAACTCAGATGATTTAGGTTAAACGAAGATTTTCACTCTTCAATTGTGCAGTTTCCCAGTACTTAGTGAATATCTGTATCTTTGCTTTGCAAAGACTGATCTTATTCATCTACAGCAGGGGTGTCCAAGCTTGGCAACTTTTCAGATTTGTGGACTTGTGAACATGCTAGCTGGGGAATCAAATGAGGTACTAATACCACTCTATAAAGCCTTAGTAAGACCGCACCTAGAGTACTGCATCCAGTTTTGGCCACCACACTATAAAAAAGATGTTGAGATTCTAGAAAGAGTGCAGAGAAGAGCAACCAAGATGATTAGGGACTGGAGGCTGAAACATACTATGAACAGTTGCAGGAACTGGACATGGCTAGTCTAGGGAAGAGAAGGACCAGGGGAAGACAGGATAGCAGTCTTCCAATATTTGAGTGGCTGCCACAGAGAGGAGAAAGGGGGTCAAGTTATTCTCCAAAGCACCCGAAGGCCAGACAAGGAATAATGGATGGAAACTGAACAAGGAGAGACTCAACCTGGATATAAGGAAAAACTTTCTGACAGTGAGAACAATCAACCAATGGAACAGAAGTTGTGGGAGCTTCATCACTGGAAGCTTTCAAGAAGAGATTGGACTGCCATCTGTCAGAAATGGTGTAGAGTCTCCTGCTCAAGCAGAGGGTTGGACTAGATGACCTACAAGGTCCCTTCCAACTCTAATAATCTGTATCTGTATCTAAATTATGGATGCTGAAGTGCACAAGTATTAAAGTTGCTTAGGCTGGACACCCAGATCTACAGTATCTTGTTATGTTACCTATTTATATGATGGACAACTTTAACTTGATTCCACAAGAGAGGTCACAAGGAAGAGCCTTGATGCCAAGGAGCTCAAAAATGGGGCAAAATAGTAAACAGGATTATAACGGTTCATGGCTTGACTTGCAGGTAAAGCTAAGCCAGTATTTTTTTTAAAGCTTGTTAAATAAACCACCTGGCTCGCCTGTCATGCTGAGGCTAAAAACTAACCCTAACCCTATCAATATATTTTCACAAGTTAAGGCAGGCAAACCCTACCCACTGTTCTACCCAGATAATGGGTTACACCACAATTGCTTTCTATTTACTTTTAGCAGCTCTTGCTGCTACATAAGAGCAGAGAAGATTGACACAAGCCAACCATCAAAAAGACGTCCAGCAGATGTGGAGAACTTACAGCCTCAGGGGTGTGTCCTCACCCCAATTTTAAGAGTTCTCTGCCAGCAACTCACTGGCACCTGTGTAAAAGAGCTATCTGAGTTTTCCCTAGCTGCAGGCTGCAGATCAGAATGAAAACAAGAAAGGGCAGGAAGACCAACGCAGCAAGAGACTAAGTAGTGCTACCTCTTCAGCCTGTAGCCTCCCTCGTTGCTTGCCTCAACCCACCCAAGAGAAGGACAAGGACCCTCAACAGGATCTGCTCAACTGCAGCACCTGCAGATGTTTTCCAGAGCTGCTTCTGATCAAACAGTGAGGGCATCTTTGTTGTCCAAGGGAAGAAAATGCAAGGATGGCACTCAGGCTATTTATAAACCCCAACCTAGAAGTCTGGGTGGAAAAAAAAAATATCCTTCCTGGGCGCAGAGGCACATAATCTTCTTCAACAGAGTAGTGTGTTATCAGTTGACGGTTCATATTCTTGGAAGTCTTACAATAATGTCTCGGAATCTCTTAACAAAACTTAGAACTAACCATGCTGGAGGGTCAGATTTAACTACCTTTGCTCCATGAAAAGTGTGCATGCAGGTGAAGAAATGCCAAGGGAAGAATCTCTCGTACATGGCCAACTGATGGACAAAAGGTTTGGCAAGAAAAGATGACTACAATGATTCCCCCCCCCCCCTAAAAATACAAAGTATTTTTCTTTTAAGACTAGTGTAAGAAGAATATTCAGCTTGGGGTCAGTACTGCACACCCAACTCCCTTGGTAGACCTTTGCAGCAGGGTTGGGGTTCAAATTTTTTAACAACCAGTTCTGTTGGCGTGGCTAGGTGGGTGTGGTCAGGTGACTGGGTGGGTGTGGCTTCTTCTTCTTTTTTTGCACCCCCCCCACCCCTTTGCTCCATTTTTGGACCTCCTGGGCTTCAGGGAAGTCTCCTGGGGGAGGTGTTTTTGTTCCAAGGAAGCTTCTCTTGAGGCCCAGGAAGGCAAAAAAAATGGTGTGCATGGGGGCGCAGCACACACATACCCTGCTCCCACCCCCCTCCATGCACCCCTTTTTGCCTCCTGGGCCTCAGGGAAGCCTCCTGGGAGAAGCAGTAAGACAGTGAGGGGGATCCCAGCACAGCCGATCATCAGAACAGCTGATCATTGGGAGGGGGAAAAATACCTTAAAGAGTGACTGGGCAGGGGAGAACGCAGTCAGCGATGTCGCACAGGTGTGATAAGGACTGACTGGGCAGGGAGGGGAGGGGTGGGCGGATAGAGGCGGGGCCAGGCAGGGTCACGATTTGCTGGTTCTCCGAACTGCGCAGAATCATAACAACCGCTTCTATAGAACCGGTCCGAACCGGTAGAATCCCACCCTTGCTTTGCAGGCACCAACGTCCAGAGCATGATCTTTAGCTCATCTTCTTCGCCACGCTGGCGTAAGTGCGTTCGATCTCCTCATCAGCTGGACAAGTGTGGCCGAACTCATTCCGGGCATAAGCATGACGGAGATAGCGCCAAACTGCAGTCATCTCCGAAGGGATCTCAAAGTTGCGATACTTCTTGGCGGCAATCTAGAAAAACGGGAGAGAACCAACAAAGGGGGGTGGGAATGCCAGTGAGAAAACGAGTTTTGTCAAGAACAAACAATTCACCAATAAACTGCTTCACCACAAATTTGGATGAGAAAGGAAGACCTAACACAAGGGCTGTAACTCATCTGAGAAAAAGAGATGAAGATCCATCCAAGAGCAAGATGCATTCACCTTGATGATGTTGAGCTTGGGCAGAAGGTTGCAGTCTGCTAATGTCATCCGGTTTCCATCCAAGAATTTCCTTTCAGAAACCAGAAGGTCTTCAGCACAGTTCTGGTCAATTTCTTCAGGCAGGGGGTTTCTTAAGTAATCATCCAAGCGCTGGAACTCTTTCAGTAAAGTTTTCTCCAAATCTGGAGCACAAGGGATAAAAAGTGGAAGCCAATGCATCATTCTTCACTTCTAATGGATTATAGATAATATTCAACTTATGGCCACTGTAGGGACCAACATTTCCATTCCTAACCAAGGCAGTTGTTAAATTAGTCACTCCCAGTTTTTTGATAGCAATAGCATGTAGATTTATATACTGCTTCATGGTGCTTTTACAGCCCTCTCTAAGCGGTCTCTAAGCCAGCCTCTTGCCCCCAACAATCTGGCTTCTCATTTTACCCACCTCGGAAGGATGGAAGGCTGAGTCAACCTTGAGCCGGTCAGGATCAAACTGCTGGCAATGGGGAGAATTATCTACAATACTGCATTCTAACCACTAGGAAGGAAGAGAGGGAGGGAAGGAGGAGGTAGGGTGGGCAGTAGCTATACCACTTAGACTTATATACCACTTCACAGTGCTTTAAAGCCCTCTCTAAGTGGTTTACAGAGTATTCCCCCAAAAATCTGGGTCCTCATTTGACCCACCTGGGAAGGCTGAGTCAACCTTGAGCCAGTCAAGATCGAACTGCTGGCAATAGGCAGAATTAGCCTACAATACTACATTCTAACCCACTGCGCCATCACGGCTTAGATAGCACTAGCACTTAGACTTATATACCGCTTCACAGTGTTTTACAGCCCTCTCTAAGTGGTTTACAGAGTCAGCCTATTGCCCCCAACAATCTGGCTTCTCATTTTACCCACCTCGGAAGGATGGAAGGCTGAGTCAACCTTGAGCCAGTCAGGATCAAACTGCTGGCAATGGGGAGAATTAGCCTGCAGTACTGCATTCTAACCACTAGGAAGGAAGAGAGGGAGGGAAGGAGGAGGGAGGGTGGGCAGTAGCTATACCACTTAGACTTATATACCACTTCACAGTGCTTTAAAGCCCTCTCTAAGTGGTTTACAGAGTATTCCCCCAAAAATCTGGGTCCTCATTTGACCCACCTGGGAAGGCTGAGTCAACCTTGAGCCAGTCAATATCGAACTGCTGGCAATAGGCAGAATTAGCCTACAATACTACATTCTAACCCACTGCGCCATCACGGCTTAGATAGCAATAGCACTTAGACTTATATACCACTTCACAATGTTTTACAGCCCACTCTAAGCGGTTTACAGAGTCAGCCTCTTGCCCCCAACAATCTGGGTCCTCATTTTACCCACCTCGGAAGGATGGAAGGCTGAGTTAACCTTGAGCCTAGCGAGATTCGAACTGCCAAATTACAGGCAGCCGGCAGGCAGCAGAAGTAGCCTGCAATACTGCATTCTAACCACTGCGCCACCACGGATCTTTTTGTACCACAGTTGTTAAGTGAGCCATGTAGTTGCTAAGTGAAACCAGCTTTCCCTATTTGATTTGGTTTTTCTGGAGCCATCTGGGAAGGTCACAAATGATGATCCCATGACCTGGGACATTGAATCATCCTAAATGCATGCCGATTTGCCAAGCAAGGCAATTTTGATCAGGTGAGCATGGGGAATGGTTGTAAGTGGGAGGATTGGTCATAAGTCACTTTTTTCAGTGTTGTTGTAACTTCAAATGGTCACTATATGAATAATTGCAAATCAAGGACTAATTTTGCTTATCAGACACAAACATTTGTAAGAGATATTTTAAAAAAAGAAAAGAAATCCCCGTGTGAGAAAAACAGGCCTGTGTTTCCCCCCGTTTCTTACTTTTATTTGCTTCCTTATGGGGGTTCTTGATGTATGCGGAGAATTTGGCAAAAATGTTTCTGCCCACATCCATGGACTCCTTGTTTTGAGGAGTGAGCTGTGGGTACCTTAACAAGAAATGTAATGTTAATTTTCTACCACGCCAATGAATAACACAAGATATTTGCTTCAAAATCAATTGTTAAAGAAATCAATCTCTTGAGGATAAGGAGACAAGATTTTTAAAGCAAAGTTACGATGATACACCCGGGATCAAAAACCTGAATAACCAAAATCCTAGAGAATAAGAATAGAATAGAATGCAGAATAAGAATAGAATAGAATGCAGAATAAGAATAGAATGCAGAATAAGAATAGAATGCAGAATAAGAATAAGAATAGAATAGAACAGAACAAGGACATTAGATGAGCATAGACTAGAATAGACTAGACTAGAATAGTATAATGGAATGGAATAGATCTTTATTGGCCAAGTGTGATTTGACACACAATAAATTTGTTTTTGGTGCATAAGCTCTCAGTTTACATAAAAAATACATTCATCAAGAATCATAAGATGCAACACTCAGTGATAGTCATGGGATACTAAATAAGCAATCAAAACAGAGGTGGTATTCAGCAGGTTCTGACCAGTTCTGGAGAACCAGGAGCAGAAATTTTGAGTCGTTCGGAGAATTGGCAAATCCCACCTCTGAGTGGCCCCACCAACCCCATCTCTTCTCTGCCTCCTATTGAGTCCAGGCTGATTGTCTGGGTCTCCTTTGGTTGCTCTGCACAGGAGAATTGAGCTGGAAAGCAGGCTAGTGGGATGGGGAGGGAATGGGGATTTTGCAGTATCCTTCCCCTGCCATGCCCACCAAGCCACACCACACCCACCAAGCCACACCACGCCCACCAAGCCACATGATGTAAAGCTGTTCAATACCACAGACAATACTGCTACCTTACAAAAAGATCTTGACTATGTATCTGAATGGTCAAACAAATGGCAACTTCAAATCTCAACAAATAAATGCTCTGTCTTACATATTGGCAAAAAAAATCAGAAAATAAAATACAAGCTGAATAGTCAAGATCTTGTTGATGAGCCAAGCTCTGTAAAGGACCTTGGAATACTCACCTCTAATGATCTAAGTGCTAGAGCCCACTGCAACTACATAGCCAAAAAGGCATTAAGAGTTGTTAACCTAATCCTACGTAGCTTTTTCTCTGGTAATATCACACTACTAACCAGAGCATACAAAACATTTGCTAGACCAATACTCGAATACAGTTCATCAGTCTGGAACCCACATTACGTATCTGATATTAGCACAATTGAGAAAGTCCAGAAATATTTCACAAGAAGAGTTCTCCACTCCTCTACTCGTTGTAGAATACCTTATGCCACCAGACTTGAAATTCTAGAACTAGAAAACCTTGAATTACGCCGTCTTCGGTCTGACTTAAGCATGGTATATAAAATCATACATTGCAATGTCCTACCTGTCAATGAATACTTCAGCTTCAACCATAACAACACAAGAGCACACAATAGATACAAACTCAAGGTTAACCGCACCAAACTTGATTGCAGGAAATACGACTTCAGCAACAGAGTGGTCAATGTCTGGAATACTCTACCCGACTCTGTAGTTTCTTCCCCAAACCCCAAAAACTTTAACCTTAGACTGTCTACTATTGACCTCACCCCTTTCCTAAGAGGCCTGTAGGGGGCGTGCATAAGCGCACCAACGTGCCTACCGTCCCTGTCCTATTGTTTCTCTTATTCTTTTATTTTTCTTATATGTACCCATTTCATGTATTCACAACTATGTATACACTTATACTTATTATCTTGTAAACAATTGGCAAATCAAATAAATAAATAAATAAAATAAAATAAACCGGTAGTAAAATTTTAAAAATCCAATCACTATTAAAGCTATTGTAGGACTTTTTTAAAGTTAGAAGGTAGGTATGTTTCGGCTCTGGTTGCTAGCAGTTGGGTCCTTGAAATCCAGAGATGTAGAGGAGGAAGAGGAAGAGGAGGGGGGAGAAGGGGGAGGAGGGGGAGGAGGAGGAGGAGGAGGAGGAGGAGGAGGAGGAGGAGGAGTGGTGATGTTCATGATTCTGGCTAAGCAAAAAAGAGACAGATAGGTAAATACAAGCAATTAAAAACGTTGGCCGCTAGAGAGCAACATTACCATGCCATCTCTATTTTCTTATCCTTCCATTCCAAAAATGCCTCTGGACATTTTAGTGCCTTTCTGGTAAGTTTCCACAATGTAACTGAGAAATCGAGAGCATTGAAAAGAACACGATTCTCCTGGTATAATCTATGGCGGTTTTCCCCCAATCTGGTCCCTTTCGGATGGGGTGGATTACAGTCCCCAACCATTATGCGTGTGCGTGTGTTTGTTTGTTTGTTTATTTATTTAATATGTGGCCCATCTCACGATCAAAAGCAACTCTGGGTGGCTTTATTTCCCCCAGTTAAAGATCGTGCCTACGGAGGATTATGAATATTGTAGTCTGAGACCTCAGAAGGGCACTCATTTTTGGAAGCCCACTTCCAATTGACTGCAGTTCCTCTGTGTGTGTGTGTGTGTGTTTGAGAGAGAGAGAGAGACAGACAGACAGACAGACAGAAAGAAAGAGAGAGAGAAAAAGAGAGAAAAATAGAGAGAAAAGAGAGAGAGAGAAAGAGCGTAAGAGAGGAGGGGGGGGCATGATCTGCCTGTTCCTGTGTCTTAAAAATACAGCTTATGCCTCTCTCTCTCTCTCTCTCTCTCTCTCTCTCTCTCTCTCACACACACACACACACACACACACACACACACACACACACACACGTGATGCACTGCAAGGAATGCTCTCCTTTGGGGCTCTTGTTCTTTAAAGAAGCTCCTGTTTACTGCAGCTGCAGCCAGACAATTCAGACAGTGGTTGCCAACAATGAGCGCATCTTGGCCTCCCTTGGAACCTTTGGGGCTGAGCAATTCTTTTGGCTCCCGGACTAGTTTTCAATCCTTTAAAAAAAAAAAAAAGAGGGAGGGAGGGAAGGAGGGAGGAAGGGACTTTCATGGACAACCCTACCTCGGCAGTGGTTCTGCAAAGAAACACAAAACTACCCAGGTAACCACAACTGTGAGCTTTCCTGCAGCATTTGTGCCTCTCCCTCCCCTTGCAAAAAAAAAGCTTGCCCATCTCTCTCTCTCTCTCTCTTCCCTAGCCTCTCCATTTGTCCTCTGTCTGATGCTTGACTTCCCTCCATTGTTTTTAATCTCTCTGGCCACCACACTTCCTCCCTGGTCCTGGTGGGAAACAGATGGCTCTTGCAAGCTGTCCCTCTTTCATCAAGGACCATCGGATTGCAGCCTCTCTGCCAGAAGTCATCTCTGCAACATGTCCCTTCGGTTCTTCAAGGTAAACAGGGTTCAGAGGGCTGAATATCCAAGCAGGGATTAAATGGCACTGAGCAAAGCATTGAGACTTTTGTATGTGCCTGGTTATAGGTTGCAAGTTTGGAATGCATGCAGAGAAGAGCAGCTAAGAATAATTAATGACCTCGTGACTAAAACAGATGAAGAACAGTTGCAGGAATTGGGTATGGCTAGTCTAGAGAAAAGAAGGGCTAGGGGTAACGTGATAGCAGTCTTCCAATATTTGAAGGGCTGCTACAAAGAAAAAGGGGAGTCAACCTATTTTCCAAAGAACCAGAAGGCAAGACAAGAAACCATGGGTGAAAACTAATCAAGGAGAGAAGCAACCTGGAATTGAAGAGAAACTTCCGAACAGTGAGAACAATTAATCAGTGGAACAACTTGCCTGCACAAGTTGTGGGGGTTTCATCTCTGGACGTTTTAATAACCACACCTAGAGTACTGCATCCAGTTTTGGTTACTATACTCTAAAAAGATGTTGAGACTCTAGAAAAAGTGCAAGGAGCAACCAAGAGGATCAGGGGACTGGAGGCTCAAACATACGATGAACGGTTGCAAGAACTGGGCATGGCTAGTCTAGTAAAGAGAAGGACCAGGGGAGACATGATAGCAGTCTTCCAATGTTTGAGGGGCTGCCACAGAGAGAAGGAAGGGGTCTAGCTATTCTCCAAGGCACCCGAAGGCCAGACAAGGAATAATGGATGGAAACTGATCAAGGAGAGATTCAACTTGGAAATAAGGAGCAATTTTCTGACAGTGAGAACAATCAACTGATGGAACAGAAGTTGCCTTCAGAGGTTATGGGAGCTTCATCACTTGAGACCTTCAAGAAGAGATGGGACTGCCATTTGTCAGAAATAGGGTAGGGTCTCCTGCTTGGGCTGGGGGGGTTGGACTAGATGACCTACAAGGTCCCTTCCAACTCTGTTAATCTGTTAAAGAGAGAAGCAACCTGGAATTGAGGAGAAACTTCCTAATACTGAGAACAATGAAACAGTGGAACAGGTGTGAGTGCTCCATCATTGAAGGCTTTTAAGAAGAAACTGGACAATCACTTGTCTCAAATGGTATAGGGTCAAATGCTTTAGCAGGGTGTTGGACTAGAAGACCTCTAAGTTCCCTTCCAACTCTATTATTCTGTATTGAGATTTAGCCTTGCTTGGAACATGACTTTGAACATTAAAACCCCCAAAATGCCTTGTTCCCCCCACAACAGAGTCTGCCAAGAATGAATATCTGAAGTGATAAAGACAGAGAGTGACATTCTTGAGACTTTTAGACTTTAGAATAACTTTATTGTCACTTTGAATGTACACTAATCAGCATATATTAAAATGAAATTTCATTGCATACAGCTCTCAAAGCGTCTCCACCTCCAAATATACACTACATAAAAATTTGGAAAGAAATTTGGAAAGAAATTGAATGAGCATGCAAAATAGGGAATGAAGATACTTAGGTGGTGAGAGTGTCTGCTCCAGAAAATCTTCAATCTTCAGAAAATCTGTTTTCAGCTCCTTGTTGAAGACTAAAAATGGAGGGTTGATGCCTGGGGCCAAATCCTTCAACTCATCCGGTTTCCTAAATCAAAATTACAACACAGAAGAAGAAAAAAATAAACAAAGATGCATCTGACATTGGTTTTATCTCTCCATCTTTTCTATCTACTGTACCTTCTTTTTTTTTTCTTAGATCATCCTTCATTTAACTCGGAGGTCTCCAAACTTGGCAATTTAAAGACTTGTGGACTTCAACTCCCAGCTATGCTGGCTGGAGAATTCTGGGAGTTGAAGTCCACAAGTTGCCAAGTTTGGGGACCCCGATTTAATTCCCAAGAATCCCTAAAGATCCACCTGCAAAGGTTGGACAGAAATCTCAATTTCACTTCGCCAATCTTGAAAAATTTTCAAGTTTGCCTGTGTTTTGATGGACACTTGTACAAACATGCCTGCAGCAGAGTCTTTAATTTCCCAGGTATGCTGCCTCTTTTAACCATCTTTTCACACACCTGGGCATTATTGTGCAGACTTTTCCTTAGTATGTATTGCAGGATTTGATCAAAGCGCACACTCCCATTAATAATATTGACCCATGTAGTAGGCTGTGTTGCTATTATCCCTGTCATCTTCTCATCTTTCCCATCTTCTCATCGCTCATCTACTACTATTATGATTTATCAATCGTTTGTATCTTATGATTTATGATTGTAGTTTAGAATTTATGATCTATGACCTGTCACTGTCATTCTAGTGTGTTCACTGAGAGCTTCTGCACTGGAGACAAATTCCTTGTGTGTCCAAACACCCTTGGCCAATTAAGAATTCCATTCAATGAGTCATTTTCAGATTCTAGTTTGGTTTGAACGCAAGACTTCAGTTGTGATCACAAACAAACAGCGAATGCATGAAATTTCACTTCCGTCCCTCTTACCTTGTCATATCCACAGTGGTGACATTAAATCTGACACCTTTGAGCCATAATACCATAAAGAGGCTTTGACAGAATGGGCAGTTTCCAATGTTCTGTCCGTCCAAGCCAGCCTGCCATAGGAACAAAACAAAACAAAAAAAGTGATATATTTGTTCTGAATGACACTTTTCCCAAGACAAGCAATTAGATTGAGCCTGAATTGTCTAGCTTTCTGGATGCTGGCTCTCTGCTCTCCCCAAAGAGGTTAAACACCTGGAGCTTCATGCTATAGCATTTCTTTTCTGTTTGAATCAACTCAGCAGAGAAATGATACTTTGATGACACTGGAGCTCCTTCCACCATTGACAATGCTTGAAACATGCTGGAAGAAGAACAGGTCAAAGAAACGATGATAGAATGGGAAATTTTTTTGGGATATGCTATGGAATTGGATAAGTGGAAGAAACTAAGGGATAGGAACTATAAACTGACAATATTGACAGCATATAAAGAGAATCTGGCGTGCATAAGCGCACCAACGTGCCTACCATCCCTGTCCTATTGTTTCTTTATTTTTTCTTATATGTATCCATGTATTCATAACTATGTTTATACTTGTACCTATTATCTTGTAAGCAATAGACAAATCAAATAAATCAAACAAATAAATAAAAATAAATCTGTACAATATGTTTTATAAATGGTACTTTTGCGACAGCAAAATTAGCAAAAATGTTTAAAGATAAATCAATTAAATGTTGGAAATGTCACCAAATACCAGGAACATATTATCATATGTGGTGGACTTGCACAGACGCAAAAAGGTATTGGACTAAAATACACACATGGTTGGAGAAAATGATCAAACAACACATAGATTTGAAGCCTGAAATATTTTTTTACTAGGAAAGGTACCAGAAGGCTATAGTAAAGAAAAAACTTATTTAATTATATATGTTTTAACAGCGGCTAGAATTGTATTTGCCCAAAACTGGAAGAGTGATAAGATATCAATAGAAGCAAAAATAATTGAAAAAATATTTGAATGTGCAGAAATGAATAGACTGACACTAGAAATTAAAGAAGAAGAATCTGAATATTATATAGTATGGGATTTGTTTTACCAATTGATAGAAAATAGAATAAACTAAAAGGGATTAGATGTATTCATAGAGTAATAAGAGGAATTAAGGTAATAGGCATATTGGATTTCATTTATACTATATATATGGGAATGTGATTATTGTTATGTTGTTAAGTTGAATAAGAAGAATATTATTAATAGTAGTTATGTAATTTGAAATATGTACCTAATCAATGCAGAATTGAAATGGGATGGATTTTTTGTATATAAAAAATAAAATACAAAATACAAAAAAAGAGAGAGAATGCTTGAAAGAAGTCTTCCTACAGATGTGTCTTTGTTACTGAGCTAAACAATGCATGGGGGAGTGAAGTTTGCTGCTGTTTGTACATGACTGTTTGTAAGTTAGCCTTAATCAACTTCAATCAGAATAGAGCTGGAAGGGACCTTGGAGGTCCTCTAGTCCAGCCCCCTGCTCAAGCAGGAGACCCTATACCATTCTTAACAAATGGCTGTCCAATCCTTTCTTAAAAATCTCCAGTCATGAAGCAGCTACAACTTCTGGTGGCAAGCTGTTCCACTGGTTAATAGTCCTCACTGTTAGGAAGTTTCTCCTTAATTCCAGGTTGCTTCCCTCCTTGATTAGTTTCCATCCATTGTTTCTTGTCCTGCCTTCTGGTGCTTTGGAAAATAAGTTGACCCCCCCCCATCTTCTTTGTGGGCCCCCTCAAATATTGGAATTCTGCTATCATGTCACCCTTAGTCTTTCTTTTCTCTAGACTGGCCATACTTCAATTCTTGCAATTGTTCTTCATATGATTTTATCTCAAGGCCTTTAATCATCTCGGTTGCTCTTCTTTGCACTTTTTCCAAAGTCTCAACATCTTTTTGATAACATGGTGACCAAAACTGCATGCAGTTTTTAGGATTTATAAAGTAAATTTATAAATTTACTAAGGATTTATAAAGTGGAACTAATATTTCACATCATTTTGATTCTATGCCTCTGTTTAATACAACCAAGGATTGTATTAGCTTTTTTGGCTGCTGTCACACACTGCTGGCTCATGTTGAAGTGTATTAAACAGGGAGTGCATTCCAGGCATTGACCACTCTGTTGCTGAAGTCGTACTTTCTGCAATCAAGTTTGGAGCAGTTTACATTGAGTTTGTATCTGTTGTGCGCTCTTGTATTGTTGTGGTTGAAGTTGAAGTAGTCATTGTCTGGAAGGACATTGTAGCAGATAATTTTATGTACTACGCTTAAGTCCAACCCTTAAAAAAATATCTAGACTATGTATCAGAATGGTCAAACAAATGGCAACTTCAAATCTCAAAAAATAAATGCTCTGTCTTACATACTGGCAAAAAAAAATCAGAAAATAAAATACAAGCTGAATAGTCAAGAGCTTGTTGATGATCCAAGCTCTGTAAAGGACCTTGGAATACTCATCTCTAATGACCTAAGTGCTAGAGCCCACTGTAACTACATAGCCAAAAAGGCATTAAGAGTTGTTAACCTAATCCTACGTAGCCTTTTCTCTGGTAATATCACACTACTAACTAGAGCAGTGATCCCCAACCTTTTTTATGCCGCGGCCCGGTACCGGCATCAGCTGGGCGCCGCCATCTTTTTTTGATGAAAAAGTGCTTCCGGTGAGCTTTCTACCCGGAAAAGCTCACCGGAAGCGCTGGCGCCGCCATCTTTTTTTGATGAAAAAATGCTTCCGGTGAGCTTTCTACCCGGAAAAGCTCACCGGAAGCACTTTTTCATCAAAAAAAGATGGCGCCCAGCAACCAGCGGCCCAGTAGGACTTGTTCCGCGGACCGGTACCGGTCCGCGGACCGGTGGTTGGGGACCCCTGAACTAGAGCATACAAAACATTTGCTAGACCAATACTTGAATACAGCTCATCAGTCTGGAACCCACATTACGTATCTGATATTAGCACAGTTGAGAAAGTCCAGAAATATTTCACAAGAAGAGTTCTCCACTCCTCTACTCATTGTAGAATACCTTATGCCACCAGACTTGAAATTCTAGACCTAGAAAACCTTGAATTACACCGTCTTCGGTCTGATCTAAGTATGGTATATAAAATCATGCATTGCAATGACTTACCTGTCAGTGAATACTTCAGCTTCAACCATAACAACACAAGAGCACACAATAGATACAAACTCAAGGTTAACTGCACCAAACCTGATTGCAGGAAATACGACTTCAGCAACAGAGTGATCAATGTCTGGAATACTCTACCTGATTCTGTGGTTTCTTCCCCAAACCCCAAAAACTTTAACCTTAGACTGTCTACTATTGACCTCACCCCTTTCCTAAGAGGTCTGTAGGGGGAGTGCGTAAGTGCACCAATCGTGCCTACCGTCCCTGTCCTATTGTTTCTTTTATTTTTCTTATATGTACCCATTTCATGTATACAACTATGTATATACTTATACCTATTATCTTGTAAGCGATTGACAAATCAAAATAAATAAATAAAATAAAATAAACTGTAGGCGGCGTAGTTCTAGGTTGTCCAAGCCCAAAAATCTTTCCTAACTGGAAGCAAGTACGATTGTTTTTGTTCTGTTTTCAAAGCAAATAGCACATGATTTCCGTTTCTTTAGGTGCGGGATGGATCAGGGGTGAAAGCAATACCGAAAACTCCCCATGTGGCTTGCCAACCTATTGTAGCCCTCTTCAACTTTGGGGTCTACGATTGTGAGTTGTTCAGGAAATGAGATAAAGGATTGCTGAGCACAGGCAGTCCTCCCAGTGGGGAATCTTGGATACAACACAAAGTGTTGATATTGTTGGCTTGCAGCAAAAGAGGAGGGAGGAAAACCCCAGAAGGAAAGGTGTGGAAGGAAAACACACATGTTTTCCCTAGGAGTCATAGTACACTTTCTCCATTTTCCCCACCCTCCTTTCTATTCCTTTTGATTAGATCTTATAAGGAAGTGGTAGCCGAACTAATCATAATTTTCCATGAATATTCTTTTAAACTCTGAACATACAATGTGGAAAGAACTTCTCACGAGCTGGCTTATTTCCGTTTCTCTTCCCTGCACAACCCTACTAAGTGATTTAAGAAATAAATAAATAAAAGGATTCTCTCCCCAAATAGAGTCCCTGTTTATAGTATTAACTATAGGAGGCTATAGGAAAATTTACAAGTCAGTTTTTACTGTAGAACCGAAAATTGTTCCACCAGCTAGAGCTAAGTGCCAAATTATGGTAAATAGCAGAATCAAGACACTGAAAGCAGAGGGACTTGTCTATTATGTACCTGAGGAGCTAGTTTACACATTGCATGGGTTCTTTATTTGTTGCAGGATCTTTTTTTAAACACTTCAATCACATTCAGCTCAATGCTCATGCATGTTAAAGGCCTAAAGCCTGGTTTACAAGCCATAATTCGGGTTCACCCAAAAACGCCAAGTCAAAACAGCAGGTTCTACATCCGTGCATCTCAATCTTGACAAACTTTAAGCCAGCATGCTGGGGAAGCCCACACACCTTAAAGTTGCCAAGATTGAGAAATATTGGACGAGTGTGCTAGAAATAGCAATCACACATAATTACTGCTGCAGGGCTTCACTGCTCTCTCTAAGCAGTTACAGAGTCAACCTATTGCCCCAACAATCAGGGTCCTCATTTTACTGACCTCAGAAGGATGGAAGGCTAAGTCAACCTTGAGCCAGTTAGGATGTGCTGGCAGTAGGCAGAGTTAACTATAGCAATAACAATAGCACTTATACTGCTTCACAGTGCTTTTACTGCCCTCTCTCGTGGTTTACAATGTCAGCCTGTTGCCCCAACAATCTGGGTCCTTATTTTACCCACCTCAGAAGGATGAAGCTGAGTCAACCTTGAGCCTGTCAGGTTCAAACTCCTGGCAATGGGCAGAGTAGTCTGAAATTCTGCATTCTAACCACTGTACCATGGCTTCCTTCCTTCCTTCCTTCCTTCCTTCCTTCCTTCCTTCCTTCCTTCCTTCCTTCTCTTCCTTCCTTCCTTCCTTCCTTCCTTCCTTCCTTCCTTCCCTTCCCAAGCAATAGAAGACTTATATACTGCTTCACAGTGCTTTACATCCCTCTCTAAGTGGTTTACAGAGTCAGCCTATTGCCCCCAACAATCTGGGTCCTCATTTTACCCACCTCAGAAGGGTGGAAGGCTGAGTCAACCTTGAGCCAGTCAGGATCGAATTGCTGGCAGTAGGTAGAGTTAACTATAGCAATAACAATAGCACTTATATACTGCTTTACAGTGCTTTACAGCCCTCTCTATGTGGTTTACAATGTCAGCCTGTTGCCCCCAACAATCTGGGTCCTCATTTTACCCAAGGATGGGAAGCTGAGTCAACCTTGAGCCGGTCAGGTTCAAACATAGCCTGCAATGCTTCATTCTATCCATTGCGCCACCACAGCTCTTATCACAGAAGGTGGTTTCCACAGAAATCCACAGAAGGATGAGCTGTATCAATGTTTTAAACCAGTTGCTCTTTAGATTTATTAGGGCCAAGGTAGGAAGATCTGTCTCTGTCCCTTAAGAAAAACGAAAACTCCTTATGTATTTGGGTGCAGATTTTGAGTGATAGAAATTTGCTATTTACAAACATAGTAACTCCCTGACCAAAACTCTGATCCAGAAAAAAAAAGGAAGAGGCTGGAGTTGAAGGGAGTTGTGAAAGATGAATTTTATGTGCCACAACTATAGAAAGAATGAAGATGTCTTTCCACAGACATGTAAGATGGAAGCTTTTCTGCAGAAGTGCAGCCAACCAACATTATTAAAAGGCCACCCAATTTATTATGGCATCTGTTTTTATGGATAGGAATTCATTTTATCAGAATCATATTAGTGCATGGAGTATGGTTCTTGCACATAATTGTTTTGGAAGGGGAAGGGAGAGAGGAAAAGGAAGAATAATAACAAAAAGGATAAGAAAGAGAATGACTTCTGGTAAATCATTAACTCAGGCACATAAGTTGGTTAACACATGGAGAAAGGAAACTCCATCTCTGTTTTTTGCCTTCCTAAGAGGACAGGATTAAGTTTACTTGTGAATCCTAACTCAGTTCATGTTCTTGTATCAGAGTTCAGGATTCTCACCATAATAGTGCAAGGACACTTAAGTATAAAGTGTCACCTCTGGCTACATCTCAAAGGATTTTCTACCTCCCTCATCTCCTCCATGCTACTTTTACCTTTCTCCAAGTAGTAAGAATGAATTGCAATGAAATCCCGAGAGATCTTCCCATGACATCTGTTGATGGTCAGTTTTGATTGGCAAAATGAGCTCTTCAACCTTTGGTCAGCTCCAAGCAAGAGGCCAAATTCTTAGGAAAGGTTTCTTAATGGCCACATCCAAGCTCTTCACCCAACAATTAGCTAACTATAGAGCTCATTAAGTCCAAAAACCTTCATTTAATCTACCAATGCAGAAGCATAGTTCCATAATTGTAGACTCTCGATTTAAAGGTCTCAGTCACCCACAATCATGCACATTATGTTTTCTGTTGTGGTTATTTTGCCCCACAACCTGCTTATTCTTCTGAACCTGCCCCCAAAGTCTACCTTTGACACCTGCCCCAAAAGTCTACCTTTGCCACGAATAGGAACTGACCTTTACAAACAGCTCAATCTCTGGTTCCTTTGAGGGATTACGAAGCCAACTTGCCATCCTCTCCTTAGCTGGCCACCAACAGTTGCCGAGAACTTCCTTCCACCACAGACCGTTTGCCACCAGTCTTCCCCGCAGATGCGCTGGGTAATTTTTTGCAGGGCTGGGACTCTCTAGGGAAGATGGTGAGCTTTCATGTCTGAAACGCCCTTGGTGGGAAGCGGCTTTGCTTAGTCCTGTCTCAGCCAGAAGTTGTGACGAGGTGTGCCGAGCAACCTGCTACCAGTCGGAGGGGGATCTCTGTAAAGACTTCCCAGCCATGACTCAGCAACACGGTTTATCAGAAAGCCACATACCACGTTCTTCTCCGGGATATCAAACGAGCCAGATGTCTATTTCTCAGAGAAGCAACCCAGAATACGTCTTTCGCTGGACTGCCACTCCGCAGCTGCCAAAATTTCTATAACAGGAAGTGAGCCGGGAAGCATCTCCTACCTCGGTAGATAGAGAGGTCACTCACTTCATACATTTCTGCCGTATAAGAATTCCTCCACCCAAGGACATCCTACATTTTATTTACAAACTCATTTCCCATATGATGAACTTTTTTTACATAGCTAAATGGCCCTGTCCATGAATCAAAGCAACGGTGTAACACATTTGGGGGCGATTCCAAACTTTACAGGAATGAAAATATAAATTCGGGATAGAGAGACCTCTGTGGAGATGGGATGGTTAAACCAGCCCACTTCCCGACCAGTTCTAGTCACTTTCCAGAAAGCTCTCTAGAAAGAGAGAACATTGACCGTTGAACTAGAAGAAGTGGAATGTTCTTCCTAAGAAGAGAACATGATTGGATGGTCTTTCCGAATAAAAATGCTCCATTTTATAAAGCATTTGATCATGAATTACAATTGGATGGATGCCTGGATGAATGGGTGGGTGGATTGCTGGCTGGGTAAGTAGGTGAATGGGTGGATAGAGACAGATGACAGACAGAAAGACAGACAGATAGGTAGATTTGAGAATGGATGATAGAATGGATCCTAAAAGAGAACATAGCTTGCAGCTGACTGTTTGAAATTTTCTTTCTTTCTTTCTTTCTTTCTTTCTTTCTTTCTTTCTTTCTTTCTTTCTTTCTTTCTTTCTTTCTTTCTTTCTTTCTTTCTTTCTTTCTTTCTTTCTTTCTTTCTTTCTTTCTTTCTTTCTTTCTTTCTTTCTTTCTTTCTTTCTTTCTTTCTTTCTTTCTTTCTTTCTTTCTTTCTTTCTTCTCTCTCTCTCCCCCCCTTTCTCTTTTTCCCTTTATTCAATCATGTCTGATCCTTGCAAACTGCCTGGGCAAGTCCAGTTTTATTGGCAAGGTTTTTCCGAAGTGGTTTGCCACTGCCTCCTACCTAGGACTGAGAGAAAATGACTTGCCCAAGGTCACTCAGCTGGCTTTGTGCCAAAGATGGGAGTAGAACTCCCAATCCGACGGTTCCTAGCCTGAAGCCTTGAAGAATGACACCAAACCGGCTCTCTGACCTTCTCTAGATCATTTGTCGTCGTCATCATCTCCATTTAACCACCCCATAATCCTTTACAGGGTGGAGTCTGGGCAATTGAATGGAGCGGTGTGTTTACTGGCCGGATGCCCTTCCTGTCACCCATGCAGAGTTTTGTTCAGCAGATATATCCTCATTGTGCCCAGAGAGAGAAATATCTGCCTCTACCTTGGATCAAACTCACAGGCTCCTGATTGTGAGGGCTTCACCTCTAAGCCACCACACCACTCCCTTCTTTACACCATTTGCCTGTTTGCTAAATCAGTTTACTGTACCATTTGTGTGTGTGTGTGTGTGTTTTTTAATCATCTCTGCAATACACCAGGGACCGGTAGCATTTAGAAGTGCTGCAGTGACCCAAGTATATTTTTATTGCAGATTAACAGAGTTGTAAGGGATCTTGTAGGTCATCTAGTCCTAGCAGGAATTTTGTGGGTATGCTTTAAAATTCAAACGCAGAAGAATCTTTCTCTTTGAAAAGAGAGGCCTTTCCTTCTGAAACAATTTAATAAAAGCCCACACATTGGAGGAGATTATGCTGCTGCTGCTGCTGTTGTTTTTCTTTTCCAAAGCAAACCACAAGGAAGAACTGGTGATATTTGTCCATTGACATTGCATTTGTATACAATGCCCTTCTTTCAGAGCTTTGCTTAAGAAGAAGCCTCGGCGAGAAACATTTGCCTCTTGTTGTTTTGTCCTTCTTGACCTCAGTTTCTTCACTCAGTATGGAAAGGGGCAGATAAGACAATATCTTCAACTCTAATGCATTGGTGCTACATATTTATTTGCTGTTGAAAACTTCACCTTTTTAAAAGTGCATTTGCAACTGTAAAATTCACCTTTTTAAAAGTGCATTTGCAGCTGAAAACTTCACCTTTTTAAAAGTGCATTTGCAGCTGAAAACTTCCCCTTTTAAAAAGCACATTTGCTGCTGTAAAATTCACCTTTTTAAAAGTGCATTTGCTCCTGAAAACTTCACCTTTTAAAAAGTGTTGCAGCCAGAAGCACTGGTTAGCCGAAACATCTAGAAAAAAATGACTTTTAAAATGGGCATAAATTCCCTTCCACCAAATCCGAGTTTTCAAACTCTGTATCACTTTTGCATTGTTGGAAGAAATATCCTTCTGGGTTCAGTTCCAAGTGGGGAAGAAAGACACTGGAAACATGGTGACTGCTTGGAAAGATGGTTGAATGGTCGACAGGATCACATGCCTTGGGGGAAGAAAGAAGGGCTAAGATGCTGAGAGTGCAATTGTTTTATATCCTCTGTTGGGATTTGAATTTGAGCTTGTACTCTGATCGGTTGTCAGACTCCCATGGGACCATGCAGGGGCAACTCTGTAGGCTGCCCTGAGTCCCAGGCTTGGTTGAACCTTGCTGGATGATGATGTAATGAAAGGGCTTTGGGCAATTCCTATTATAGCTCTACCTGGAGTAGATCTTTGTTATGTAAAATAGACTGGCCTAGGCCAGAGTAATGGTCCATTAGCAAAGGTGTGTGTGTGTGTGTGGGGGGGTGAGTTTCTGCCTCTCTGAGTTTCTACTTTTCTTTTTAGGGGAAATATTCTGCCTTTTTAGTATATCCCAAAATATTTCATTTTTCTAGGAGAGGGGTAGGTTTTAACTTCCAACAGCACATTGCTAAAGCATGCATGTGTTTTGCTCTAGTGGAATTCTTCCGCTTTTAACCATTCCCCTTTTTTTTTTGGCAGGGAATCTCTACGTGTTTAAGTGGATGTCTTGGAGGCTCATGGCACAATGCAGTCATTTCAATAACAGTGTAAACATTGAATTAACAAATGCTCCACTACAGGCGTCTCTGGCTTTCAGATGTTGCTGGATTTTTTTTAAACTTTCAGCTCTTTTCGGCAGGATGAGCAATGGTGAGGGATCTTGGGAATTATATTTCAGCAACATCTGGAAGGCCAGGACATGCTATCCTCTGCTCAGTTAGAAACAGAAAAGAGCCACCATCGGGAAACAGAAACAGTTTAACGAAGGAAAACCCAAAGCCGTGATGCCACCCTAATGCGAATAGAAATAATCTAATTAATTGGCTAAATGTTGCTGTTGAAAAGAAGGGTAAAGAGTAAACAGTTAATTAAAAGAACAGTTGCTGGAAGAAATTGGGTTTCAGCTAAATGAGCTTTTGAGACTAAGGGAGAATGAAACAGGATTTTGCTGGTAGGGATAAGTATTTCTGGATTTGTTTTATGGGAAAGAGCTTTACAATATTTAGAGCTGTGTGGAACCCCTGTAAACATTCAGATTCTCATTGTGGCAGGACGGCGATAAGAACTCTGAATAGTTTTAATGTAGAATCAATAGAAAGAAACTGTCAGGCTACAGAACTTTTCCCATTCAATCAACCAGAATGAACTTCTGAAAACGTATCAAAAAGGAATCCTTTACTGAGATGAGACAACTCACGTAGGGGTTAAAAGCAGCGTCTAAGGTCTCTCAGGCATGCAGAGATAGATAAGGGAGTTTAAAACCCCTCCCCTTATCTTGATGTGTATTTAGTAAAATGAAGAGCCAACATGTTAATTCCCCCCACCCCCTTTTTTAGAACGATCTTTTCCAGAGATTCCCAGGATACATCTCACTGTGGAATTTTTATGGTCTCTTCATCTCCTGGCTGTCTCTCTCAGAGGTGATGGGTTCCGGCCATCTGGGTTTCATCTCTCCATTGTATCATGTGTAGGTTATACAAATTCGATATAAGATTAAATATATTCAGGTATATATTCAAGAAGGATTTCTTTATCGGTCTCCCCCCTCCCCTTTTCTTCTTTCATTGAAGAAAGGAAAAGATACACGGATCTGACAGAAACACCTTCATCTTCAGAAAAGGGCCAGGATGACTGTCAAGCCCGAAATTGACATGTGCATGGCCATTTTATTTAGCCATATCTTATATTCTTTTTCTTCCTTTCTCTTTGCTGGTTAGGGAGCGGGGAGGGTTTTGGGCTTGCCACATTCCTGAGGTGGGAGGAGATAGAGAGGATTGTTTAGGCTGGGTCAGTGAGGGCGAACCTTTTTGTTGTGGTGTGCCAAAAGCGCATGTGTGCTGGCACGCACAATGCAATGCACCCCTGAGCATGCACGTGCAATACTCCCGCCCCGCCCTCTTACCTGCATTGCGCATGCATGCACCTCCCAGCTGATTTTCATCCTGTTTGAGGCCATTTTCGTCCTCCCAGAGGCTTGAGGGAAACCTCTGCAGCCTCGGGAGGCCGAAAAACAGGCACTTCCGCCGGAAGGCCTCTGGAGCCCATTTGAGGGCTTTTTCGCCCTCCTGGAGGTTCGGGGGAAGCCTCGGGAGCCTCGGGAGGCTGAAAACGGGCCCGTTTCGATAAAAATGGCCTCAAACGGGCCAAAAATCAGCTGGGAGACACGCGCAGGGGTGGGATTCTACCAGTTCGTACCTATTTGCTAGAGCCGGTTGTTACCATTCTAAGCAGTTCGGAGAACCGGTTGTTCGAAGAAATTACTGGCCTAATCCTGTAAGGAAGGCAGGAAGGAAACATTCTGGTGTTGCTTACAGAAACTGCCTCTCCGTTAACCCTTTTTACATTCTTGGCAGGACTAGACTTCCTGTCTCAGGAACTTCTCTGGAGTTTTTTCCCCCTCCTTTGCTGGTACTTTGCTTGTGTGGAGTGACCATTCAAAGTTACAATGGCACTGAAAAAAGTGACTTATGACCATTTTTCACACTTACGACTGTTGCAGCACCCCACAGTCATGAGAGGCCAGGCGAGGAGATGCGTGCCTCGATGTGAGTGATATTGAGTTGGCCACGCCCAGCCAATAACATGACCACCAAGCCATGTCCACCCAGTCACATGACCACCAAGCCACGCCCACCACCTAAGCCACACCCACAGAACCGTTTGTTAAAAATTTTGAATCCCACCCCTGGGCGCGCGTATGCGCAGTGCAGGTACGTTTGGCTGGGGCTTGCGTGCCCAGAGAAATGGCTCTGCATGGCATCTGTGGCACGCTTGCCATAGGTTTGCCATCACGGGGCTAAGTGTTTTTTTCCTTCCCGTGGGAACAGAAATTGACTCTGCTGAGACCTGGAGGTGGAGATTGATGACATCAGGCAATGGTGATTTACTTCTATTGGGGAATGTGACTTTTGGGGGCTGTTTCTAATTTCCAATATTATGTGGTGTAATTTCAGGTTGTGTCAGATCTGGAATTACAACAGACTTTGCCAATTCGATGCTTTCCTAAAAAAAAAGAAATTGCTTTGGAAGATGGACTTTGCTCTTTTCTTCCTAAATGGATTTTATCATTTGGAAACCTGACAATGACAATCATATTTTGTGTGCCTGTTATGGCTTTTCTGTATCAGGAAGCATTGGGCAGAGTTATCCTTGACTTATGACTAAAATTGGGACCAGGAGCACTGGGTTAGTTAAATAAGTCATGCCCAATTTGACGGCCATTTTTGCCATGGCTATTAAGCGAATCATGTGGTTGCTAAGGGATTCTGGCTTCTCACGGTGACTTAGCTTTTCAGAAGCAAGCTGGGAAGTTGCAGATTGCAATAACGTAATCCTGGGATGTTGCAGCCATCATAAATACGCACCAGTTGCCAAGCGCCCAAATTTTGATCATGTGATTGTGGAGATTCTGCAACGGTCCTAACTGTGAGAACCAGTCATAAGTCTCTTTTATTCAGCCCCATCATAACTTTGAACAATTACTAAAGAAATGACTGTAACATAAGACTAGTTGATCTTGAAGCTGGACAACTGTAACTTGTGAACGAAGGCAATTGTATTTGTTGCAGGATCCAATCTGAGTTGGTAACTGGGACCAAAGGTTTATTCTTCCAAGCTTTTGGGCTCATGCTAGAGTCCATCATCAGGAAACTTCTTTCTCTCTCCAGAATATGTGCACTGGGCTGTTCTATGCATTGTATTTATATGGTGCCTGGTTGTGTTGTTAATTAGTTGTTAATCAGGATGTTAATGGCTGGCTATTAAGTCATTGATTGTTGTTTCCAGTGGTGGGATTCAAAACATTTTATTACTGGTTCTGTGGCCATGGCTTGGTGGGCATGGCAGGGGAAGGATCCTGCAAAATCCCCATTCCCTCCCCACCCCACTAACCTGCTTTACAGCTCCATTCTCCTGTGCAGGGCAACCAAAGAAGACCCAGCGGATCAGCTGGGACTCAATGGGAGGCAGAGAATAGATGGGGTTGGTGGGCCAGTCAGAGGTGGGATTTGCCGGTTCTCTGAACAACTCAAAATTTCCGCTACTGGTTCTCCAGAACTGGTCAGAACCTGCTGAATACCACCTCTGGTTGTTTCCTTGTGTAGCTGCACCTTTGGCTTCTAAGTTATCTGATAAGCTGGTGGTAAATCAGCATTTTGTTGACTGACAAGGAGTCCATTTTCCAGGCTTCAATCATTTCTCTGTCAATTTTTGTCCCTGCTGGGCCAACAATCGTAGTAGCTGCAAAATTGAACACATGTCCTTGTTGATTGTTGTGTGAGACTACCAATGAGTTGTTTGGGTCTCCTCATTTAACCATTCACTTGTGTTCTTGCATTGCAACTTGCTCTACACAGAGCTACCCTTGACGACCACTTGCCTCCACAAGTGACATCAAGCTGGCCACACCCCCTGGCCACCCACACACACACTGGCCCTCCCAAGGTCAAATACAAATCCTGATGCAGACCTCAAGGAAATCAAGTTTGACACCCCTGGCTTAGAGGCCACGCACAAAAATAAAGTTAAATAAAATCATGAACTTAGAGAAAGAAAAGTTGCATGCATCGGTGGAACGACAAGCGTTATTTTGGTTGCTAATTTGGGGCCTGCTGATGTCTAAAGCCAACACAGGTTTACTGGATCTCTTTTACTTAGCTAGACACACACACACACACACACACACACACACACACATGCTGCCAGCCACGTACAGAACCAGCTCATTGTTAATGGACAATAGGAGTGTTTAGTTCCAGCAGCAGAAGGAGATGAGAGAGACCAACAGATTACATTGGAGCCTGGGCTTCACCAAGGCTGGCTATGCAATGCAATGCCTGGATCTTGGCTGATGGGTTGGCTTTGGCTGGTTGCAACCATGGTGAGCTTGTCCGGTTATCCAGCATTCCTGGAGGCAGCTCCTGAGTTTTCAGGTAAGTTTCTGAGACGATGTGCTAAAACTGGGAGGAAGGAGGATCCGGGTTTAACATTGGCAGTTACTATTTTCTGGCTGACTGTGGCTGAAGATGAGAGATGATAACTTCTAACTCAAGTCCTTAAATATCTGTTATTCCTGCAGGGAAAACTGCAGGAAATCAAAAGAAAGCAAGGTCCTTTTTAGAAGAATAGTGGCAATGACAAATAAAGGACCTCTCTCTCTCTCTCTCTCTGTGTGTGTGTGTGTGTGTGTGTGTGTGTGTCCATTCCCATTCCCTGTCAGAGCTGAAGAAGCTTCTTGGATGAGAAGAGAAACATCTTCAAAAGAAAATAACAACAAGAAAGTCCAGTTGCCTCCTGAAAAAGCACCTTTGGGACGACTGTGTGTGTGCGTGTGTTTCTTTTTTTGACTCCAAACTTTTAAAAAAAAACAGGAAAAATTTTGGTTGTCAGAATAACACAATTGGAAGGGACTTTGGAGGTCTTCTAGTCCAATCCCTTGCTTAAGAAGCAAACCCTATATCATTTCACACAAACGGTTGTCCAGTCTCTTCTGAAGTTGCACTCACAACTTCTGGAGGGAAGTTGTTCCATGGATTTAATTGTTCTCACTGTCAGGAAATTTCTCCTTAGCTCTAGATTTTCTCTCTTTGATTAGTTTCCAGCCATATATATATATATATTTAAATTCTGCCTTCTGGTGCTTTTTATTGTCCATTGACTTGAATTCATACCAGCCTAAATAGAAATCTTTATTTCCGGATTAAAAGTATTCTTATTTTAATCCTGTAACCTCTTTCTTTCTTTCTTTTCTCAAAATTCTTTCCCTCTCTTCCTCTTCTCTCTTCTTTCTTTTTTTCTTTCTTTCTTTTGCTTATTTGTGTATGTATTGTGACTGGTTTTAATTGTAAAAATTTAATAAACTATATTAAAAAAAAAAGAAATCTTTATTTCCTATTTTACAGTCACTAGCCAACTGTGCTTGCATTGCTTCTATTTGTTTATCTTTCTCTGTGTTATATTGTCAGATCTAGGGTGCTTCACTATAAATTGGAAATAGCATTTGTAGGGCTTGAACCAAGCTCACAACTTACGGCTGTGTTATTAAAACCGTAAAAAAAAAAAGAAGAAGAAGAAGCAGTTTAGAAAATGACCTTCCTGCAATTAAAAATGCAAAGCTATACGAGGGCCTGTCAGGGCAGTAAGTGATAACTTCATCACAAATGTTCAATGCTGTCCATCTGGGTCCCCCCACCCCCAGTGATTTAATGCCAATCCTGCCATATTTAATAGCAAATTTGTGCTGGAACAGACTGCTAATGAAATACCACATAGCGCTGGCTGGTTCTGTAGGGCGGCTTGAAAAGTGTGACGGAAGCCTTCAGAACCTTCTGGGATTGAGAAAGATGGGGATGCTAGGGTTGTCTGGCTAGACCAAGGGTCGCCAACCTTTTGGACCTCAGGGACCACCAAACTCATAATTTTAAATCCTGCGGACCAAGAGACCCTGGGAAAATCCCCCCAAAAAGTCCGCAGGAAAATTCCCCACCCCGTTTTCCTACCGATCGATCGTTCTTTATTTGGGATTGCAGGATACCGTCTCCAGCTCCATTCTCAGGGCGGGGAGAGAGAGAGAGACTTTTGGCTTCGTGCAAGGAAAGCAGCAGAAGCAGCAGAAGTCTTTCTTTCTCTCCCCCAAATTCTGCCAGAAATGAGTCTTTGTGAAACTTGTCACACCGGCACAGCCTCTTGGGGCAGGAGGCCTTGCAGGGTCCCAAAGACTCATCTCTGGCGGAGTTTGGGGGAGAGAAAGAAATACTTTTGCTGCTTTCCTTGCGTGCAGCCAAAAGCAGAAGAAGAAAGAAGCGGAAAGAAGCAGCCCGGTGGCCAGGCCAGGCGCGTGGGGTGAGTGGGGCAAGTTCCCCTCCTCCGCCCTTCCCCCCCTCCCCTCACTACCTCTGGATTCCAATTCCCAGAATTTCCCACCCAGCATGGCTAGCTGTGGAATTCTGGGAGCTGAAGTCCACAAATCTTAAAGTTGCCAAGCATGGAGACTCCTGGTCTAAAGTCCAGCACAAGTAAGATTTTCATGGTTTCTGATGTCTGCAACTTTCCTCTTCCACAAGGTTATCTGAGGAAGGTTTTGAAGAACCACACTATCCATGCCTGCGATGGGGGGCAACTAACAATACTTTGCCCCCACAAGACCTCCGTTACCATCCTGTCTGCTTTCTATGGGCGAAGGGTACCCAGCCCAAACCTCTGTCCAGCCTCAGGAGAAATCTCTTTGGAAGAAGACATCAATTGCTCGTCTGCAACAGCCCACCAGGTAAGACATTCTAACAGTGCAAAAGAGTGTTTTTCTGTAGAGGCATTCTGTCCTCGACTTAAATAGAAATGGAATAGAAAATAGAATTCTTTTATTGGCCAAGTGTGATTGGACACACAAGGAATTTGTCTTGGTGCAAATGCTCTAAGTGTACATAAAAAGAAAAGGTACATTCGTCAAGAGTCAAGAATTATAAGGGACAACACTTAATAATAGTCATAGGGTACAATAAGCAATCCAATCATACTAGGAAACAGTCAGTATAAATTGTAAGGATACAAGCGACAAAGTTACAGTCCTACAGTCACAAGTGGGAGGGGATGTGTGATAAGGAGTGATGAGAAGATTAAGAGTAATGCAGACTTTGTAAATAGTTGGACAGTGTTGAGGGAGTTATTTGTTTAGCAGAGGGATGGTGTTCTGGAAAAAACTGTCCTTGTGTCTAGTTGTTCTGTGTCCAGTGCCCTATAGCATTGTTTTGAGGGTAGGAGTTGAAAAAGTTAATGTCTGGGATGTGAGGGGTCTGCAGATATTTTCACAGCCCTCTTGTGGACTTATGACCACAACGGAGTGGTTCATAGCTAAGCAAGACAATTGTTGACTGGGTTGTGCCCCTTTTATGACCCTTTTGGGCTGTTAAGAGAATTATTGCAGTTGTTAAGGGAACCATTTATCTTCCTAGCATTGAGTGAAAATTGGGCTGTTGGTCTGAGCTTGGCAGTTTGGCTGCAAACCTTTCGTCACCATTTGAGGAGACATCATCAGGGCGCTTTGGGTTGTGCTCGTCTGTCCACAGATGAGCCCAATCCAAAACTCACTGATGAAGTCTCCTTGAATGGTGATGAAATGTTTGCAAACAAACTGCTGCCGAAAGCTACAGCCACCCCTCTCCTAGAAAAATGAAACATTCTAGGAAATATTAAAAAGGTAGAATATTATATTTTCCCTAAAGGAGAAATATGTTTCTAAAGACATAAACTCAGAGCCTCAGCTCCCTGCCCCCCCCTCCCAGCAGATATTTTGGTGCCAACCTATCTGCAAGACAAAAGACCTTCACCCTCAGGACATGATAGGATTAGCCCTTGGTCAAGATCCAATCCAAGACAAAGCCATTAAGCCATCATAGGAATTGTCCAATACCCTTTCGGAACACAACCCTCTTCATTACATCATCACCCAGGCAAGATTCAACCAAGCCTGGGACTCAAGACAACCTACAAAGTTACCCCTGCATGGCCCCATGGGAGTCTGTCAACCAATCAGAATACATTTCTTTCACAGGGACAAGAAGCAAGTTCAAAACCCAAGAGAGGGTCTCTCTCCCTCCCCCTCTCCCCCTCTCCCTCCCTCCCTCCCTCCCTCTCTCTCCCCCATGTGCTTGATTGCCCAGGACCTCAAACCATGTGGCCCTCTCCACCATTAAACCATCTTTCCAAACAACCTCCTCCCTGTGTCCAGTGTCTTTCTCCCCACGTGGAACTGAACCCAAATGGACATTTCTTCCGACACTGTCAAGCTCGGCACTCAGACCAACAGCCCAACTACCAACCCGAGTTACTTATATTCAAATACATTAAGTGAAAATGCTAGGAAGAGAGAGAGAGAGAAACTCATCTCCCTACCTTTTTTTAAAAAAAGCCGTTTTCCTCTTTTAAGTGTGGAATCATTAAGCAAATAAACAGAATCAATAACAATAAACAAATGAACAGAAATGAAGGGAGCATCAGAAAAATAAAGTCTTCTATGCTGTAGGACCCACGCTTTCTTTGAGGGCAAAGGAAGAGCAACAGAGAATGAGAAAAAGCTGTTCTGGTGTCAGCCTTCTCAACATGAGGAACCTCAGTTAAATGAAACCCCTGCCAGCCACAGCTAGAACCTATCTCTAAGTGTGACAACTAGGGCGTTGACAAGAGGGCATATTCCCTCCTTTGGTTGTTGAGTTGTGTGAGCCAAGGAGAGAAATTCCCAGTGAGGAGGTGTCGGAAAAGACAGATTGCCATCTAGCGGCTAGCAAAGCAACACACTTGGGAACTGCCCAAAGGCTTGGCTGATGTTGAGATTTCTCCTGTAGATGGCTTAAAAGACCTGGGAAGGAATGGGCTGGAAAAATGTTTTCCTGCTTTTTCACACAAAGAGCCAAACTAGACTTAGGGCATAAAAGGAAACCAGGCCACCAAAGAACAAGGTGGCTGGACACCATGAAAGTTGACACCAGCCAGAGCATAAAACAACTCAAAGAAGTAGTGCAAGATCAAAAGATGTGGAGAGATCTGGCCCACAGAATCACCAAGAGTCAGACGTGACAGAATGGACAATCAAAGTTAGGGCACAATCGAGACAGCTCTTCTAAGGTGTTTTCTCCACCATCTATGAAATGACACAAAAGTTTGCTGGCGTAATTTCACAGGTGGGTATTTAGCAGGTTCTGACCAGTTCTGGAGAACCAGTAGCAGAAACTTTGAGTAGTTTGGAGAACCGGCAAATGCCACCTCTGACTGGCCCCGCCCCTACCTATTCTCTGCCTCCCATTGAGTCCCAGCTGATCGGCTGGGTCTTCTTTGGTTGCCCTGCAT